>NC_089494.1:252288589-252589839 GCF_036850765.1 Saccopteryx bilineata
CATGTAAGAAAGTCGCTTTCATTTTTTTCCTTTCCTGATTCTAGCTAGCAACCATGTGAGATGGTGAGTTATTATAATCCAATTTTACAACTGACTAAATCAAAGCTGAGGAACATCTCCGTGTGCCAAGATCACATAGCTACTCAGCTGCTTCCGGGAGCAGAACAGGGATCTCAGGTGAGACACCTGCATCCTGGAAAGCCTCCAGCTCAGTCATGGTCTGTGCTCCTGGGAGAGCTATGCCGGCCAGCGTGGGCTGGCACAGTAGAGGAAGAAGGACACCTCCATCGGTGGTGTAAGACATGCACACAGTACAGTAGGTCGTTTAACACGTTATCTCATTCCATCCTCTCAGCGCTGCGGCGAGGTTGCTAGTGTTGGCTTCAACCTGTAACATGAAAATGCAGATGAACACAAAGCTGGAGGGGGATAGGGGAATTGTTGAAGCCGGCTGGGCGTGACTCGCACGTTCCTGATCTTTCCGTAATAAACCACTTTCTAACGACACACACCTGTTCTCACAAGTGACGCCAACTCCTGCGTTAACTGGCCTTTTTCATCAGTGCTCTCTCTGCCCTGAGCGGAAGGATTTTATATTTTCCCACCGGTCATCACCTATTGCTTGTTCCCCTGGAGGCTGAGCTTCTAACTGGCTCCTTTTCTCAGGGCAGGAAGTCGTAAAACCACATCTGGGAGTTTCAGGGGTTCTTCTAACTGAGCAGAAACTTTACACGTTGCTTGTAGAGTTGGCTCCCACATCCCTTTATTTTCTGACTCTGCTGCTTCATAGCTTTGCAAACCCCAGGAGAACCTGAGAATAGCACTCCGCAGCAAGATAACCCACTCTAAAGAAAGGTCAGCCAGCCAAGAGAAACCTATAAAACCAGGTATTAAAAAGTGCGCTTTACTGTAGCAAGTGCAGATAACACGCTGTCCTCCACATCCTCCTTCATCTCTGCTCCCTTTAAAAAGAAAAGGATTCTCAGTCCTGGAAACTTCCAAACTTTGTGATTATTTCTGACCAAGGGCACGGGCAAGAAGTAGTCTACGGGTCAGGATTTCTTATGATTTGTCATCACAAGAGGAAACAGCAAATTTCACTCTGCACTTGGGATGATTACTTTTTAGATTCTTCCTGTAGTTCTTCTAATGCAGGAGTGGTAAGCTAATTAATTTTAAAGGAAAAGGCTAAATAATCTTTCATTATTATTTTTTTCCAAATTAGTTATTTTCCTGTATTTATATTTATCCAGTAGCATCCTTACTGAATTACTTAATGAGAACTTTCACTCTGGAATTAAGTGTTTGTGGTTTGAAATGGTTATTACTGAAAAAAAAAAAAAGATTAGAAGCTTGTTTTTCTCCAAATATTTAAAGTTTGGTAAACTGAATATTGGCATGATCTTTCCTCTCTCTCTCTCTCTCTCTCTCTCTCTCTCTCTCTTTTAAATTCAGTGAAAGGAGAGGAGACAGAGACAAACTCCTGCATGCAACCCAACCAGGATCCACCTGGCAAGCCCACTAGGGAGTGATGTTCTGCCAATCTGGGGCATTGTCCATTGCTCAGCCACCAAGCTCTTCTTAGCACCTGAGGCAGACACCATGGAGCCATTCTTAGTGCCCAGGGCCAACTTGCTCCAATCGAGCCATGGCTGCAAGAGGGGAAGAAAGAAAGAAAGAAAGAAAGAAAGAAAGAAAGAAAGAAAGAAAGAAAAGAAAGAAAGAGAGAAGCACAAGGGGTGAGGGGTAGAGAAGCAGATGGGCACTTCTCCTGTGTGTCCCACCAGGAATTGAACCTGGGACATCCACACTCCAGGCCAATACTCTATCACTGAGCAAACTGGCTAGGACTGGATTTTTCCTAATCACACAATTTATTAAGATATTTTTACATTAACTTCATACCTCCTAGCTGTAAAAATAAGAATACCTATATTGGGTAATATATGGGCTTTAAAAAATAGTTCTTTCCCCCCTTGTTTTTTTTATCTTCATAATAACCCAGTGAACAGATAGAACTGGATTGGTGTGAGCCACTGTGAGACAGAGGCCCAGCTGAGGAAAGAACTTGTCTGGAGTCTTCTGAGTATCTCAACTGTATCTGAAGGATCTCTTAACTGCTATCCTCTCTCACAAGACAGCATTTTTTTCATTCTTTCGTTTTCTACTTCTGCCTCTGTTCTTTAAGGAGGTAAGAAAAAAATCCAGGGAACTGTGAAAGGAATAAAGAAAGATAGAAAGACCCATCCGTTGTGGGCCAGGCTGGGCTGGAATTTGGATACACTGTTTAATCCCCGTGAAAAGTTTTCCTGTGCCCTCTGCACGGCAGAAATGGAGAACTCTAAAAGCTCCACACTTAACAGCTTTTGGCAGTGTCGCATCCTTTCCAATGAAAGAATAATAATGAAATTTTTATCAGGCTGTCAAGGATGTTTAGTCTTTTGATAACAGTTGACGGCACTAAGATGCATTGGACTGTCACATTGATATGAACTGTGGCCCACTAACTCCAAAGATTATTTAATAATTCAGGAGGGAAAGTTTCTAGTGTCCTAATGGCAGGGAGATAGGAGACTGGCTGTGGGTTCAGTACAGGCAGAAATTAGTTATTCAATATGATAAAATTTATCAAATGCTGGAAGAACCGGAGCTCCAATTAGATATCTGTCAGCATTATCTTCTAATTTAATGTATTCCTACCAAATAATCTAAATGTGTTTATATGATTTCCATATATAATTGTACTCTTATAAATTTTTTTATTACTTATTTTAGAGAAGGGAGAGAAAGAGAGAGAGAGAGAGAGAGAGAGAGAGAAAGAGAGAAGGGGAAGGAGCAGGAAGCATCAATTCCCATATGTGCCTTGACCAGGCAAGCCCAGGGTTTCAAACCAGCGACCTCAGCATTCCAGGTCAATGCTTTATCCACTGCGCAACCACAGGTCAGGCATTTATATATATATATTTATATTATTAATATAATATTATAATATATATTAAATATATATTTATATATATATTTATGATAATTCATTTTATTTTATTTATTTTATTTTTTTAGAGAGACAGAGAGAGAGACAGAGAGAGAGTCAGAGAGAGGGATAGATAGGGACAGACAGGAACAGAGAGATGAGAAGCATCAATTATCAGTTTTTGTTGTGCATTGCGACATCTTAGTTGTTCATTGATTGCTTTCTCATATATGCCTTGACTGCGGGCCTTCAGCAGACCAAGTAACCCTTTGCTTGAGCCAGCGACCTTGGGTCCAAGCTGGTAAGCCTTGCTCAAGCCCGATGAGCCCGCGCTCAAGCTGGTGACCTCAGGGTCTCGAACCTGGGTCCTTCCGCATCCCAGTTCGACGCTCTATCCACTGCACCACTGCCTGGTCAGGCTATTATAATTCATTTTAGAGAGAGAAGAGAAAGAGAGAAAGTGATTGTACTCATAAAAAGTTTCAGACTTTGAAGTTAAAAATAATTTATTTTCAATTTTGTGTATCAGTGAAAGGATACATTTTTATCTGTAGGAATTTACTCATAAATATATATATTCACGTATATATCATATAGGTCATAAAATTATGGCTCCTGTATAATTCCTTTTTGTTTCTGTTTTTTTTTTAATGTCAAGAATGTCTTTGGGTTACAAAAATATTTAAGTATGCAGTGAGCGACCATAAGTAAGCGTCTGAAGCATTTTAAAGTGTGGTAATGACTGTGTTTAGAAGGTGACAAAGAGGGGATTTTTTTTTTATTATTTATTTATTCATTTTAGAGAGGAGAGGGAGAGACAGAGAGAGAGAGAGGAAAGACAGAGAGAGAAGGGGGGGGAGGAGCTAGAAGCATCAACTCCCATATGTGCCTTGACCAGGCAAGCCCAGAGTTTCGAACCGGCGACCTCAGCATTCCCAGGTCGACGCTTTACCCACTGCGCCACCACAGGTCAGGCCCAAGAGGGGATTTTTGGGACCCGGTTTAGTTGTGTGAGGTTCCAGGCTTTGGCAGCCTCAGACAAACTGAGAAGTGAATTTTTTTTTTAAGGTTTAAAAAATTTATGTTTATGGTATACTTTTACAAAATTTATCTGTCAAAGTCATAATCAATAAATGCACAACAAAGTTCTGGAATCTCTTAATATGCCAAAGTGAGTCTGTCATGTCAGTAATCATATACACCTTTATTTTTCTATTGGAATTGGTAAGAATACACATCTGGGATCATGTCAATGGATACAGAGGTTAAGCGGTCAAGGTTGGACCCATCAGGGGCAGATATGGTTATGAGCTATAAAGGGTTGTCTGAAATGAGCAGTAACTGTAACAGAAAACTGAATTTCAGCAGCAACTGAATTTAGAAATGTAATCTATCTATAGATTACATTTCTACAATGTAATCTATAGATAGATTCATTGAGAAGAGAGGCTAGAGACAGATAACCTTAATGAAGGTAAAATTTCAGTGCGGTAATGGAACGGAATTTAGAATATTCTTATTCACCAAAATCTTCTAATTTGTCTTGAGCGTGGGGGTTGCAGTAGTCACCTTAGTTGAGCAAACTAGCTCTTACTTCCAGTGTTCATTATTAATTTCATTAACCCTCTTCGACTGATCAAGTTTTCTGGCACTTACTTTAAATTTTTATCTTCATGATCATCTGGCCCGCGGTCAACCCCTTTCTCCCGTTGGCTATGCCAGATGGAGAAATATAGGTGTATTCTCTCCAACCGCCTCTTTGATTGGCTGTGACTTCGAATCGTTTGTGATGAAATTCACGGAGAAATTTGCAAGACAGTTCTGTGAGCAGCCGCTCTCTCCGGCAGCATTTTCTCCTAGCAGACGGGTTTAAGAAAATATATGCACTAAAACAAGATGAATCCAAATCAATGAAGATGGATGGCTGCCGTTAGGAACCGGACTGCAGTAATTGAACATGATCTGATGTGCGTCAGCTTGTCTTTATTGAAATAAATCCAGCCAAACAGATTTTCCTCTAATGTAGGGACTCACAGATTGGTAGCGGTGAAAGGGGCGTCTCTGAGGTCATCTAACTTAGCTCCCAGATTTCACAGATGAACAAAGAGAGTTCCCAGGGGATACTGCACATGTATCTAAGATCCTGCTGGAATCCTGATGTCCTGAAGCCCATTTAATTTGGGACTTCCTTCCTATAAACCCCACTGCCTTGTGCTCCAATCCAGCCTCCACTTACTAGCTTAGCAACTCACTTAACTTCTCTGTGTTTCGGTTTCTCATCAATAATAGAGAAGTAATAATAACATAATAGCCATTTAACTTTTGTGAGGACTAAAATGAGTTCTTATGTGTCTGACAAGTACTAAACATATATAATTGTGGCTATTTTTGTGTTTGTTGTTACTGTCTAGTATTGAAATAACCTGAGCAATAGAGTCTAGACCATTGGTTCTGAAGCAGGAGTGATTTTGCCTGCAGGGGCTTTTGGCCAAGCATGGAGACATTGTTGGTTGTCATAGCTCTAGATTAGAGGGTGCTTCTGACATCTAATAGGTAGAAGCCAGGGATGCCTCCAAACATCTTTAAATGAATAGCTCAGTCCCCCATAACAAAGAATTATCCAACCCAGTATGTCAATAGTGCTGAGGCTGAGAAACTCTATTCTATATTGAAAAAATAATAATAAATCTAACCTAGAATATGAATAAAAACTGAGTTTGGAAAAGAAATATAAAGACACTTAATAATTTTGCAAACAGAAGAGAGTTTCCTAGTTTCAATTATGCCCCTGCGTATGAGCTGATCCTACTTGTTTAGGGGTAGAAGTAGGATTAATTTACTCATTGCCAACTTCCCCTCACTCTGCCTCAGCAATTGATTGTTATGCCCTTAGCAATGTTGGGCCATTCAGGTTAAACTCAAATGTTTTTAAGAAAGTATACAAGTTTAGTTAGCCTTTTATATACATATTGTGCATTCACTTGGATTATGCAGAGTATTGCTACTCACTCTTTTGGATTTCATGTTGAGTAGGAAAAGAAATCGGATGGTAGAAGTCATTTTAGACAGGGGTGTGCATTCACAGCTGTTTCCATTGGAGACAGCTGTCCCAGCCATGCCATTTATCGCAGTAGTGCTCTTCAGGGGTCCTCCCTGCCCAGGGCTCCTCTTTGCCTTTCGGTGCGGTGTTGGCACAAGAGGACAGTTGTGACCTTGGTGTGATCTGCAGCTATTCTCCTTGCCTTTATAAAATGAAACATAAAATCTCACAAAATGAGATGTCGCAAATACATTTAGAAGGTTATGGCCTTCTCAGAAAGCAGTTTACTGTTTACAGAGTTATAAGAATCCTTTTAAAACGGTGCATAACCAGGAGACCACAGTGCCTAAAAGCCCGGCAAGGAGAAATAACACTTCCAGCTTCACCATTGTTACATTTCATTGCAAGGAGTATTATCATATAAGGACCTCTTTCCATATAAATGTTAGCATGATACTGCCTACCAAAGAGAGCACTTTCATGCGATACACTGTTACCAGAGCACTACTGTACACAAATGTGAGTGCAGTTACACATAGATACACTGTATAGATATATAGATTTAAGTGCAGGTGTTTCTTCTTTTATTGTGCTTGCTTCATTGTACTTCACAGATGCTGCATTTCATACAGATTGAAGGCAACGCCCTCCACCATCAAAAAGCTTCCATTTTGCTTTGTTGTGACACTCACTTTAGAGCTGTGGTTTGGAATTGATGTATATACCTGTATGTGTGTACCAAGCTGAATCAGACTGAATTTTAAGTCTGAACAGAGGGTCCTTGGGTAACACACAGTTCTGTTCCTACAACAGTGATGTAGCCCAAATTTTGGTGTAAATTGAAACACACCCTAGCCTAAATCCCTTAACTATCCTAACACACTTGCATTTTAACAGTCCAAAATGGCATGGGTAAGCATACTGGCGGATGCCAACTCCCTCACTCATATGCTGCATTACTGCATATTCTTCTGCCATGCGCAACCAAACTAGTTCACCCACATAGTCCGTAATTACAACACTAACAGCATAAGCTGAAACACTCATGTCTCAAATTTTTAAAGTTTTTATGAAAGTGGGCATCGTAAACTTGACACGTCATATATTGAGACTGTCATAACCCAAGGACCCACTGTATCTCCAGATTATATTCTGTCTTTCTTTTTTATATTAGCGACTGCTGCAACAATGCTGTGTAACAAATGATACCTAACCCAATGAGCTTGCAGCAGCAACTATTTATATTCAAACTCACAGGTCTGCAAATGAGTCTGGTCCAGCTGACCTAGACTGGGTTGCCCGGGAGGTTCTGCTGACCTGTGGGGTTTGTCAGTCTGGCTTCATGTGTGTGTGTCCTGGAGTACAATTTGAAGGGGCTTAGCTTCGTCACAGTTAATCAACAGACCACA
This sequence comes from Saccopteryx bilineata, assembly GCF_036850765.1. NCBI lineage: Eukaryota > Metazoa > Chordata > Mammalia > Chiroptera > Emballonuridae > Saccopteryx > Saccopteryx bilineata. The sequence continues at coordinate 252,296,010 of NC_089494.1, forward strand.
TGAGCCAAATTCAACTTCCAAAATACACTTAAGGCCACTTTTCACATCACATTCATGAAGTCCTATTGGTCAAAGCAAAATACATGGCCAAACCCGATGTCACGTATACTTGAGGAAGTATATGTTTCCCATAGTGAGAAAGAAAAGAATATTGGAAGAAATGTTTGTTTGAAAATATATATCCAATACACCTTCCCCTTATTTCAGGTGAAGGTAAATTTGCCCTTTGTCATGGAGCTAATTTCTCTGCCTCTTCCCACGCCCCAGACCTAAGACCCAGATCTGTGCAGCACTATGGAGCTTGATATTCTATGGTACACATCTACGTTTTCCACATTTATAATGATATGTTAATATATGCATGGGCTGGCTAATTTAAGACAATAATTTAATTATAGACTCAGACATTCCACAGCAGAAACAACTTAGCAGAGCAGGAAGGATTAAGAATGACTCAAACTTTCAGCTTTGGTACCAGAGTGTAATTATGAAATGACATACCAATTAGGAGACGCAAAAAACTTTCCAGAAAAACAAACATTTTAGATTGTTTCATATCTTCCAGAAAGCATCTAGAAGCATTTTTGAAAGTTGACCAATTATTTAAATATGAAAACATAAACAGTAATATATTTTAAAATATATTTAACTGCTTTATGTACCTGTATAATTCTGTTATTAGAAAGTAAGAGGAGAAAAATAATATACTCAGTATTTGGGGTCATAGCAAGTCTGTGTTTCTATATTTCTCTGTCTCCTGCTCTACTGAATTATAGCTCATTTGTTTTATTCCTTTAGCTTTGTATGGATCAGGGTTTAAGCTCCCTGAGAAACAGTTAATTCTTTTTCTCAACAAAACACCACATGCAATATGAAACTATATATATTACCCCCATAGAACGTCTGGTAGAATGGCCCCCAATGTCCTTCACCCTTATATAATGTCCTGCTCTTTAAATGTGGGTAGCATCTTTGAATATGATGAGCTATCTTTCCTGCAATTATGTTATATTACTTGGCAGAATTCATCTTAAGATAGGGAGATTATCTATGTGGGCCTAGTCTTATGATTCCTTAAGAGTGTAGATTCCTTTTTCCAAATGCTCGTCGTGGAACAGTCCAGAGAAAGTCTATGCATTCAAATTGCTCTGTAGACTGTTGGTACGTTGAAGATGGAGAGACCGTGTAAGAAGAAATACAGGAAAACCTCTGGGAGAAGCGTACAGCCCCAGAGGAGATGGGCAACCAGCAAGGAAATAAAGACCTCACAGCTACGTCCACAAGGGACTGGGTTCTGCCAGCAAGCTGAATGAATTTGAATGTGGATGAAACTTCCGGATAAAAGCCCAGACAGCTGATGTTTGGATTTGAGCCTTGTGAGAGCCTCCAAGAGAACCCCGTCAAGCCCGAGTACAGAAATGTGAAGTAACAAAGGAAGAATGCTCTATGCTGCTCACTTTCTGGTGACTCGTCATACAGCAGTGTAAAATGGTTATGTCTTAAAATTGTCACTGGAGTGTGCATACTGCCCACAAAGCTGACTCGATGTCACTTGTACCTGCTTCACACGTCAAAGCTCACACAGTAGCTCTGACAAATGAAATTCCATGGACTATGCTCTATCTTCGTGTTTGAACTTGCTTTGTCAATGTTGATTAATTTTACTGTTGTACAGAAGCAAATTTAGGATATGTGGGGTCTGGGAACTTCCTTTAAGAAAAAGATTACATAATTAAATGAAAGTAAGAATTAAATGAATATTTATTTTGGATGAGAGATTATAAATTTCAAAATTAGAAATTTTTGAAAGCTGATTAATTACATATATATGAAAATATAAGCAGTAATATACGTTAGAATGTATTAACTGCTTTACGCACCTATATAATATTTTTTCTAATTTTTGCTTGCATAGTATTTGAAGATTTTGCAATATTTGTATAGACCATAAAAAATAATTGAGGCTTAGAACAGAGTCAATAGAAACTTTTTTGTTGTTATAATTAGGGAAAAGTCCTTTCACTTCAAAACTCATTATTTTCAACATTATATAACTCTTTAGGGTCATTTTCTAATATGGGAAAATGCCTACTGATTATTTTCATAAGTTGTAGGATTTTGTGACATTTTTAACTTTATTTTGCATTGATTTTAAATCATTAAGTTGACAGTATCCATTAATCAGTTGATCATTGAAGTTCTCATTTTAGTAGTGTATAAATTTGTTATTTATATCAATATTGGTATTTGGGTCGTTTCAACATGAAATGTAAATCGTTTTATCCAATATATTCGTTTGATTCATTATTCATTCTTCTTTCACTACTTGGATTATCAATTTAAAAGCCGATTCATTGCTTCTAGTCAAAATATCTCTCTTCTACTAATGACTCCTTCTTTTAGTATAACCAATTTTTTTGGTGGTGGGAAATTTGCTTCTTCATGTCAACATAATTTACTCTGTTTCAAGTTTTACTTTTGATGTTGAATGCTTCATTTATATCAGAAGGCCCTTGATTTCCAGAAGGGGCCTCTGGGATAGGATATGACTTTCCTTCCATGAACGTGACTTCTGATCACGTCTACTGAGAAAGCAGCCTTGCTCTTGCACATACTCACCTGATGGGAGGTTGATGTTGAGGGGCTGAGGCTCACAATTCTAGCTGTGGCTCCTTGTTGAAAACCTGTTGCATAATTGCTCTGTATTCGTGAGGTTGTCTGTTTCTGTTATTGAAGGTTGTCATGTGGCAGTGTGACTTTTTACTATAAAATGTAAGACTTCTTTTTTTGATGATTTGGCTATATGACTGTTCTGTAAAAGCAAAAAAAAAAAAATTCCTCTTGTGACTCTTGTGATGATATGCACCTAGGACTTGCATCAAAATATATTTGGGGAGTCCACATGGTTTAGGGGGAAAGGCATTTAGATTTTCAAATCTGGTGACCTAATTAAGTTCAAGGTCCAGCACCTTCATTTCTTATACTAAGATGTAGCTATGTACACATTACCGAAGCTTTGAGCACGTTATTTTTATCATGCGTAATTGGGCAAAGTGGCCAGCGGGATTCTTACGGAGCGTAGGGAAAAGTTTCTGGAATGGTGTCTGAAGTGACTGTTAGCTCACTCGGAACATGGCCTTCTCATGTTCTATAAACAAAGTCATTGGGCATTATGCACAATTAAATGTTTTCTAAATTTACCATACCAAGGACTCCGATATTAAGAATTTTAAAAATCCCTTAAAACTCCACTTATGGCAGTCTAAATGTTGTTTTCATCCATAGAATGGACTTTGAGATCGATTTGTCTTACAACGTGCATAATACGTTCACAGTAATAATTTTGTGTTTTTAGTCTCTCCACATTCACACAGGACCCACCCTGGCCTCGTGAAAACTTGAAGGAGATTGCACTAAGCTTGGGCGATGTAACAGAGGGCTTGAAAAATAATTAGCATCTAACGTGTGCTCAGTGTCCGGTGTGCATTTATGCCTCAACCCATTGCATTGTATGGCAGGGAAGACACCATATTAAGCCGTAAAATGTCAAGGAGAGGATGAGTTGCTAAAGGCACCACTGTATACGCTTCATTTTGTGAGCCAAGGGAAAACAAGGAGGAGGAGGAGGAGGAGGAGGTGGAGGAGGAGGAGGAGGAGGAGGAGGAAGAGGAGGAGGAGGAGGAGGAGGAGGAGGAGGAGGAAGAGAATGACAATAGTTGGCTCTCTGGAAGAGAAGTAATAGGCTGGAACAAAAGAGAGGTGAGTGCTCTTTTGCCTTCCTCTTTACACAGGCTGACACTGATACGGGCTTGAGAAGCCAGCTTGTATTTTCATTGGGTATATTCTCAACACTGAACGTAACACCTTTCAGTCGTAGGTGGATAGTTATGGATGATGTATTAGTTCCTAGGGCCAGTTCTGTAGCCTAGAGGTCCCAAATCAAGGTGTTGGCAGGGGCATCCTACCTCTGAAGGCTCTAGGGAAGAATGTTTTCTTGCCTTTGCTAGCTTCTAATGGTTGCCGGCAATCCTTGGCCGTTGTGAACTTGTAAATACATCAATCAGTTCTGCGCCTCTGTCTTCTCATGGCTAGCATCTGTCTGAATTTCCCTCTTCCTGTAGGAACCCCACTTACATTAGATGTAGGGCCCAATCTAACCCAGTATGACCTCACCTTAACTTGATTACATCTGTACAGACAGAGAGACATGTATTTTTAGTGGACACTATACAAATCAGTGCAGATGGTAATTTTTGTTGTTTGCTTGTTTTGGGAATGTGACAGGAGCCACACCAAACACACACGAGTTGGTAAGCAGCTGTACTTTAGCATGGACATGACTGAGTATCCTGCTTTTCCTTTGGTACCATGAATTTTAATGCATCAACAACATCCGATGGCGTGCAGCGATGTGGCATGGCACCATCACCATGACCTATAAGCTGCTGTTAGACATCAGGTTAAAGCAGCCTTCAATAGGATACTGTCCAGTGACCTCTGGTAAACAAAATACAGATCTGAAAATTACAACGGAAGTTTCAGTAGTTTTACATTAACCAGGACCTTGAGCTACCGTAGAGTATGGGGAATACAGCTAGTGCTCGACTTACAACCATGATTGGTTCCAATAGACCGGTCATAACAAGATTTGGTTGTAAGTTGAGTTGGCTATCTGTACAGTACTGTGAAATGATGTTATAAAAATCTTTAAGTCATATTTTATCATAATTTTCTTTCATTATTGTTATATATCATAATTTTTTTTGTTCATTTTATGCCATTTGTATCATCTCTACACCATTTTCTTTCTTATTTTTACATTCGTCAGGTTTAAGTAAAACACTGCATTACCAGTACAACTGGTTTAATATTTGCAAAGACAAGTTTCTCTTGGTAGACATCTTGGGAGGGGTTTGATGAAAAATATCCAAGACACAAAACACAAATTGCTGTACCAAATCTGGGAGAACAGTTGAAATGGTGCAGGTGGAGATGATAGTGCTGCTGGAAGCTGGTCTGTGCTGTTGTACACCCAACTGGGCAACGCTTGAGCTGCCAGATGCAGAGCAGTTGTGGCTAGTGATTGTGGTCGTAAAGTCAAATGGTCGTAAGTTGTATAGGTCGTAAGTCGATCGATATTTGTAAAAGATTACCTGAATTATCTATGCCGAGTTAATCTTCAATGAGGGCAACAGAGAGCAGAGCTTTTCAGTGACCCTGAAGAAGTGAGACTGATGTGGGGCTTTGTAGAAATTCTCTTTCATTCCTATGTGGCTTCAGCGTGATTTCACAGTTGTTTTCTTTAAGTGGCGAATATTGGAGGGGAAGAAATGGAAGTAACATGGTATAGCAGAAAAATAACGCATTGGTTTTTTGCACTGAGTATAACAGGGCTCAACATCAAGGACTGATAGTCATTAACTTCGAATGAACTACATATCCTCTTTTTGTTTTGTTGGCTTTATTTTTAATGTAGAGAGAAAAATACCCTCTCCTCAGAGTATTGGCAGAATAAGTGAGGTTACCTATGTAAGCAGAGTGGATGCATAAAGGGTGTTCCTTTCTTTCATCTTTTGGTTACTTGTTATTTGTGGAGATGAAAGTTAAAATGCAAAGTAGCCCTGGCTGGGTAGCTCAGTGAATAAAGTACTGAATTGGTGCTCCCGAGGTCACGGGTACGATCCCTGGTCAGGGCATATATGAGAAGTATTTAAAGAGTACACAATTAAGTGGAACAACTAAGTGAAACGTCTCTCTCTCTCTCTCTCAATCACTCCTCCACCTCCCCTTCCTTTCTCTCTGTTCCAAATAATTGGAAATATTTTTTAAAAGCAAAGTAAAACAAATAAAAAAATACAAAGAAAAGAGAATTAGTGAATGCAGCCATAGAACATTGAGTGACGATATCACTTTTTTTTTTTGTATGAACATAACTTTTTATTTCTCTAAGGATAACTTCCAAGATAATAATTGTTGGATTTTATAGTCTTTACATGTTTAGTTGTGTGAGATACTGCCTCACAGCCTCTCAGTATCACTGTACTAGTTTATATTCCTACCAGCAACATACAAATCATCCAGTATCTCTGAATCCTCTTCAGCAGTTGGTGAAGACATTGTTTTTATTTTACTCATTTCGATGGTTGTATAGTAATATCTTCTTGTTCTATTATTTTATTTTATTTTTTGTTTAACAGTGCAGGTATTACTTCTTTACTTGAGTTGAACATTCTCTTGCTTGTTTTCTTATGTTTCTGGTACCTCTTCAGACCTTCTGTTTCTGTTCCTCAGCCGCAGGTGCTCTTCCTGGTTGATACTGTATATTCCGCTTTGGACCTCCTGCTATCCTCTCTGGGAAATGAAAACGTATCTATACATGTGACTCAGACGTCATTTTAGTCTAAGAACTCTAGCTGTTTATTGGGAAGATTTACATTGATATTCTGCCAACATCTATTTTTTAAATTAATTTTAATGGGGTGACATTGATCAATCAGGGTACATAGGTTTAGAGAAAACATCTCCAGGTTATTTTGACATTTGATTATGTTGCATACCCATCACCCAAAGTCCAATTGTCTTCTGTCACCTTCTATCTGGTTTTCATTGTGCCCCTCCTCTCCCTCTCTTTCCTACCCCCACCCCCGTAACCACCACACTCTTGTCCATGTCCCTGAGTCTCATTGTTATGTTCCACCTATGTATGGAATCATAGAGTTCTTAGTTTCTTCTGATTTACTTCTTTCATTCAGTATAATGTTATCAAGGTCCATCCATGTTGTTGTAAATGATTCGATGTCATTTAAAACAAAAAAACCCTTCAATAGATGATTGGATAAAGAAGATGTGGTACATATATAGTGTGGAATACTACTCAGCCATAAGAAATGATGACATCAGACCATTTACAATGTCACTTTTTGGTGTCATAATCTGTATGGCTTGTGAATTTACATTATTGCCTACCTTGCAAATTTTCAAATATTCAGACTTGGCAAGGCACCACCTGGGCACATGGGAGTTAGCATCTGTGCTCTGTTGGCTTGGTTTTCTCTCTCAGCCTTCTCGAAGTTAAATGAAGCACCATAAGCCAATGAAGCCTCCTCATCTGAGTGCTCCTTGCTCTCCTAGACCAATTTGTTTGAGAGCTTTATTGGGTAAGTGCCTAGGCATCTCTGTCAGGCAGGCAGGTTCAGTAAGGAAAGCTCATAGCACCTCCCTGGACCTAATCACCATTTCCAGGAATTGCAAAGGATAAAAGGTAAAAATTCACTAACGAAGATTATGTGGATACTTTGTGGACTGGCTCCAAAGATTCAAGTTTTCAGGAATGGAGTAGAATCCTGGAATAGACATTTAAAACACACCCCAGGGATGGCTAATTTAGATAATATACAAACCTACCTTTGAAAGACTCTAGAACAGAAGGAAAAATAATATGTGGTCAGTGAATGAGGAATCGAAGACTGGCATACAGTACCCAAAGTAACAGCATATAATGTTGAGTACATTTTGTTTTGATAGTCAATACATATGGAAGTATGTTTTTCAAATGTTGGGTTAATGAAACCAGGTGGTTTCTTAGATCACTGCAAAATTAAACTGGATGTTTCATAAAAATAGAATCTAGAATGCTTACAAACAAAATGATGTTTGTGTTCCATGTGCCTTAGCTAGCTGAGGTTATGCTACTTTGCAGAAAATAGGAATAGAAAAATTATAGAAAAACATTATCCATTAAAAATAAATCTAGCAGGCATGGCTTAGCACTTTCATGAGGAAAGCACCTTCTGATTTGCTATTGTAGACCTTGGATCTTAATTAGAAGTTTCCCCAGCATGGAAAAATCACACCTTTTTAGTTTTCATGGTTCACTAGAAATATACTTTGGAAATTTCTTATTTTATCATCACAGATAAAGTCCCCCAAAATTAAATCTTCTGAGTAAAGTTGTCTAGAAATAGAAAGAACACTATGACCAAATTTGGTTTTGGAGGCAGAATTTTGAAATGATTATATACATTTCGCAAATTGAGATATGTTGTAAATACTGAATTAGTTTTTGACTGTGTAAACCTATCGACTGGAGCTTGGTCAGCCTGAGGGATTTTTTAGAGAAAAATTAAATTATTTTCACCTTTGCCTGACCTGTGGTGGCACAGTGGATAAAGTGTTAACCTGGAAACACTTGAGGTCGCCAGTTCAAAACCCTGGGCTTGCCTGATCAAGGCACATATGAGAGTTGATGCTTCCTGCTCCTCCTTTCTGTCTCTCTCTTTCTCTCTCTCTCTCTCTCTCCTCTCTAAAATGAATAAATAAAAAATATAAAAATATATATTATAAATTATTTTCACCTTTGTAGCAGCAACTGCTTCTTTAAAGACTAGCTTGGGATAACTAATCGATACAAATGGAATGGACTTATAGAGAGTGAAGTGGGGTGGATGGAAGAATGGAATGAAACAGCAAAGGATGAGATAAATGGAATGAAATGGACTAAGTGGAAGGGCCTAGAATATAAATTATGTAATAGAATAGAAAGGAATGGAGTGGAATGGAGTGGAGTAGAGTGGGGTGGAATAGAACAGAATGGAATGGAGTGGAATGGAATGGAATGGAGTGGAATGGAATAGAGTGGAGTGGAGTGGAGTGGAATGGAGTGGAGTGGAGTGGAGTGGAGTGGAGTGGAGTGGAATGGAGTGGAGTGGAGTGGAGTGGAATGGAATAGAGTGGCGTGGAGTGGAATAGAGTGGTGTGGAGTGAAATAGAGTGGAGTGGAGTGGAAGAGAGTGGAGTGGAGTGGAATGGAGTGGAGTGGAGTGGAGTGGAATGGAGTGGAGTGGAGTGGAATGAAATGGAATGGAATGGAAGGGAATGGAATGGAATAGAGTGGAGTGGAGTGGAATGAAATGGAATGGAATGGAATAGAGTGGAGTGAAATGGAGTGGATTGGAGTGGAAGAGAGTGGAGTGGAGTGGAATGGAGTGGAGTGGAGTGGAGTGGAGTGGAATGGAGTGGAGTGGAGTGGAATGAAATGGAATGGAATGGAAGGGAATGGAATGGAATAGAGTGGAGTGGAGTGGAATGAAATGGAATGGAGTGGAGTGGAGTGGAGTGGAATGGAATAGAGTGGCGTGGAGTGGAATAGAGTGGTGTGGAGTGGAATAGAGTGGAGTGGAGTGGAAGAGAGTGGAATGGAGTGGAATGGAGTGGAATGGAATGGAATGGAATGGAGTGGAGTGGAATGGAATGGAGTGGAGTGGAGTGGAGTGGAATGGAATAGAGTGGCATGGAGTGGAATAGAGTGATGTGGAGTGGAATAGAGTGGAGTGGAGTGGAAGAGAGTGGAGTGGAATGGAGTGGAGTGGAGTGGAATGGAATAGAGTGGCGTGGAGTGGAAGAGAGTGGAGTGGAGTGGAGTGGAATGGAATGGAGTGGAGTGGAATGGAGTGGAGTGGAGTGGAATGGAATAGAGTGGCGTGGAGTGGAATAGAGTGGTGTGGAGTGGAATAGAGTGGAGTGGAGTGGAAGAGAATGGAGTGCAGTGGAATGGAGTGGAGTGGAATGGTGTGGAATGGAGTGGAGTGGAGTGGAATGAAATGGAAGGGAATGGAATAGAGTGGAGTGGAATGGAGTGGAGTGAAGTGGAGTGGAATGGAATAGAGTGGCGTGGAGTGGAATAGAGTGGAGTGGAGTGGAAGAGAGTGGAGTGGAGTGGAATGGAACTGAAAGGCAAAGTATATATATACTGTGTCAGAGTTTAGAGTTTAACCCACTCTAGATGAATTGATGCATAATTTTTCAGGATTATAAAGATAAGGTCCTGACTCTGATCAGGGGCCCTTCAACCAACCTCTGTGCTCCTCTGTGAGCCCGACTGCAGCGGCAGCACCACCCCACTGGAGCAGGGCTGTCTCTGAGATTTCAGATGGGAAGCTTGGTAGTTGGCCCATGGCTCTCCTGGTCTGTGCTCTGATGTGATGCACCTACAGGCAGTCATTTACCAGTTGCTTCAGTCAGGGCACTTTACAAGGCACTGTAACAGCTGAAAATGGGACGGGCACCTGCAGATACAATTGTCACCATTCTGTACCTGTCTCACAATACTCTTTATAAATGCATCGTAATGTCATCATCAGAAGTGTGGATTTAATACCAGCTAATCCTGGTTTTCAATTTAGGTTCTAATACTATACGTGTAAACTTGGGCAAGTTATTAAAATTCACTGTTTCGTCGGCCTAGCGTGCGGAGGACCCAGGTTCGATTCCCGGCCAGGGCACATAGGAGAAGTGCCCATTTGTTTCTCCACCCCTCCGCCGTGCCTTCCTCTCTGTCTCTCTCTTCCCCTCCCGCAGCCAAGGCTCCATTGGAGCAAAAATGGCCCGGGCACTGGGGATGGCTCTGTGGCCTCTGCCTCAGGCACTAGAGTGGCTCTGGTCGCAACATGGCGACCCCCAGGATGGGCAGAGCATCGCCCCCTGGTGGGCAGAGCGTCCCCCATGGTGGGCGTGCTGGGTGGATCCCGGTCGGGTGCATGCGGGAGTCTGTCTGACTGTCTCTCCCTGTTTCCAGCTTCAGAAGAAAAAAAATATATAAAATTCACTGTTTCTTTATTTCCTCACCTGTAAAATAGGGGTAATAGTACCTACATCAAAACATGTTAAAATTAAATAAAAATAAAATCCATGAAAAGCCTATTACTTGAAGGATGAGATATTACTGAAGATATAATTAATTAGACATTCCAATGTACCTTGGTAATTCTAAAGACAAAATAGAACTTCCCGTATGTCTTTGCACTACAAAATCTCAGTTAATGTGTTTGTCTTCACATAAATAATTACATCTAACATTCTAGCTATGATAGGCACTTTTCTAAGTGCTTTGTATGCCTTTGCTGTTACATTTTTATGCAGTATGACCTATTCCCATTTTATAGACAAGAAATTGGATCAGATAAATTATCCAGAGTCACACATTTAGTGCATTGCAAAACCACAATTTAAACTCAGCAATATAGACTAAAAGATTGTACTCAACTACTATTCTATACCAGTGTTACCATCATTTGAGGAATTTTAGGCTTTTGTTTGTTTCCATAAAATTTTCTAAATGAGTCATCTATTCTATCTGATGTTCCTGCTCCCATGACTTTCCAAAGCTCAGAGGCTACCCAGAACCTCTGTTTTACTGTCAATCTTTTTTCTTTCTTGTAACTTCCTAACACATTGCAGAAATCTTTCTAGCTTTCATTTCTTTTACATCATTTCTGCCTGTTCAGTCTCAATTTCCCAGTCAGTGGGTTTTATAGGATTCTCTGAGAAGAAGTAAATGGAAAACCTAGCCACCCCCATTCCTATAATAAAAGGGGCACATGTTAAAATGTTTTTTCTGTCTTTTCTTCATTATCCATCTCTACTAAACCCCAAATTAATTTAAGTAAATTTAAAATCAAAATAGCTCCTCTGTGGAAAGTCATTATTGATCATGATGTTGTCCCATTGGATATTAAATTTGTGCTTGGAAATAACAGATGAAAATCGTCTAAAGTCGGATAGGACAATGACGGCAGTGAGCAGGTTAGACAAGCCGTTGAATCTGGACCCCATTCTGATCTCTTCCTCTACCTGTGTTATTATTCTTTAAAAATCAGTCAATCAATCAAACAAGCAGTTTTCTTATAGTTTTGTCAACAATGCTTTAGTAACAGAGGAAGTCATTGAACAGCAAACAGGGCAGAATGGGGTGGCGTGAGCATTAGGCAGCCACCAGTGTGTATAATCTTTGGAGTCAGACACACTTGAGTTGGAATCCTGGATCTCTTCTTTGCCGATGAGACTTTGCACAAGTTATTCACCTTTGCTAGCACTAGTAAATCGGAAAGGTAGAAGAGAGACATGGAAGACAGGATAGGGCAATCAATATGTCCTGATTTACTTGGGACTTTGTATTTTACCACTGAAAGTCTTACATTCCAGGAAAACTTCCAGTCACAGTCAAGTAGGAAGAGTTGCTGAGCCTACAAAATATCTGTGAGGAGTTAGTGTGATGGTAATGTGAAATGCCTGTAAACTGGGCTTCGAAGCAATTGTATTATATTAATGACTTTGGTCATGGGAATCATCTGGGTTCTTTGTCTATACCCAGCTCGGATATCCCAGGTTCTTCCCTATGAACATATATCACGCCTTTGCTTACCTCTGTTTTAGGTTAACAGAGTCAGAGCCAAAGTTGGGGGTTCTTGTGCAGGTGGGTTATTGTGAATGTGCTCAGGTGAAGACCTAAGGAATAAGAAAGGCAGAGTCGGACAGAGCTAGGCAAAAATGTCAGTCCAGCTGAAGTGTGGTGTCAGCCTGTGCCATCAGAGAATTCTGGCTTGTGAATGGTACTGCAGGGTTAGTCATCCCATTTTAGGACAAGAGAGCCTGGCTGTTTCTACTTCCCATTACTCAGCCATAGGCTGTAGACCACTCTACATTTCTAATCAAGGGCATGTCTAATCAAGGGCAATTCTTGGGAGAGGAGCACACTGTGCACTGTTAAGAGCAGGACTGGACTAGAAAGCAGTGCACCGGCTTGGGTAGAGTACCTGAGCTGGCATCACCAGTGTCCACTGCAGCTGCTCAGAAATTTTCTTGAAGAACCTTGTAGCAGTCAGGTTAAGGGAAGGAAACCAATATTCACAACATGCTACCACTTCATGGTATCAGTCTTGATTCTTTGATGGTTGGCACCTCTCTGATTTCTAGATACTTTAAATGTTCAATGGTTGGTCATCTAAAGGGGACATGAAACTCCTTTGGAAGCAGGTACTTGGATGGTTATAGAGAACATTATTGCTGTGTTCCAGCTGGAGTGTGTAAAGAGGAATACATTATTTTTTCTTTCATTCATTAGCTTTTAATGGGAATCTAAAAACCTTGAGAAACAAATTAGAGAAGAAAGCTGGATTTTAAATCTTGGATCTTATAGTAGATTCCTATAATTTAAAACAAATTTAAAGGTTAAGTAGAATGCTTCTTCTCCAGAGAACCATATAATTTGGGAAATTTTTCAATTAGTCAGCAAGCTTTACAGTGCTGATTGCCTGCCAGCAACCGGGAAAGGAAAGGAAAAAAACAAAAACAAAAACGAAACTCAAATACAAAATGCTAAGTTAGCTCATCAGCAAGTTGATACACAGAGATTGATTTTTAACATCCTCAGATTTAGAGATTTTCCAAAAAAGAAATATTTGCTAAGTATTGAAGTAAACCTCTAGTGGAGAAATACTGACTTGTCAGTTGGAGTGTTGCTGATATCCAGTTTGTATTTCTGAATTTCCCCCCACCTACAATGCTTCCCACTCCCATCTTTTAGCATGCATAACACAGGAGTGTGTTAATTTTGAAATAACCTGAGAGTTTTACTAAAATTAACTATCTTATTATAATAGAAGTATATGAAATTTAAGTATGGAAATAAGCTCATATAATTTTCTTTTTTTATACTTTTTTTACTTATTGATTTTAGTGAGAATGGACAGGAGGGAAAGAGAGCCAGGAACATTAAGCTACTCTTTTATGTGCCATGACTTGGAATCAAACTGGCAATCTTTCCACTTCAGGATGATGCTCTAAATAACTGAGCTGTTTGGCCAGGGTTCAAATCATTTTCAGTGTTTATGAACTTCACTGCAAGACGAGACAATTGCACATGTGAATTGAATTTGTTTTAAAAGTGCAGTTGTGTTAAAAAATATATACTTCATGCTTTGGTGATCACAAAAAAAAAAGAATATTTCTCATTGGTCTTATATAATAATTTTAGGCTCAGAAACATTTTTTTGCAATGTGCAAAATCCTGATTTGTTTCTCTCAATATGCATCTATCTTTATAACTACACAATTGTATACATTTATCTATTTATTTATTTCTATTCAGGGAGAGGAGGGGCAGCAGAGACAGACTCCTGCATGCACCCAGAACTGGGATCCACCAGGCAAGGCCACTAGGGGGCGATGCTCTGCCCACTGGGGCATTGCTCCACTGCTCAGCAACTGAGCTCATCTTAGTGCATGCCATGATTGGAAGCCATGGAGCCATCCTCGGTGCCCAGGGCAACTCGCTCCAATTGAGCCATGGCTGCAGGAGAGGAAGAGAGAGAGAGAGAGAGAGAGAGAGAATAAGAGAGAAAGATAGAAGCTAGAGGAGAGGGGAGGAGAAGCAGATGGGTGCTTTTCCTGTGGACCTGACTGGGAATCGAACCTGGGACATCCACACACCAGCCTAATGCTCTACCACTGAGCAAACCAGCCAAGGGACACACATATTCCTATTTCTCTATCACAGCAATTTCACATTGCAGTTGAATGTGCCAAGACTCAAAGTATCCTAACTATTAGAAATAAATTTTTAAAAATATTCAGATAGTATTTACCATGCACTAAGCACTGTGAGGGTTGCTGAAAAAGAGTAATGCTATTTCCTACCACGTTGTTTTAAGTTAGCTCACATATTTATTTTTCACATGAAGGTTGGAAAGAATAGGTCTTTCTTATATTTTTACTTCTACATTATTGCTAATTATTAACTATTTTATGCATTTCCATATAAAATAATTTTAAATAAACCATTTAGAAAATGAAAGGAGGCAGACACAAATCCTACCCCACACAATAATTGTCTTTTTATTTTTTAAAACCCCATTGCCATCCTTGTTTTCAGAAGCAAGATTCCTGCCCTATTCTGAGCTTATTATAATCACAAATTAAAGCAACTGTAGTTTTCAAAACCACTTTTCAGTTTTCCCTCTCCTGACCCTTTCTTTTTAGACCAGTCAAGATAAGCAGGCTGGTGTTCAAGCTTCAGAAAACAAGTTGAAAGAATGGGGTAAGGCTCCAGACTCCATCAAAACCATATGACCAGCTCCGCTCTTCTGCCATGGGTCATAGATCTCATTGTCACTCAAAGTGGTATGATTATGAGCCTTCAAATCACAGTTTTTAAGTGTTTCAGTCCTAACTTGTAAACGTTGGACCTGAATGTGCCACCTATCTTGCATAGCCTCTGGGAAACCAGCTCTGTGGTCTTTGCTTATACCCAGCCCAAATATCCCAGGTTCTTTCCTGGGGGTGTAATTCCTGCCTTTACATACTTCTGATGACCTGTACTGCCATCTCCCACTTGCTGAACATGAACTCAACTGTCTGCTGACTGGCAGGTACCAGAAAAGCAGAGTCTCAGTATCTGCCTTGTTTAACTTGGTTCTTAAAACTTATCAATAAATATTTAATAAATTAATAAATAATTAATTCATCTACTCATTTTATTGTGATACTTCCATTACTTTAGATGCTTTTGATACCACTTTGTTCAGTGATCTAGAATTAGCCTACAGGAGTATTATGTGGCTTTTAAGACATTTGCGGAGATAAAAACTGAATTTTAAATAAAATGTTTTTAAAAATAATGTAACTGTGTTTGTGACATTGGGCTACAGTCAATTGCAGGTTCATGTAGGTCTCACACGTGCAGATAAGACTGTGTGACCTCACAGCCCAACCAACAGCATCCACTTGCCAGCAGATAATTTTTCTACCAAAAATTGCAGTGAGAAAAATGCTGGCTCCAGAATATTCTTTGAGATTTCTCAGTGCCTCATCCAAACTGAGTCTGAGAGAGGTTAAGGCCCTTTGCCACATAAGCTTCTGCTTGTCTGAAAAAAATGAAGATGGTAGTGACACTTGGTATTGGAAGTGGGAGGATTAAATGAGAGTGCATGGCACACCATCTGATACCCAGTGAGTGACTGATGTATGCAAGCTATTATTGCTGCCTGGAATGATGACTAGAACAAAAGACTTCTGGCGATTGCAAATTGCTCCTGGTTAGATTGAGCAAAAGCTCGGTAGTCTCCGCTCCCTGAACATGGTCACAGAGCAAGTTTCCAGGACATGCCACAATGCCTTTGCTGTTTAGCAAGACCGGACCACTGCAGATTCACAAAGCAATAATCCTCCTGTCTTTTCTCTCCTAGCACCTGGGATCATGTATCAGGGACTTAATGTGGGTGATAATGCCTCTCTTGACAGTTGTTCCTAACTCTTTCCATTTAGCACCCTGAAAAGCCATCTAAGGATTTACTGCTGCCCAGGGTGACATTAAAAAATGTAACAAGCCTGTAAGGAGCTATGAGAATGCTTCACTGTAATAAAACTACTCTCAGAGAAAATAGGAGATAAAAAGACCAGGAATATTGATTCCTATAAAATTATATAGCACATTCCATTAGTTCTTGTTTTCAGCCTTCCACTCGTCTCAAGACTGAATTCTCTCAGCTATGATGTAGATTTCTCCAGTTCCTAAACTTATCTTAGCTTGAGAAAGGGTGCTTCAACCGCCGTCTCAGACTGATAACTAGTAGTGATGCGCTGGATCCCATCTCTGGGTGAGCTGTGAACACTGGGTTTCTGAAAAGCTTTACAGTGTTTTCCCTACTTTTTTTCTCTACTGTGTTTCTACAGTATTTTATAATTATTTCTCTTTCCATTCCAAGGAATTAAAGACCAGAATGTAACCCATTTGTCTAGAGCAGTGGTCAGCAAACAAAGACTTGGAACTCTGGCCCAGTCTTCATTCTTTTTCAACCTCTTCATTTTTCATCCTCACACTCCCAAGATCACTTCCACTCTGTGCCCTACCTTCTACATTCTAGGCAGGAGGGAGGGACAGAGCCTGTGGAGGGATAGCACACGTTTGACAGAAATCTAAGCAGTTTTTCTTCTCCTCATTGGCCGGAGCACTGTCACGTGACCTCTTTCAAGGACCGTTGCAACAAACATGTGGTGTAGCTGGCATCTTTGCCACATCCCCCAAATTGACTTTTGGTTTCTATGGAGGGAAGTAAACATGGATTTGAGTAGTTCGTAAGGGCTATGTAACCATTGCAAACACATGTACAAATCGAAATGATTATACTTTGAGTCACCAATGAGCTTCGAAGTAAAAGCTCTGGATTAAAGCAATGCATGAATAGTTAGTTGACTGTTTTACAGAACCATTGATCTGGGATCTGTGAGAGCCATGAGCCTGATAACAAAGAGTACCGTTGAATTAGGTACTTCCATTAATCAATGATAAACAGTAATCATTAATACTTGATGTAATGTATTAAAATTAAATGTTGATTAGGTCTGACACCATTGCAGTTTCTTCAAAAGTTAAAAACAGCAACAACAACAACAAAAAAACCCATTTATTTAGCTAATGGTTTGGCCCCTCCTGAGGGGACCAAGGAGGATAACTCAGGGAACAGCAAACGTAAATAGTAGCTGGTGAGTTGCCAACACAGTGTGGGCAACTTGGAGCACTCCTCGTATCCTTTAATAACATTTTTCTTGGAAATTGTTCGTGTTTACTTGTTTATCTGTGAAGAATCCACAGGATTAAAAATCAGGCTGAAAGCTTAGTGGCTATAAATATGGTTGACCTCCATTATACTAGAATTTGAGCCTCTGGACCTAGAAATTGTATTCATATTTGTCTCGTGTGGCATGATGCCCGGAATAACAGGCAATTCATTATTGTTAAAATCAACCAAAATTTTATGTTCAAGTCAAGGAAAATTCAAAAGGATTAATTTTCTTATATGCCAATGAGAATGTTGTTAGATGCTAATGTATCTACATATCTACCCTCCTTCTATGAATTCTTATATTTATCCATAGAGTCACCCATCTGAGAAACATGCCAGTTAAAGAATTCTGCATAATTTTTTTTATTTAGTCACATAAAACTGCTTTATTTTTACAGAAATATTATGTATAAGCTTAATATAATTTAATTTTCAAAGAAAATCAACTCTTTCTTGATTGCTAATGATCGTAAGGATTAGACAGGAAATAATTACCAATGAAGTACTCAAATATGTCACATTAAGTTGAGAACTGAATTGCTATTAATTAATTCCATTGTACATAAAACCTTTCCTCATTCAAGAAGAATAATGTTCTCTGATTCCTTGCTTTGCTCTGAAATCCCTGAAATAGGGCACCCACAGAATAGGAGCCATTTTAACGATAATTAGTACCCATTGACATTATAAACACTGTTGTATTATTACTATTTAAAGGGAGTGAAATGGATTTCTAGGTTCTGAGAAGTTAGATGTCTCTACACCTATAAGTAACTATTGGGGATACCAGGTATTTTGTGAGGCCTCTGTTTTCATGGGGTTGTGAGAAGTGACTGCGTATTTTCCTGGAAATTAGAAAGAAATATAAGCCTCTCTACTCTTCTTTCATAATTGAGTGCATAATAGTAGAATACCTATATTTTACTTTACTTACGTCCAGTATCTAAGATAATATAATACATACTGTAACAACAGTTAATTCACAACGTGTTTATGGAATACCTAAAGTATCCAACTATTCCTAGGGATTTCAAAGGATACAGAGATAAAATTAGAACTCTGGCCTCCCAGAATCTTTCTGTATTATTGGAAATACAAGATACAAGAATAAATTAATAAAATTGCAGGAGCGTTTTTCTATATACTGTGTGTAATTAGTATGTGGTTATAAAACCTGGCATACAGGTTTCCTTTTGAGGTGGTTTTGGGTTACAGGGTTACATTGCTTCCTCTTTTAAAGCAGTCCTGAACTGACGTTCTCTTTGACATTACTTGTCATACGGAGCCTGGAGACTCACAAAGCTCACGGAAGGGGAAGACGGCTCTCCATTGTTTTCCGGCTGGACTGCGGCTCTCCGTTGTTTTCTGGCCGGACTGCTACTGCTGGGTTGCAGAACAGTCTCCCAGAGTGCAAGGACACAGCTAACTTAGCAAGTGCCTTCTCTGCATGTAGCACATGATGAATGTATGGTTGTTTCGTTCAATGAAGATAGAAGTCATTCATAGACTCAACATGTCTATATTGATGTCTTTATGTGTCAGGCACTGTGCATGGTGCTGAAAATCAGCGGTCAAACAAGCCGACAACAGCATCCTTGCATTTATGGAGATTGCAATCTGGTGATGGAGACAGACAGCAAATGGTTCAAGAAAGAAAGAAAGAGAGAGAAAAGGAGAGGGAAGGAAGTAAAGAAAGAAAGAAAAGAAAGAAAGAAAGAAAGAAAGAAAGAAAGAAAGAAAGAAAGAAAGAAAGAAAGAAAGAAAGAAAGAGAAAGGAAGAAAAGAAAGGAAGGAGGATGGGAGGGAGAGAGAGAGAAAGAAGAAAAGGAAGGAAGGAAGGAAGGAAGGAAGGAAGGAAGGAAGGAAGGAAGGAAGGAAGGAAGGAAGGAAAAGAAAGAAAGAAAGAAAGAAAGAAAGAAAGAAAGAAAGAAAGAAAGAAAGAAAGGAAGGAAGGAAGGAAGGTAGGAAGGAAGGAAGGGAGGAAGAAAGAAAGAGGAGATTCTATGAGAGAGAGAGTAACAGGAGTCTTACTTAGGAGGTTTCTCTGAAGACAAAATAATTACAGTGAAAGATAAAGAATGAAACTGTATGAAGTATGTAAAGGATGGGAAGACAGAAAAAAGGCAGGTGTAGAGAAGCCAGGAATGGAAAAGAACTCAATCTGTTCAAAGACTTGGAAAAGGAAGAAAATAAAATCATAGTGGCAATAACATAAGTCAGGACCATAAGAAAACATCTGAGGAAAAGTTTGGTGCAAATGTATCTTATAATCATGCAAACATCTGTGTTGCCTCTCCAAGGGGCTACTCAACAAGTAGCATCTCATCTCTACCTGAATCTGGACAAAGAGAGAAACGCTAGGGCAAATATGGAAATGAAAACATCCACTTAATGTGAGGGTCAAAGGGCCCCATGCCTGAACCCGAAAAGGAAAGCCCCTACCAGCCCATTCATTAGAAGGAGGGGGCTAAGGCAGGCCTGCCTCAGAGGGACAGTTCGCAGGAGGACCCTGCAGCGTGCCCACTCATTCTCACCGTACTTGTCAGACAGGCGTGTCTCACCACCCTCGTAAGGGTGCAGGTGAGTAAGGAGCAGGGAGGCTCAGACTCATGTCCAACCCAAGTCCTTCACAGGACGGAAACACCAGGGCGGCCAAGAAACCTGTGGGGAGATCATCCAATCCTGATGTGGTTCTAAATCCACGGTAAGGTTTAAAGGAAGGTATACATGATCCAATGTACCTTATTAAGAGTCCTTCAGGGACTCAACAGGAAGGTGTCCAAAGGAGAATGGTCATAAATATTATTTAGGACTAAATCATCAATGTAATTTCATATTTCTTATAGCATTGGCAGTGGAAGGAGTCCATAATACCTATGGAGTTATAGACTTCGTCACCTTTAACACAGAAGAAATTACTTAAAAAAAAAAAAAGAAAGAACACAGGAATAAAGATAAAAAGCAGCCTGCCTGACTAGGTGGTGGCACAGTGGATAGGGCATCGGACTGAAACGCGGAGGACCCAGGTTCAAAACCCCAAGGTCGCCAGCTTGAGCACAGGCTCATCTGGTTTAAACAAGGCTCACCAGCTTGAGCCCAAGGTCGCTGGCTTGAGCAACGGATCACTCACTCTGCTGTAGCCCCCTGGTCAAGGCACATATGAGAAAACAATCAGTGAACAACTAAGGTGCTGCAACAAAGAATTGATGCTTCTCATTTCTCTCCTTCTTGTCTGTCTCTCTCTCTGTCTCTGTCACAAAACACACACACACACACACACACACACACACACACACACACACACAAACCAAACAAACATCTTCTACTGTGTGCTAGGCCCTGATCTAGTCCTTTATACATATTAAGTCATTCAATGCACTTAGTAACCTAATGAAGTGGAAATTATGGTTTTTCATCCTCACTTTAAAAAGACCTAAAACATTAGAAAGTCAGAGAGTTTTTAGCCTAAGTTCAAACAGGAGACAGCTGGTAGATGTAGGCCTTGGTTTGACCACTCTGCTGCCCATGAAATGGGTGAGGTGGGGAGATTTAGGGCCTTGTTTGCATTTTAGTTGTCTTATTCTTTTGTTTTACTACTTTAGGTAGACAAAACTAGTCATAACAAACAGAGTATGTGGTGACAAGTGAAAACATATTTTGCTGTATTCATAATTGCTTAAAGACATTGTGTCATAATAGTATTCCTTTAGAAAGCATTTATAAAGAGGTTTAGCAATTTAATGCCTACTGTTACTTCTTTCTGGGAGTCTCTGAACCGTTAAAGGCAACTCCTTAGTTAATTGGCTGGGGTTATGATAATATGTACGTTAAGGTAAAGTATCCTGATACATATTATACTAAAATAGTCTTTTGTTTTGCAATCACCTGTCAACTCATTTGCCTCTGTTAATGCAGCATGAACTATGACAGACACAAGTTGAAATAATTAGTGTTTAAAATGTGTTTCAAAAGTGTGCTACATTTCCCCATCAGTGAGGAGGTAGAGATGTTGACACAGTGCCTTGAAAGACAGCCTTCTAAGAGCTATTTAAATGGCTCAAGGTTTTTTATTGTAATGTTCACGGTGGGTGTTTTTTTGTTTTGTTTTGTTTTGTTGTTTGCCTTCACACATGCTTTCACATTGTTCTGAACCTCTGAAATGATACATTTTGAAACAATGGCTCTCCATATCCGGAGTGGAAATTACTCTGGCTGCAATGAAGAGAATGGTGGAAGGTGGTTAAGAATTAAAGTGGAGAGAGCCCTCTGTAAGCTATTTCAGCAGTGTGGACCAGAGAAGGTGGTGCCTGAGACAGTAAACAGGGTCAAGATATACTCTTGAAAATAGACACTCTGAAACTCGTTGACAGATGGAACAACGCAAGAAAGGAAGAATTAGAAGATGCCCCTACCCTCAGGTTTCTGATATGAGGTAGATGAGGAGGAGGAGGAGGATGCCATTCTTGAGTCAGGGAAGACGGGAGTCGTGGCATGAGCAGTGGGCGTGGGGAGTGGGGTGGTTTCAGTGTTAGAGGTTAATGGTGGGATCCCTGTGAGACTTGCAAGGAGCTCAAAGGAGAGGAGCTCAAAGGACAGGGGGAACTGACACTGCATAGAAATGCTGTGTTCCAACTCTGTTCACAACGTTCATGGCCTGCATCTATTGACCATTTACAAGCAAGAACCATCTGTGGTCATTAGAGGGACTTTCATTATCCCCGCTTCCCATGTGAAGGCAGATGAACCTGTAACAAAAGTGACAGTCTGAGTTGAAGTATGTAAGTCATTGCAAGGCACTAAGAAAATACTCAAAAAGTATAACCTTTAAGTTCCTCGCTTAGGATATCCATTGATAATATTTTGAATAAAGTTGGATGCCTTTTTGGACACTGGATTGTTGAAAAAGTGCTGTGTTTCAAACTTGGGCATGGCCATAGATGGTAAATTAGAGGTGCAGAAAAGTTATTTTACCGGGTAAGCATATATTATTTTCTCATTTAACAATGTACTATCTGAGTTAAATGTAAAATCATAAACACATTGCCTTGTAAAATGTCTCTTCTGACTTTTTCCTTAACACATTATTTCCTACGTGCCAAGTGGGCTGAGTCCACCTCTCAGTAGATATCCTCAGAGAAGATCAAGGTTCTGCGAATTTTTAATAAGATCAGTAGAAGCAGAGACATTTTCTGTTCAGTGTAATGTAATGATTGGGAGAGGAAGCTTGTGGCTCCTGGACTCCAATCCCAGCTCCACGATGCAGAGCTTTGTGATCTTGGCCAAGTTAGTTGACCTCTTTGTCCTTTAACTTTCTCGGTGAGTTAAATAGATATAATAATGGCATGTCATCATAGGCTTGTGTATTAAGTAAATTTATAAGTATGTAAAGTGCTTAGAATAAGGCATGGTCTGTAAGCAGCACTCAATAATTCTCAGTTGCTATTAAACCTAAACCTGAGTTTGAACAGGATTCAGATTCTCTCCTCTTGGGTTCCAGAAAACTTCAGGGGGTATTAGGTACCTGTTTTAGTGTCCCCAGATATACCTCGGAAGGTCTGCCCCTTGGGGTTGGCTGATCTGCCCTGACTGCACGGACAGCATACTGTGCTGTGTAATTTCAGACACGAGTCTAGTGGAACCTCGCTTCTGAGCTAGACAAAAGACCAGGTGACTCTCTGCATTACAAAATGCTTAAAGCTTCTCTAAAGATTCTAAGAATCTCTTCTTGGAGGTAAAGAAATGCTGTCTGTAGGTGGCACGTTCTGGCATTTTGCCAAACGTAGCTCTTAAGGACCTATGGTCTAGCAAAGAAAAGAGTGTCTGTCTGATAAAAAATAGGACCACTCCCAAGCATTACAGAAAGTGGTCAATCACATGCTAATGGGTCCATGGGAAATACTACTGTACTGACTAGGGTCCTGCCATGGCCTGTCTTCCCCACCATGGGCTGTACTTCCCACCCTCCGCAAGGGCTTGATAGCCTGAGGAGTTTTCTGTATCAGAAGGCCTCACTGAGTAGGGGGATTGAGAGTTGAACATGAACTGGGAGCTGCGGGGGCTGATGGAATACTCCCTCTGCTCTCCACTCTTCTGCTCACCCTCCCTGCCGCCCCGTGCTGCTGTGTCTCCCATTGGAGTTGCTGTTCAGCCTGGATATGTCTCCTTAACAATTAGGGAGGGCTGATGTCTCCTCTCCTGCAGAGAAAATGCAGTAGCTTATCTGGGGTGTTCCAGAACTGACTGCTGAGAAAAATAACAAATGAAAGGGAGATGGCATATTCCTTTAGCTAACTACTCAGAACAATGTTGGACTGGAGTCATAAGTCTGAGCACTTGTTGATGCACTGACCCAAGCTACTTAATTGGTTCCTTGGAAGGTCAATCGAGGTTTGATGGCATGAGTGAGGGATGGTATCCAAAATTCAGAAAACAGGTACTGTGGAAAACACGCAGGAGAATAGAAAAGGCACAGGTTTGGGATCTAAAAAGACCAGGTGGAGGGGGGTGTGGGGGAGGGGAGTAAAGAGGGACAAATATAGGGTGACAGAAAGTGATTTGACTTTGGGTGATGGGTACACAGCATAATCAACAGTTCAAATGCTATAGAAATATTTACCTGAACTTCTGTACTCTTATTGATCAATGGTAACTACATTAAATTTAATTTTTTAAATAAAATTAAACAAATAAAAAGGAAGAATCTGGGAAAACATCTAGACAATTCTTTCTATGCGTGCTTTAGCAGATTTTATGCAACTTCTTATGTTACTTTTTTGTAATGTTCCCTTAATGTTTATTGTAGCAAATAAAAATAAAAAGCAAAATTTAAAAATGAAGAGAGAGACCTAGAATGGGACATCTCATGTTTATATCTTACTAGCTATGTGACCTTGGGCCAGGCTCCTAAATTCTCAAAGCATTCGATGTCTCAGGTGTGACATGGGGATGGTAATGCCTCGTCATAGGATTTTGTGTGGAATAAAGGGGATACTGTGCTGTGTTGAGCACCTGGCGGCCCCCACAGTATATGGTAGTAGCTTTCCTTAGAAATCTCCCAGTTTAGCCATTTGTCCTGGATCACAGGGGACTGTGGATGCAGAGGTCTTTAGCATGATGACATCTTTGTTCCAGCATCTGTTAAGGGAAATTTGAATTGATGTGCACAGTGTTCTTCATTTCAAGAAGTACTCATTGAATTTCAATTAAAGTGTCAGCAACAGGGTTAAGTACTCAGGTAAACGAATTGGTGAGACAAAATCCTTGACCCTGAAGGAGGGTCAGGATGCAGCAACGCATATTGGGTAAGATGACAATCAGTGACAAATAGAAACATAGCCGGGTTATTGAAAAACCTCAGTTTACTGGAGCATGAATATGAAGTGATTTTCTTTTTCTTTTTTGTTTTTTAGCAAGAGAAAGAGAGAGAGAGAAGAGGAGAGACAGACAGGGATAGACAGGCAGGAAGGGAGAGAGATGAGAAACATCAACTCACAGTTGTGGCACCTTAGTTGTTCATTGATTGCTTTCTCATATGTGCCTTGACCCAGGGGGGCTGCAGCCGAGCCAGTGACCCCTTGTTCAAGCCAGTGAACTTGGGCTCAAGCCAGCAACCTTAGGTTTCAAGCCAGCGACCCCTGGCCTCAAGACAGTGACCATGGAGTCATGTCTATTATCCCATGCTCAAGCTGGCAACCCTGTGCTTTAGCTGATGAGCCCCTGCTCAAGCTGGCAACCTTGGGGTTTTGAACCTGGGACCTCAGTGTCCTAGGCCAACACTCTGTCTACTGTGTCACTGCCTGGTCAGGTGAATTGATTTTCTTTCTTTCAAAATTGCTTCATTTTTAATAGGTGCCTTTCCCCCACCCCACCACCTTCTTCCTGTTCCTTAATGACAGCTTGGGGATCTTCTAGATTGTTCTGACCAATCCGAGATAGTAAAGTTTAGTACTTTGAAACTCTATTTCACGTTTTTGGTTCAAAACTTTCTACCTCCCCTCCTTATCCTTTAGGACATAGCTCTTCCCGTAAGTGAAATGGAGGGAGGGGGAGAGAAGAAACACTTCTCTCCTGTGTTCAGGCGCATTTACAGGGAAACTCCCCACTTCCAGTCTTACGTTGTTGTTTTTGAGTGTGAGGTGCTCAGAGTTTTCTGGGCTATTGCTCTCCGACTTCCAAGCTCCTGCCTTCATTGAGAACCCTTTGTGTATGTTGGACTAGTCAGCTGCTCAGGCTGCCCTAGAACTTTTATTTTATTAAGTCCTTCACCTGAAGGCAGGCAGCCCAGTGGGGCCTTCTCTGACACCTCATGGGTGTCCCATGGACTTAGGATAAGTTGCGCCCCTTTTTTTCTAGGCACACTGTACCGCACTCACCTGGAGTGCTCTATCAAATCCCAAACCCTCAGTACGCCTGGCGGCAGTTTCTCTCCTCACGTGTTTTCCTCAACCCCAGCTCTTCTCCCGCACAGCTCGCCAGGCTCGACTCCAATTTGCTGGCTATCCTGTGGACTTTAGAGGTCAGCAGCTAAGTGACCTATAATCAGAGAAACAGATGTGAGGCTTGTCTTCATACAGGTGTCCGAATACTGACTAGTGACTTGTGGGCGTCAACAACCAATTTAGTTTGCGGGATTGTGGAGAGCAGGGAAGAAATCCTAACAATCATTTCTCTCATTTTCCCCAAGTCCTCCCATCTATTTTCTTTTTTAAAAAATTGATTTTATTGGGGTGACACTGGTTAACCTAATTGTACAGGTTCCAGGTGCCCACTTCTACAACACATCTCTATACACTGTATTGTGTGTTCACCCCCCAAAGTCACGTCTTCATCCATCACCATGTACCCCCCAACCCTCCTCTCCCCCTCCCCGGCAGTCACCACACTGTTGTCCATGTCACTGAGTTTTCTTCTCTTGTTTGCTCAATCCCTTCAGTCCCCTTACCCAACCCCCCTCTTGACAGCTGTCAGCCTGCTCTATATGTATGCGTTTGTCTCTGTTTTGCTAGTTAATTCATTTTGTTCATTATCATAGAAGGGGAGTTGGGATTGTTGTTGGTGGGACCTGTTGGGTCTTTGGTATGCGTACTCGATGGTGTTTGACCTCAACTGTAGGTAGATAACGACTAAATTAGAGTTGGGTTATGTAGCATTTTGACCCAGCTTTGGCCTGCAAGGACAGACCCTCTCAGTGGTATGGAGCAGATACAACTCTCATTCTTTACAGCAATGCAGGGGTGAAGTGATTAATTTTTATGAAGACATATAAGAAGGGTCCTCGATCCTTCCTTACCCTATTGTCTTGCTTTGCATAGCACCCTGCTCATTTAGAACTCATTGTAAGTTTGTTTTCTGATTGATGTTTTTATCAGCTGGTCTCTTGACTTGTTTTATTCTCTTGCACAACAATCATGTGTTGAGCTACTGTGTGCAGCTTTCCCGCAAGAAGAAAACTGCAGAACAGGACAGGTACAACCCATTGAGGGAGACACTGAGAGGTGTAGTAAGTGTGGTACTAGCGAAGCAGAGAGTTCTTTCAGCACAGGGCCTCTCTCACCAAGACCCAGACTAGTCCAGGAGCATATGGTACGCTTCTTTAGGGAAGTGAGGGTTGAGGAAAGTATTGACGGATAAGTGGAAGCTAGGAGCAAAAAAAAAAAAAAAAGCAATGGTTTTTTTAGACAAAAAAATAAAAGCCACTGAAAAACAATTAATTTGGTTAGAATTTAGAGAATGGGTTGTAGGGAATACTGGGAAATAGGTAGTGACTAAATCAAAATGACTAGATAGTTCATGTTTAAAATGGAAAAGAAGAAGGGAGTGAGGAACAGAAAGGGAAAGAGGGATAAAGCAAGGAAGGGAGGGAGGAAGGAAGGAAGGAAGGAAGGAAGGAAGGAAGGAAGGAAGGAAGGAAGGAAGGAAGGAAGGAAGGAGAAGGGAAAGAAGGAGGGAAGGAGGGAGGGAGGAGGGAGGATAAATAGGTGAAAATGAACATGCAACTTTCTTTTAGGCACAAATTTCTTTGTAAAGGATGATGGCCAGGTCAAGCGTAGACAGCGATACTCCCAGCGGGAAGGAGCGGTCAGCCTGCGGTCTCCATTGCCCTCCATGTAGGATGTACGGGTGGACAGTTGGGACTAAATAAATGAAACGGCTCCGATGAGGAGATATCCTTTGTTTCACTTGGATTTTTTTTTTCTGCTATAATCTGTCACTTCCTATTTTTATCTTTCTTTTTACTTTAATGTTTATTTCTCTCTTTCTTTGCGCCTCATCCCTTCTCTAACCCTTCAATGACCCCATATTGGTTGAGTTTGCTTATCTATAAATGTAATTCTAATTCTTTGGAGGGAAGAAATGCCATAGTCATTTAGCTACTATTTTTCCCATTAGGGCCGACTTTGTAGGCTTGACATTCCCGGTGGAAACATACACTCTGCACGGAGTGGCTGCGTTTTGTGGTGTGGATGTCAATAATCCCACGACGTCTTTCCTAAAGTCGCTGCCCTTTTCCTCTGTGTACCATGGAGAGAAACATTAGGCGTGTAGCGATTCCATTGCACTGAATTAGTAACAACATGTTTTTCTCTGCTGAGCTGAAAATGTTTTTGCCTTGGGAAATATAACTGAAAACATTATGCCACTCTGTCATTTCTGAAGGCATAAATACAACTTGGAAACAGTATCAGCACACGCAAATCACTTAAATGGCTTGTTTCAGGGGTTGTTTCTGGGAAATGGCCTCGTCTCCACGGGCATTTTTAGGATACTCCTTACAGTTCAGATTTTTCTGATTTTGCAGATCTGACATCTCACATGAGAATTCGAGGTGATGAAACAAGGCTAAATCTCTTCGTTTTTCTTTCCCAGGGGTTTATTATTGTCTCCTGTGATTTATGGAGTGCCTTCTTTGAGATCTATGTCTATTTCCTGAGAGTTAACCACACTCAGAACTGTTTACGGTGCTTGATCTGGTTTTCTTGTGTAGTAGTGTAGGTGGGACAGAGGCAGGGACCATGGAATAGATGGTAATGCTGTGATAACTCTCTTCTACGGCTCACTTTCCACCAGCCAGACGACCAGCTCTGCGCCTCCCAGGGAACCGTCTCATCTGCTGCTTGGAACAGCCACACGAGATAGCTATAGTTTTCATTTCACAGATCTCTCAAAAGAGTACTTGTTTTCATTGTTTAATAAAGTGTGGTTGCAACGAACTGGGCATTCTTTCAATAGATTTATATCGTGGAAATCAGGCGACTGGGTCTACCTTTGCATTGCAACACGAATATTAACATTTCCAACAGACCTGCTTATTAAAAGCTAAGAGGGAACTGGAGCCTGCAGTCTGTGGATGTCTTACAGTAAACTTTTCAACCAATGGTTTCTGTTGTCAGAGCTTTAAGTACAGAAGAATCGATTGTCATTTGATCCCCGGGCTCATCCCTCTGGGAGCATCTCTGGTCGGGGTCTCCCAAAATCAGAATCTCGAGTGAATCTCCACCACCCCACCACGCCTACTGATGGCTTCTTCAGCTTGTGAGCCTCTGCTGCCACACTGTGGAGAAACAAAACTCAAAACATTTGCTTCTTAGATATTTCATCATCTTTTTACCAAGGAGCAACTGTCCTTTACAAATGCCTCAAGTTCCATTGAAAACAGGGGACATTAAAGCAAAAAGTTTTCAAAAGGATGTTCAGTGAAGTCATCACAAGTTGGTAGAGTGATGGTACTATTCTTCATAGAGTTGCTCTGTTGATTACTCGGGTAATGAGCGCAGTTCACAATGTAGTCATTTTAAGAGAGGCAGCTGGTGAAGTGAAATGAATATGAGTTTTCAGTTCTCATTGTACCGAGGAGACAGACTTTCTCCTTTCCTTGCTAGTTTTCTTCTTCCCATCCTTTCTATTCCTTTCACTCCTCCACTAATTTTTTTTTGTTTGGTTTTTTTAGAATCTACTACCCTTTGTTAGACACTATGCTGAATATTATTAATGCAATATCAACTTAGCCTACATCCCTGAATTTCTCAAGGGATGCTCTGCTGATAAGCAAAGGTATATAAGATGAAAATGGAATCTAAAGCAGGCTTGAGAGGCTTACACACAAGATACCATTGGACTTCAAAGGCGCAGCTTCCAAAGCCACCATTTCAATTATTTGCTGCAAGTTCTGGTCCTTTTCTGAGAGTCAGAAATCCCATCCTCATTTACCTTTGCCTTCACTTCTCTTGCCATTGGAGTCAAGTTCATAAAATGTTCTTTAAAACCCAGGTCCATGATTTTAGTACCTATGTCTTCTTCTATGTACTTTATTGTTTCAGGTCTTATATTTAGGTCTTTGATCCATTTTGAATTAATTTTAGTACACGGGGACAGGCTGTAGTCGAGTTTCATTCTTTTGCATGTGGCTTTCCAGTTTTCCCAACACCATTTGTTGAAGAGGCTTTCTTTTCTCCATTGTGTGTTGTTGGCCCCTTTATCAAAGATTATTTGACCATATATATGTGGTTTTATTTCTGGGCTTTCTATTCTGTTCCATTGGTCTGAGTGTCTATTTTTCTGCCAATACCATGCTGTTTTGATTATCGTGGCCCTATAATATAGTTTAAAGTCAGGTATTGTAATGCCCCCAGCTTCATTCTTTTTCCTTAGGATTGTTTTGGCTATTCGGGGTTTTTTATAGTTCCATATAAATCTGATGATTTTTTGTTCCATTTCTTTAAAAAATCTCATAGGGATTTTGATGGGAATTGCATTAAATTTGTATATTGCTTTGGGTAATATGGCCATTTTAGTTTTTACTCAGCAAGAGAAACTGATATCAAAATAAACAGACAGCCAACTATATGGGAACTGATATTTTCAAACGACAGCTCAGATAAGGGCCTAATATCCAAAATTTACAAAGAACTCATAAAACTCAACAACAAACAAACAAACAATCCAATAAAAAAATGGGAAGAGGACATGAACAGACACTTCTCCCAGGAAGAGATACAAATGGCCAACAGATATATGAAAAGATGCTCAGCTTCATTAGTTATTAGAGAAATGCAAATCAAAACTACAATGAGATACCACCTCACTCCTGTTAGATTAGCTATTATCAACAAGACGGGTAATAGCAAATGTTGGAGAGGCTGTGGAGAAAAAGGAACCCTCATTCACTGTTGGTGGGACTGTAAAGTAGTACAACCATTATGGAGGAAAGTATGGTGGTTCCTCACAAAACTGCAAATAGAACTACCTTATGACCCAGCAACCCCTCTACTGGGTATATACCCCAAAACCTCAGAAACATTGATACGTGAAGACACATGTAGCCCCATGTTCATTGCAGCACTGTTCACAGTGGCCAAGACATGGAAACAACCAAAAAGCCCTTCAATAGAAGACTGGATAAAGAAGATGTGGCACATATACACTATGGAATACTACTCAGCCATAAGAAATGATGACATCAGATCATTTACAGCAAAATGGTGGGATCTTGATAACATTATAAGGAGTGAAATAAGTAAATCAGAAAAAAACAAGAACTACATGATTCCATACATTGGTGGAACATAAAAATGAGACTAAGAGACATGGACAAGAGTGTGGTGGTTACCAAGGGTGGGGGGGAGGGAGGACATGGGAGGAAGGGAGGGAGAGAGTTAGGGGGAGGGGGAGGGGCACAGAGAACTAGATAGAGGGTGGTGGAGGACAATCTGACTTTGGGCGAGGGGTTTGCAACATAATTTGATGACAAAATAACCTAGACATGTTTTCTTTGAATATATGTACCCTGATTTATTAATGTCATCCCATTACCATTAATAAAAATTTATTAAGAAAAAAAAAAAAAAAAAAAAAAAAGAAATCCCATCCTCCAGAGACTTGGCAGTTAATCTCTGCAAAAGCCGTGAGCTCTGGTTACCCTCCTTAAAATGAGAGCAATTGTTTGTCACCTTTGGTTGCAAGCAATTAGGAATGTATAGGTATTGATAAAAGTTATTATCAAGCAGCCTCTCTCTGTAACTTAATCAATGCAGTAAGGACCATGGGAAGAAGGAATGGGCAGGCAGCTAGCAGTGCCTGTGTCAGAGCAATGCTCGGAGCTGGGGACAAGGGGCTTCTCCTGATTGAAGTGGTAGGAACCCAAACACCATCCGCGTGATGGCTTTTCCAATCAGCTTAGAACCTTACGCTTTTTGTGTGTGTATTTTTGGGCTGAGAGGCCAAGCACATACTGGACTAGATGGAAATTTAGAGACTTTTTAATTAGTTGAAGGAATAGAGTGAAAACTGTGCTTCAAGGAACAGTTGAACTGTTTCTGTTGTAATTGATTGAAAAACTAATACGTGTACTTTAAAAAAAAACTTTTATTTAGAAAATTAAATGTAATGGGGTGACATTGATCAATAGAAATACATAGTTTTCAGGTAAACATTTCTATAACATTTGAACTTATTGATTCAACAAGTTGTTGATTGCGTTGTGTGCCCATCAGCCAGAGTCAAATTATTTTCCGTCATCATATATTTGTCCCTCTTTGCTCCCCTCCCCCCCCAGCCTCCTCCCCCAGGGAACCAGTTCACTTTTATCTGTATCCACGAGTCTCACGTTTATATCCCACCTATGTGTGAAGTCATATAGTTCTGATTTACTTATTTCACTTAGTATCATGTTCTCTTTTCAAGTGCTACATTCTTAAGTGAAAATATAATGTTGTTCCTAAAACAAGTTTGTTACCAGTAAAAAAAATAAATGCCATCTACTCCACTCCCTATGTCACAGTGTTCACATGCTGTGCCAATTGTCCTTCAAGGTTATAATTGAAACAGAAATTTGGCTCAAGTAACTGTCATTCTAAACAGCTGATTTAAATACCATGAGCTTATAGGGATACAAAGAGATTCCATTGAGTACCACCTATGTGATTAAATTAAACACAGGATAGAAAGTAGTTCTTCAGAAATTTTATAAAAACCTTGGTCTTGCATATAACATGGGCCTGGCAAACTTCAGCATGTCTATTTGAGGAGAATTGGGATTTGTTTGATTTTTAGTATTGTTAGTCTCTTATGATGATTTTCTTATCCGATTAGTTCATCATAATTATCTTTTTAGAATTTGGAATCAGCACAGCACAGGGACATTGTACTGAAAGATTCAACTGCATCATTTTAAGAACTTGTGCTTTATTCAAGGACAGGACTTGGCTTTAGCACCACCCAGTGACAAATCTAAAAATTGCATGTTTTTGAGATGGGATGGCATCTTAAACTTACAGACATTGTCTCATGCACAAGACATTGGCTATGTGCAGCTAGTGAGTGCTTGAAATGTGACTAATCCAGTTCAGATTTGCTCTAAGTGTAAAACATACTGATGTCTTTGACAATTTGTATGTTGATTGCATGTGAAAACATTATGATTTAATTATTTTGGTTGTAGAATATACTAAAATCTATTTCACCTGCATATGTTTATCATTTTTAACATGGCTATGCGGATATTAAACTTCATGCATATACTTTGTGTTGTATTTTTATGAGACAGTGCTGACTTCAAGACTTAATTAGGTAGATTTGCCTCCTTAGGTCATTTGGTAAAAGAATGGAGGTAACAAAGCTGATGTAGAATTTAAATTTATTTAAAAGAATGCATTGGATTGTGGGTAAAGGATACATAAATAAATATATCCAGGTTTCCTTTATATGGATACTGCTGATCACAGGGAATTAATACTTTTAGAAGATTTATTGACTATTAAAATGCCTGTATGAACTCACTAGGTGGCAGACACTGTTTTAAAATCTCTGCATGCATTTGCTTACATCATCCCCACAAAAATTCTATTAGCAATTACTGTTATTTTCCTAATTTTACACATAGCAGAGTGAGGCCAAGAGAGCTCAACAGCTTATCCAAGGTCATATGACTGGCAGAGTTAGGATTTGAAAACTCACGGGCTCTATCTGTATGCCTAACCACTCTGCTGTCTTCTTACGGAAGAGAAAATGTGGATGAAAAACAAAAACCACACTGGCCATAGGAAACCCACTTTAAGCTTGTGTTTACCCCAATGTTGGAAAGGAATCACAGATTGTTGCCACATTTTGTTATTGCATTATTATTAATAAAACTCTAATAAGTTTAGTTAGCAATATATTCATTTTTAAAAGTACTATGTTTCCAAATATCCATTGATTATTTAGTATCTACTACAATTAGGAGACACTGTGGTCCTGGCTGGGGCTGGCTCAGTGGTAGAGTGTTGACCCATCATTTGGAAGCACTGGGTTCAGTTCCAAGTACTGGGTTCAGTTCCGGCATGCAGGGGAAATGACCATCTGCTTCTCTGTCCCTCAGCCCTCCCTTATCTCTCTCTCTCTCACTCTCTATTCTCATCCTGCAGCCATGGCTCGATTGGTTTGAACATGTCAGCCCCTAGTGCTGAAGATGGTTCCGTGGAGCCTCCACCTCAGGCACTAAAAATAGCTTGGTTAAGAGCATAGCCCCAGATTGGCAGAACATCAGCGTAAGGCAGGGGTGGCTGGGTGGATCCTGGTCAGGGCAAATGCGGGGCACTGTCTCTCTATCTCCCCTGCTCTCACTTAAAAAAAGAAAAAAGACATTGATTATAAGGATCCTATGATGAATAAGAGACGTGATTTGCCTTCTGGGTGCTCAAAGTCAGAGAAACTGGAGCCATGTGCAAATTTATAGATGAGGCTTGCCGAAGGAAGGCCCCAAGAGAATACAGCATTTCAGCAGAATTTTGAAGAAAAAGAAGGATTTTCAGGCAGAAAAGGCAGGGAATTCAGAGGCCCCATGCAGAGGGGACACTTTAGGCAAAGTTACGTACTCATGAAGCAGCACATGCAGAAAACGAGAAACGGTTCACTATTGTTTGAGTGTAAATTTGTGGGGAGGGGGAGGGGTGTTAGTCTGTGGGGGAAGTCACAAAGGTTGCTCCCCCAGAATGAACTCAGAAATGAGCCAGCCCGACACCCTGAGCAAGAGAAAAGGGTTCTGGATGTGCGGTGGCAAGTTCTGAGTTCTGTTTAATTTATTTATTGATTTATCTTTTGCTTTAATATTGTAATTTTATGAACTGAGATGAATGCCTTGAGTGAGAAAAACTGATGAAACTACAGTGACCAAAATTGTTCAAGAACATGTGTCTCTAACTCCGAGTGTTCTTCAGGCTGTGTGAGGATCAAATCAGTTCATGGTATGACACTGCTTTGCAAACAGCCTACTGCTCTGTAGACGCAGGTCGTATAATTATCATCTCTTTGGAGCTGAATCTATCGGGCCATTTAAAGATCTAGAGTACAGTTATTTTTAAAATAAAACTTGGATATCCTTGTCTTCGTTTGTTGTTACTATAGTGACTATTTTAAAAAATTGTAGTGATTACATGATTACAGGGGTGTTAGTAGACCTTCTATGAGGATTTGTGTGTGTGTGTGTGTGTGACAGAGACAAAGAGACAGAGAGAGGGACAGATAGGGACAAAGAGGAAGGGAGAGAGATGAAAAGCATCAATTCCTCATTGTGGCACCTTAGTTGTTTATTGATTGCCTTCTCATATGTTCCATGACCAGGGTGGAGCAGAGGCTACAGCAGAGCAAGTGACCCCTTGCTCAAGCCAGTGACCTTTGGGCTCAAGCCAGCAACTGTTGGGTCATATCTATGATCCCATGCTCAAGCCAGTGACCCTGCACTCAAGCCAGCAACCTTAGGGTTTCAAACCTGGGTGCTCTGCATCCCAGTCTGAAGCTCGATCCACTGTGCCACTGCCAGGTCAGGTCTATGAGGGTTTTTCAGTTCACAACAAACTAGCCATTGATTTTTGACAAAAATGAACAGGAGATTGTTAAAATGGTTAACATACATATAGATGTTCCCAGACTGAGACTAATTGAAAAAAATAATCAGATTTTGGTCTCTTATTCATGACTTTTTAAAAGGATTTTAGCAAGTGTTATAAATATTACTTCATGATGTCCTGTGTGAGACTCCCTAGTCATTTACTCTCACTAGGAAAACCAGGAAGACTCAGCATGGACTTCCCTCAAAGTGAACAATAGGTAAATTAACTTCTCTAAAGAAAGGCCCCTGATTTCAAACAGCAGCACAGAGACCAGTCACCAATTCTGCCATCACAATAGCGTTGGCCCCGGGCTGGGTACAAACAAGTGTAGAGTGTGTGTTGGTGGACTGATTGCATCACACCAGCGATGTTGTAAGTGCATATCATTGAGCCCAGAGCACCAGATCAATCATGAGGGTCTTTGAGCTCGGGGTATGGAAATTGGTATTTGCAACAAACATCGTCGATGATTTTCATGCATTCTGAAGAGCGAGAGGCTCAGGGTCGGATTGCGGTTTATAGAGATGGCCTGTGTAATTGATGATCTGCCAGTGTTCCAGGGGATTCTCACTAACTGCTTCTTTCCAAAAACAAGAGCTGAGAGAGCTGCTGCTAACACAGCCTCTGCCTTAGCAAACACTGAGACACTGGTGGTGTGAAATTAATTTGAAGCATAGCTCAGCCAGTGCTGTTCATTCAGGATGATTTCTTCTCAGCTGAGCACTCTGAGGAATTAAAGCTAAACTGTTGCCCTGAAGACTTGCTCCATGGCCATCTGGAAAAGTCCTTCCATCAGTCACTCTCCTGACAAAAAGTAAAGAAAAAAAATGTACTGAGAGTAGAATTTAAAAGTTCTCATCACAAGAAAAAAAAATGTGTGGTGATGGATGTTAATTACACTTATTTTGTGATCATTTCACAGTACATTCATGTGTTGAACTGTTACACTGTACACCTGATACAGATATCAATATAATGGTAATGCCAATTATATCTCAATAAAAGAAAAAGAAGAGGAAGAGGAAAAAGAGGAAGAAGAAGAAGAAGAAGAAGAAGAAGAAGAAGAAGAAGAAGAAGAAGAAGGAGGAGGAGGAGGAGGAGGAGGAGGAGGAGGAGGAGGAGGAGGAGGAGGAGGAGGAGGAGGAAGAGGAGGAGAAGAAGAAAGAGGAGGGGAGGGGAGGGAGGAGGAGGAAGAGGGAGAAGAGGAAGAAGAAGAAAGCTTTTCTGTTCTGACATGGAGAAATTCTTGTCATTGAGCACATTTTCTGGAAAGAAAAAAATAGCAATTTTAATACATGATTTGAGATGAACAGTTGATTTAAGTTTTCAGATTGACCAATAAGTAGATGACTCCCTTAGGCATGCCTTATACATATTTTCATTGTAAGCTAGAACAGATTATTTTCTTTGTAACCATAGTTGCTATGATATAATTCATGACTTATTAAGATGATTGAGGTATATGTTTAGTTTTATTTCTATATTTACCTTAAGGAACTACTGGTTATATGAGGTGTGTGTTCTCAATGCCTTCCCCCATCCACCACCTCACACCCCAGAAACTCATTGATATGAGTGCTGAGTACTTGGAGAAAGGAACATTGAGGAGAATGTGGGTAAAAGAGCCATACTTGAGTCAAGAAAATACTGGGCCAGACTATTTCTGGAGTAAAATGATAGGTGTAAAGTTACAGCCTAGTTTATATTTTGCCTTAATTTTGTTCCCTATCAAGTATAATATTCTTTAAAGAAATGAAATATAGAAGCAGCACACCTTTTTTTTAAAAGTTACCTTAAATCAAATTCAATTTAAGTGGGATAAGATTTTATCATATTAAATCAGTCCCAGTTCACCTGACCTGTGGTGGTGCAGTGGATGGATAAAGCATCGACCTGGAATGCTAAGGTTGCCGGTTCAAAACCCTGGGCTTGCCTGGTCAAGGCCATTTTCTAGATTTTTTCTTTTTGGTTGCAATCACATACGAGAAGCAATTACTATGAGTTGATGCTTCCTACCCTCCCTTCTTTCTCTCTCTTTAAATAAGAAAAAAAAAAGTAAGTCCCAGTTCTTCTGGCCCCATCAGTTTTATGCCTCAGAATGCAACAACTGGTATATAGGATTATAAAATTACTTTCAATAATAAAAAGTATGTATCCAGGGGAACTGTTTCATATATATTCCACAACTGTGGGTATTTCTAAATTTTGGAATACTTTGGAGTTTTGGGGGTTTTTATGTGAAATCACCAGGTTGCTACTGCAAACTGATTTTTAGAAATTAAGGGTTATAGTTAGTCCTGTAAAATGTGCAGGATGTTAAGGTATTTGTACCTTTTAGTTTCAATTTTTACGGCTTTCAAAGCTTTTTTTTTTTAATTTTTTTTCCCGAAGTTGGAAATGGGGAGGCAGTCAGACAGACTCCCGCATGCGCCTGACCGGGATCCACCTGGCATGCCCACCAGGGGGCGATGCTCTGCCCATCTGGGGTGTCGCTCTGCCGCAATCAGAGCCATTCTAGCGCCTGAGGCAGAGGCCACAGAGCCATCCTCAGTGCCCGGGCCAACTTTGCTCCAATGGAGCCTTGGCTGCGGGAGGGGAAGAGAGAGACAGAGAGAAAGGAGAGGGGAAGGGGGGAGAAGCAGATAGGCGCTTCTCCTGTGTGCCCTGGCCGGGAATCGAACCTGGGACTCCCGCATGCCAGGCCGATGCTCTACCACTGAGCCAATCAGCCAGGGCCTTCAAAGCTTTTTAATAAGGGAAATTAATTTTCTTATTTCTTTAGTAAAAGTAAAACTCACATTTGCCATTCATAATTTATTGCTGAAAGACACAATACTGAAGAGAAGAAGTAATGGCATTTCCGATAAAGAGATCTTAGCTGAAGTTTTGGAGGAAGAAGGGAGTATCGTGGACTTGGGAACATTTAAGTGGTAGTTCTGGTTAAGCCAGAAGATCTGAGTAAAAACAGTTGTAAATTATTAAAAAATCTCTGCCCACTCAAAAATAGAGATCCTGGTGTTTGTCTGCCCTTATGAAAAAGACTGGCAATGGCAAAGAATTTCTCTTCTGTTATAACTGCAGTTTTGATTCATTTCAGTAAGATCTAAATAATTTTGTGTCTGGTTATTAATTCTTTTATTTTAAAAAAGAGAACTCCCCCTCACTAATGTTTTTTTCATTCTAGACAAGGCTGTTAATTAGGGGAACATGCTCTTTTCCATTGTGAACATGGATGAGACCCTGAAATAGAGATGAACGTGCCCTGTTTTCAGCTTCATTTTGATAGCAAAGGGATTTGGGCTACTCAGATGTTATAATTTTCATAATTAGAATGTCTCCTTTCTGCTGCTTTCATAATTTTAAACACTAGTTTGGGGATCCAGGGATAATTGGGTAGACACCAATCTTCAGGAAGCCATCTGCCTTAGGTGATTTTGTGTGTGTGTGTGTGTGTGTGTGTGTGTGTGTGACCTTAGATAGATGGCTAGATAACAGAGATTTACACACATAAGGACACTGATATAGATAGATAAGTAAATTTTCTTTCTCATCTACCTTTGTATCTATCTAGAGAGACAAAGCAACAAAGAGGGATAGAAAGACAGTTTAAAATTTTCAGCAAGGGAAAATTTGAACCTAACATAAGAAAGGAGGCGTACTACAGATGCTAGGCAGTACGGATAGCAATATTTAAGCTTATTTCATCTCAGTATCTACAGACAGTAGGTCTACATGCTATTGTATGCAGACTGCCTCTTCTGGAAAAGGATGTTTCTGCATTTCTGAAATGTCAAATTTGAAGATCACAGCACTTACCTGGAGTTGAAGGTCACTGCCATCCAGGACTGGGAAGACTGCTGAAGACCTTTGAGAGGGGCCAAACCTCCTATTTATATCACCAGACTTTATTTATTTATTTTTCCTAAATAGGAAATTGGGGAAGAATTAACATATAAGTTTCACAGGAGAAATGGAGACATCTGATACATGAATGAGTAAATGCTAAATGTGATGCTGTTTTCATTCAAATAAAACTAAGAAGAGTTAAAGGTAAGGGTATATGGTACTATGTTCCTTTCCCAGTGTGATTTATATATAACTTTTCTTCTTACGTGGGCAAAGTCAT
This sequence comes from Saccopteryx bilineata, assembly GCF_036850765.1. Taxonomy (NCBI): domain Eukaryota; kingdom Metazoa; phylum Chordata; class Mammalia; order Chiroptera; family Emballonuridae; genus Saccopteryx; species Saccopteryx bilineata. Next base: position 252,335,396 of record NC_089494.1, read on the forward strand.
GGAAAGTTATTTGAGAAACTTTAAAGAGTCTTGAAACTGTAAACTGTGCTAAATTTAGGACAAGGTGAGAGAGGTGTGGGAGACACTAGAGCGACAGAGACCTAAGAATAATATATCCTGTAGATAGCCCACTGATACGGATTTAAGGAGGCAAGGCAGTCATCAAACAAAATATTTCTCATACTGAAATATTGTCACAGACGCAGACAAAATTCCTTGATTGACGATAGCATTCTAAGATCTTGGGAAGGCAAGAGAATACAAGGTTGTGTGACGAGAATGTAAAGGGGACAGAAATACTTGAAGTGATAAGAGGGTCAGAAGTTGGAGGTGGAGGTCTTACCTAAATTCTATGCTATTATTCCCGCACTGGTGCCTTAAAGATTCCCGTACTTGGGTCTGTATTAACAACACTTTGAACGCAGGAGTTAAAAAGTTGATGCGAAGAAAAATATTATGATGCATATTATGAATGAGTCAAAAGATATGAGACTGTCACTGTCATTTGAAAGACATGCTATACTTTGAACCGTGCACAGTCAAGAGTTTTAACCTGGGTTTTATAGACTTAACAGGTTTAATTTGACAAGATCTCAAGTGTAATTTTAGGTCAAATCAGCTCAGATGAAGCCTTACAGGCATTTTACATAGGATTTGTTACAGTAATATTACTGTTGAGTTTTAAATAAAAGAAACATTGATATATATTCCATTTTCTAGATTTTTTTTTTGGTTGCCATCACATCTTGTTTTTCCTTTTTATTGAATTTACCTGGGTGACGCTGGTTAACAAAATTATACAGGTGTCAGGTGCCCAGCTCTGCAACACGTCACCTGTACATCGTATGGTGTGTTCACCACCCCAAGTCAGGTCTCCTCCCATCATCAGTTACCCCTCTTACTCTCGTCCACCTCTCTCCACTCACCTTTCACTTTGGAAATCACCATACTGTTGTTCATGTCCATGAGGTTTTTTTCTTTTTCTTTTTCTCTCAATCCTTCCACCACCACCCCCATAGCTGTCAGCCTGCTCTCTATCTATGAGTCTGTCTCTGTTTTGCTTGTTAGTTCATTTTGTTCATTAGTTTTCACATATGAATGCAATTATACGGTACCTGTTTTCTCTGACGGGCTTCTTGCACTTAGCATAATGCTCTCCAGGTCCATTCACAGTGTCACAAAGGGTGAGATGTCCTTCTTTTTTTTATGGCCAAGTAGTATTTCTTTTCCACACATTAAAACAAGATTTAATAATATGATAATTTTGTATAAATCTTGTCTAAAGAATCAGTGTTCTTATACCTGCATATACTTTTCAATGACTTCAAACACTAATGATTGAATCTCATATCTATTCTATATGCTTTGTCTCAAAAGCTTTGTTTTTGTTTAATGAATACTTAATGTGGAGTGTATTGCCTTTTATATTTTGAGAACGTACATCATAGAACAAGTTTTCGGGACAATGAGAGTTTGGTAAAAAAACAACAACAAGTAAATCACATCCCGTTTTATAGCCCCTTTATTCATTGAGCTGGTCTCCTGTTGGCTTGTCGGTTGTGGCAGCTTCTTGATAAACCGCAGGCACTCGGGCCGGACTGTCCCCAGGTGAGTCTCTTGATGACCCTGGCAGACTGGCTACTGGGAAATTGATTTCAAGGCAGCCTTCTGATTCAGTTGGTGTTTACAAACTCCTCTCACATGAGACGTGCTGGTGCTTACCGCTCCTCCATGTTAGGTAGTCCCTTTTTGCTGTTAGGGGTGAGTATCTTCAGCCATTGATCTGAGACAGTGTCCTGAGAATCGGGTCTGTGTCCAGGCTGCTCAGCAGAAGGAATTCCCCACGGGAGCTGCTCTCTGGCAAGGCTAACAGCTTTCAGGGGGTATGTGTGTCTCTCTTTTTAAAGTAACTACGTCATGAAGGCTCGGGTAGGTAAATTCTTTAAGATAAAGTTGCTAGATGTCAAGCTAATGAGTGGTAGAAATGAACAATCAGGTCCTCGGACTCCTGAACCAGTTCTCTCCCCTATACATACTTCAAATAAAGATGACAAAAGGTAAAAGTTACATAAAACTGTGTCCCAGTAGTTTCCATGATGGTCTCATAGAAGCAGATATTTCTGAGATGAACACAAAGATACCGCACTCTTTAGAAACATTGGTAGTGTAGAGATTGAACGTTTAACTGTTTTAGTTGGCTTTGTTTGCTGTGGTTGTAGGTGTTGTAGCTCTTTGGTTTACTTCTGGTATGTTGTGGTTTATACAGGAATCCAACATTTGGGACTTTTTATATGAACTTGAATTTCTGATCATTGCAAATTTTTACCAAGTTGTACATTACTGCCTGTGGTTCTGAATACTTTATGTTCCAAAATGTTGAGGATAAAGCCTGCTTTGAGAATATTCATTGGTAAGAGAAAGAGCAAGACAGCGAGAGAGAAAAGTTGAAAAACAGACTAATGTGTTATTTGGAAGATAAGTCAGCTTTTTAAAGTAATGGTTATACTTATCAACTCTGAAATCCAAGTGTCTATGCACACATTATAATGTTCTATTTCAAGGTGACTGTGTATGGGTCATTGTAAGAAGATTTCTGAAAATAAACACACTGCACATATGTTTGTAGAATCCCTCTATATCCTCAAAGATGTAAGTCCTTCTATTATACCCAAAGTATCTTCCACTTTATATAAACTTCCACCACAGTATTTGTCAAATAAATACAACCTTGAGATGTCCATGAAGAACATAAGGACTTTATTTGATTTTTTGCCCATGATTTGTTTGATCCCTAAAGTATAGCATTGATGCTATCACAGTTCCATTAATTGCAAATCATGATCAATGCTTATATAGTGTTTGAAGACTTTTAAGTGATATATGGGGTGACATTTTAATAATGAAGATTGTAGTGCTGTGTGGCCTTATAAGTAAGGCAGTTGCCTATGGAGACAGTGATTTTATTGCTCGAGGAGCAAAAATAATGGTTGAAGAATGCACCTGCTCATCACGTGAGACAGAGCTGTCTCCACTCTCCTAGCACACCCACCACCCATGTCTCTTGTCCCTCAGCTGCACAGTTCTTTTCTTCTGAAAAGCAAACTCGAAAAACCTGGTTTTGGTGTCAGTAGGTGGTGCCTTCAAATTGTTGTAACAAGAGACTAAGAAGTGGAGAGATATGGTGTCCATCCAGGGGTTTTTTCATTTATATCTCTCCCAATTGCCTATCCGCTTACTAATTAAGCCCAGATGAATTCGTTAACAGTATCAGCATTTGCTGCTGCTCATTATGACCTTGTTTATTTATCCACCAATCCATTGGTTTATTTGGTGGCTTATTTGATTAATGTAATTATTTATATATCTGGTTCAATGGAATTGTTAGATAAAACATACCTGAAAATAAGAATACATACCTGAAAAAGGGGGCAAGAGAAAATTCCAAAGGGAAGTAACAAAGAAAAGGCTGCTGACTGCACAACGTAAGTCCTTGAGCTGTTTTATAGGAAGAGGACTAGATTTTGCTTTGGTATATGTGCTAGCCAAAGTCAATGTCATAATTATTAATATCCAAAAGAAAAAAAATAGTTCCTTTGGAATAACCAAAGATGTTTCTAATATTTAATTCAAGAAATATTCTTTGACTTTACGTTAATGTCACCGGCTCATACCTTCATCTTCAGATTTGAAGATTTTTTTTTTGGGGGGGGGGTGACAAGCAATACTGCCTTGAATTTCTCCTGCAAGATATCACTGTGCTAGTAAACTTTTAAATTGGTAAAGCTTGCTGGTCCCCTTCCCTCTCAAATTTTGAAGCCACAGCTTTCTGAAAGACTGTGGTAATTCAAGAATTATTTGCTGAGATGCAGCTATGTGCCTAACATAGCCAACACTGAAGATACAGAGATGGTGAACGCCACATCTAAAGAGTTTTTATGAATCCAGACAGTTTCCTGCCAGAGCACTGGTATCAGATGAGTGACATATAGATGGACAGGATTTGTTTGTTGTTGTAATTATTATTTATTTTTGGAACAACTTGGGTAATAACTTACTAATTATGGTAGTTATATAAAGTTTCCTTTGAAATAAGTTTATGGAACTGAAATTGTGAATTGCTATAGAGACAAGTATTCAATTACAATAAATTATAAGTTGAAAAAGGAGGGCATAGCACCAGTTTCGAAGGTTAGTACAACTGATGGCATAGCTTGGGACATTCTTCTCACAGAAGACTATAAACATGAATATCTAATGACAGTAGAGAACACTAAGTATAATCTTACCAGTTTGGCCTTGATATAGCTTTAACGAAAAGATGGAAGTAAAAACTGGGATGGGGTCAAGGGAGGTCACAGAGAGGAGGCATCTGAGACGGGACCTGACAGATGTGTAGGAGTTCATCATTTGGGGAAGGGAGGGCTTTAGGGCAGAAAGATAGTTCTAAACCCTGAAGTATGAAGCAACATCATTTAAAAACCATAAGTAACTTGATAAGGATGGGAAACAAGAGTCACATAGAGAAATGACTGAGGTGTAATAATGCTCAGAGGCTGAGTATATGCCAAGCACTATTCTACATACTTACTGTGCACTAACGCATCTAATTTCCCCAACTGATCACAAGATAGGTATGTTCAGGCTGCTTTTGTGCCCTGCCCTAGGGACTGCTTTTTACATCATAGTTCCTGGGAATGGTGTTCCATAGTATGTAATGTCTTCATTTTACAGATGAGCACACTTTAGCACAAGGAAGTTAAATAACTTGCCCAATATCACATGGTTGTGAGTATGAAAGTTGAATTGGAAACCAACTAGTCTACCTCAGGTAAAGAATAGAGGAATCATTCCATCATGGCCTTGGTGGGAGACTGGAATTTATCCTCTGCATAATGGGAAACTACTGAAACATTATGAGACAGGGCACAATGGTGAGATTGGTGTTTAGATAACCATTCTGGCTACCTTGTGCTGAGAAAATTGATGTAAGTTTAGCTTGGAGGCAAGGACACCAGTCATGTTGGATCAGTCAAGAGCTGATGAAGACCAAACCATGATCAGGATGATAGCACTGGTTTGGGGAGTGCTGGATGACTTTCTTATCTCCAGGATTTAGCTACTTTTCTTTTTTTTTTTTTTTTTTTAACCTTTGTGGCTTAAGAAGCCAGACTCTGTGTCCTCGAGCTGAACTGTCTCATTGGGCCTCACAACAAGGACAGAAGGTGGTTTATTCTTGTCACTAGCCGGTTTTTGGTCCCAGGGTTTTCCTTTGTTGATTCTCAGTGATATTGGCCCACCCATCTTCAGCACCAGGAGTCCTTCCCTCTCTGACTGACAGTAGTCCCACTCCTGAGTTCCTTCCACGGGCATACAGTTCCCTCTGAGCTGGAATCCAAAGCTCCTAGAGGGCATGGTGTAAAAGGCAGTTTTCTTGCTTGTTCATATTTTGTTCTGTCTTGATTTTTTGTTTTAGCTTATAACATATGAAAGCATTGGTTTATCTCAGAAGTGTTTCTCAGACTGGCCCTTGGAAAAGCTCAGTGGGTATGTTGAATTGTGTACGAATCTAATCTGCACCAGAAAACAAGCAAACAAAAAAAACCTCAGTGTTTAACAATGTCACCACTCATCAGAGTCAACACAAAATTCTAAGCCTCCCATCAGCCTTCCTCATCAGGGGTCTTATTCCCCCAAGCTTGTTTGCACAGTCTCATATGATGCAATCTCCTGTCCTCCTTCACCATCACAGTCTTCCAGTTTGTCCACTGGATCGCAGACTGTGTCCTTGGTGAAGTCCCTTAGCTGCACACCACCTAATGGTCCTTGCAGCTTCCCCTTCAGTCTTGTCAATGGAGCTGTTCTCTCCCAGTACCCACAACCAGTGGTGGGGTAGGCGTCTTTCTTCACCTCATTGCTGCCTCCACGTCGTGTCCCTCTCCCCTCCCACAGATCTCCCTGCTGCTTTGGGGTACTTGTTAATGGAGCTCCCTCTTCCCAGGAGTTGAGATTCTGATGTTGTTGTGGAGGCATAAGTAATTCATGATAAGATGTCTTACTAGAGGCACTTGACTACAGACTTGCCTATGAGGGGTGCAGGGAGGAGCTGCTGGCTCCTGTGCACCGCATGAGGGTGGTCCTGGGGGCATCACATGTGTGTGTGGAGGTGCTGTCAGTAGGCACACCAGAACCAGGAAGGACAGCCCTTTTCTCCTGTGATGCCCATCCAGCGCCTCCTACATACAAAGCTTAACACCTGGCCTGCTGACAAAGGAATAAAATTGAAAGAAACTAGCTTCATTTTCAAAGATCAGCAAAGAAGGGTGGATATGGAGTGAAGAGTCAGTAAGTCAATCGCCAGCACACAACACAGTGCATTTTAAAAAATTTATTAAATATTCATTATTTTCTCTAGTATCTTTTGCTAATGTATCTCCCTGGTTATCTTTATAATTTTTTTTAACTCATCTGCTCACCTTTTCTTCAAGAATGCATCATTGTGTCAAGTTCTAAATTTGTATTTTCTTGGGATATTTTAATTTTCAATTGTGTTTATCCTATAAGTTAATTTGAAAAGATTTATTAATGTTTTCATGTTCAGACTTTTAAAATTAATATCCAATATATAACATATCTCCTTTTTCAGAGTATGCTTACTAAACTCTGTTTTTATATAAAAGACTTACAGATTTATAGTTTGCGCTATTCGTAAATAATTTAAATTTTGTTATTAATATTGGTGGTGGGGCAGGTTTGCATTAGAACTTTTTCCCTCCGTAGTATTTTCTATTTTGTTGTCATTGGTATGTAGCAGATTATTAGTTTTAAAATTAAATTCTTTATAACTTCTGGTAGACTTCTAGTTATTTCTCCTAGATTTTAAGGCTAACAGTCATATTAATTAAAAGTCATTTTGCATCCTGTTTTTGTCTTCTCGTGAATCTTTGAACATTGAGGTAGTCAGAGTGACATTACCCACCCCTGGAGCAAGGGTCACAGCTCGTCACTTACAAAGTGTTTGATGATTTGGACTGATTTATTAAGTTGCTGTCTCATCATCTCTGACGTTGGAAAGTAATCTTCTCTACCTCATAAAGTTGTTATGAGAATGAAGTAAGATCATGACTGTAAAATTCCTCATACAGAAGCAAATAAATGCTCTCTTTAAATATTCATTAGGAAGTAGAGTGACCCCATTTCTGTTCTCTGTATGTGCGGGCTCTACCCTAGAGCACAGCGCGGGCGCCCCCTGACTGGCCCTGCGGCCCTGCTAAGTGTTTGCCGAAGTGATTGCCTGAACTTTCACCTCCCCACCCCGTTAAAGAGAAGCTGAAAGTCTTTGGAGATGGAATTCGTTGCTATGGTAATAAGTCTGAGGTCCACTGAGGCAGGCCATTGGCTCTCCTCCTACCCTCTGTAAATGGAAAGAATGTGCTCCATTCAAGTGGAGGAATGACTTTTCAAGAGATCACCCCAATGATGCTGTGTCTATGAGGGGGGCAGACAGGACTCTTCTTGCCTTTCCAGAGCTTGCTGAGTAGCAGGAACTCAACGGCCAATCTAGTGTGTTAGAACAGAGTGCAAGGGTACAGTTCTGGGGGGACCTTACACGTTCTCAGAGTTAGGGGTGTGTATGCACATGGAGAGGTCCTGCTTTTTCCCTGGAGACTTCTGGAGGTGGATGACTATCTGGAGCACCTTGTGATGGGAGAGCGGAATCCACTGTGCCGTAGCTAAGGCTCCTGCCTTTGGTGCCCCAAGGAGGTAGTGGTACCCGTGGGCCTAGTGGATGCCTTAGAAGATAGTCACAACCCAACCAATGGGACCCCAACCTAAGAGGGCTATCTACCAGCAGAGAAACCCCAGTGGTTAGAGGCTGTGGGGTAGATTTGAGTGGACAGAAGATTCAAGAACTGGGGCCAGAAATTAGCCAGTGAGCATATAACCAGTGGCCCAGTGGGGACTCCATTTATGTCCCAAGTGAGACCCAGAATTTGGATTCCTCAATCCTAAGCCAAAGGAGGACACTAAGCAATGCTACATAACTTATTGTCTGTTCCTTCTCCATGCCTCTCCTGCCCTGACTTTGGAGGAACCTGGGGTAGCAGAGCAAGTGAGATGAAGAGGTAAAAGGGAGAGAAGAGCGAGGAGAGGGCTCTTCCCTGCTCCCCTCCAGCTGCGTGAGGCTCAGTGCAGCTGGAATTTGCATGAGAGAATGAAGCCTGGATTAGACTGGATTCAGCTGATTCACAAAGGAAACTGAGTCTTCTATGCGGAAATTAGACTCTTCCTTAAAACATAAGGGACTCTAGAGCTTGGGATGATGCCCAGGTATTATCCAGAGGTGGGGAAGAGATAGTACAGATCATTTTAAAGGTCACATTTGAAGAAACTTAATTTCCTGTTATACTTCAGGAAGGTAAAACCATTCAATTAACCAGTCATGTTAAGCCTAATTCGGAGGGACCTGAAACATGGAAGACATGAACAAGGTCCATCGTTTACACATCAAAGCTTTAGTTTCAGAGTGGCCAAGTGGCGGCTACTCCGACAGAATTCTGAAGGAAAGTGTGCCGGCCCTTTGTTCTACTTAGTTTTTATAGTTTTGTAAGTGGAAGTACAGAAGCAAAAATTGTAACTAGGAGCCTTTACCACTATTGGTTATAGTCATATATCCTTTAACATGATAGGACCATGTTCAATTTGCAAGCCATACATCCTTTTGGAGAAAACAAAATTTACAAATCAACACACTGGTAGAAAGATATTTCTTTACATATTAAAAGGCCTTCCTATATTTTCTAGTGTTCATTCGCCATCTCTCTGTCCAGAGTCAGACATATTAACCACATGCATTTACATAAGAGAGGTAGTTTCCGTGGGGACAAATGCCCACAAATGGCCCATAGTTATAAGAAAAGGTTTATTTTGGCTTTTCTCTTCCTGCACCTGGCTAGCCATTCACCCCTTTCCCCACAAGTGTGGTGGAATTGTTAAGCCAAATTCAGAGGGACCCAAAACATGAAAGACAGGAACAAGGTCCGTTGTTTACACATCAAAGCTTTATTGTCTAGCTTGGCCAAGCGGCGGCAGCTCCGACAGAAATCTGAGGGAGAGCGTGCCGGCCCTTTGTTCTACCTAGTTTTTATAGTTTTGTAAGTGGGAAGTACAGAAGCAAAAATTGCAATTAGGAGTCCCTTACCACTATTGGTTATAGTCATATGTCCTTTAACATGATAGGACCATGTTCAATTTGCAAGCCATACATCCTTTTGGGGAAAACAAAGTTTACAAGCCAACACAATGGTAGAAAGATGTCTCTTTACATATTAAAGGCCTTCCTATATTATCTAGTGTTTTATCTGCCATCTCTCTGTCCAGAGTCACACACGCATTTACATAGGAGAGGTAGTTTCGGTGGGGACAAATGCCCGCGAATGGCTCATTGCTATAAGAAAAGGTTTATTTTGGCTTTTCTCTCCCTGTACCTGGCTAGCCATTCACCCTTTTCCCCACAGGCATGGTGGAATGTCTGGGAATCCATGTTTTTCTCCCCTTTGCATTTACAATACAATGCCAAGGGTCATCCTGGTCATGCCAATCACACAGTACAGAGACTACTCTCACAATTTCTCTGCACACTATTGGATCTACCGGGTACAAGAACAAACGTCGGGGACTTTCAGGAGCTTAGATCGTACTTTATTGGCCAAGTTTAACCTGCGCAGGGGCAAACTCCCCAGCGTCCTGAGACACCATACTCACAGGGAGATGCAAATGGGAGTCGCCCCTGGCGCTTACAGCCAGGTCCTTAAATATCCTAAGTAAGCAAGCATTATACAGAAGCAGATGTGGCAGTTTACTATTCGCTAAGGGGTCCGCATGCAGCATAGCAACAGGGGCTGGGTTTAGCTTAGTGGTGAATTTCAAACATAAACTTCTGATAAGGATCTCTGACCAATGGAATGCAAACGTTTTTTCTCCTTTGTTCACAGCCTCAGAGGGGCTCTATCAGCACCTCCCTGTTCTGGCTCCTTCAATAATTACTTCTGGCAGTCTCAGCACCCCTTCCTGAATCTAACACACACCTTAACCCAAATTAATAAAATGTTCTCCAAGCCTTTTAAAATATTAATTCTGTAGTTTTTGGTACCTTATAACACCTGTGGATGAAGTGGCTCAGTGGCTCCTCAGAATGTCAGGGAATCCATGTTTTCTTTCCCTTTGCATTTACAATACAATGCAAGAGCCATGCTAGTTATGCCAATCACACAGTACAGAGACTATTCTCACAATTTCTCTGCACACCTTAACCCAAATTAATAAAAATGTTCTCCAAGCCTCTTAAAATATTAATATTAATTCTGTAGTGTTTGGTACTTTACAATGCCTGCGGGTGAAGTGGCTCAGTGGCTCCTCAAGTCACACTGGTATTCACTCAATGCTATAAACTCCCAAAATGAATGTTGGTAGGAGGACCAGTGACATATCACTAATGATAATTGTATATCTTCTTAAGGACATTCTAGAATTTAGAGGAATAAATTTGTTAGTTTCTTTTTTTAAAGATTTTATTTATTCATTTTAGAGGGGGGAGGGAAGGAAGAAGAAAGAGAAGGGGGGAGGAGCAGGAAGCATCAACTCCCACATGTGCCTTGACTGGGCAAGCCCAGGGTTTCGAACCAGCAACCTCAGCATTCCAGGCTGACACTTTATCCACGGTGCACCACAGGTCAGAACAGGAATGAATTAAAAAAAAAACCCAAAAACCCAATTTACATTAATGAATGTATTCTATTTACTGATATTTCTATTTTGATCAATTTTGTTTAAAATGACCATCTTCTTAAGCTGGAAAGATTGTAACTGGATTACAACTCTAAAGCAAAGTCCCTTTCACACTCTTTTCAAAATCACAGTTAGCTGCCTTTAGGTCGGTAGGTAGGTAACCCTATCTATAAGGAGGAAATGGCCACTTCTGAGAGCCTGTGTCAGGGCGTTAGAAAAAAATAACCTGGATCCGGTGAGTCTGTGATTCTCCCAAGATATGTGATATTTATTCTTTTCATTTAATCATTACTTCCCTGCATCTCATATTCCTCTTGGGGTCATTAATTTTGGAGTTGCTGGCAGAGTAATTATGAATATATTGTCTAAAAAGCACCCAGGCCTATCACAAAGAGAACCTTAGCATGTGAGTTAAGGCCGCACTGATAAAACAGGCCAATCCCAAACACAGGTGGCTTGTTGGAACAAAACTTTATTTCCAGGCCTTTACAAAGTCCGAGGGAGGGGGGTGTTTCTGATGGGCACAGAGCTACTGCAGGCATCCAGTTTCCTTTCGTTTCGCCGCTTGGCACAGTTATCACCAAAGGAAAAAAATAAAACACGGAGGCTCATGCTAGGAAGTGTCTACGGTCCAGCCCTGGCTTCTGCGACTTGGCCAGGTCCATGATTACCGTGTGTTCACAAGGTCACACCTGATGGCAAAGGTACTTGAGATGTGTTGTCTCAGCTTGGTGTGCGAACAGATAAGCTTGGCCCTCAGCTGGCCAATCTCTGCCACACCTGGCACATTACATCTCTGTTTGAACGGTCCTGCCTCTGAGCACGCTCTTCTATCTTATAAGCTTCACTTTAATTGGAGGGATGGGGGTGAAAGGAAGATTCCCCCCCCCCCCCAACACTTCCCAGCCTTTGAACCTCCTGTTCTTTTAGACTTTGAATAATTTTCCTGTGTAACCTTAGGACTCAAGTCAATTATTTCCTCTCGGCAGAGTTCTGTTCTTAAAATTCTGAATGCAGCGGCCTCCCCACCCACGCAGACACAGACTCACACATGCCCTGTGTCTTCTTCCTTCTCAATGGGCACAGAAAGCGTAAAGGACGTGGGAGGCTCGAGAAAGGCCGCTTCCTTCCATTTGCCTCCAACTGGGAACTGACATTTAGTTCTGGCCGATGCACAAAAGTAAGTTTGAGGTTAAGTAAAAACATTTTCTTCTTAACAGGCAGCTTTTCAGATATTAAATGCAGGCTAGGCACCTAGTAATGTCTCATGGTTTTTTTTCCAAATGACTTTTTAAATGAATATATTTGTTAGAAACCCTATTTCCTGAATGGGATACATAATGGGAGTATTGACTCATTCATGACGCTCTTGTTTTCAGCTACATTCATAATCTTTTTTTCCCTTTGGTTTTACTATTTTGGGGGTATCTTTAAGTCTCTTGTTAGGAGAGAAAAGTCTTTATATGTGTGTTTTGGGGGGTGAGGAACAAGTAGGGCTGGAAGAAGATGAGCCACAGGAAAGGAAATAAATATGTGGCATTAGCTCATTTCTCTCCTGTCTCATTCAAGTTCTGGAAGAAATCTCAGCTGCTATCCAAACCTTTCTTCCATCGAATAAGGGATAGAGTCTCATTTATGCTCTTTGCCTTTTCCAGATAAGCAGGCAGAAGCCCAGGGAGATAAATAAATACATTTCCAAAGTTAGCAACCCAACCCTGTGAGTTTATCAGGACGGATGTACTTCAGAAGTTCTCTTGTAAGCACATTGACTACCTAAATGAAATTAAACATGTCTTTCAAAGCAAAGAAAAAATAAGCCACATTCTGTGTATTTTATATCCTCTGTATTTCACATAGGATTATACAAACATTTAAATTAAGTGTTTGAAAGTTAACTGTAGTGAGCCAAGAAATGGAAAGTCTCACTAAATCTCTCAAAGTTCACTTTTTCTCCCAATTAGAGTACTTGGGGATGCCATTTTTTCTTCATCCAGTCTGGAAAGGCTGTGTCAAAATCTCAGTATTTATACAGTTCAGCTCATTCTATGAATAGTTTGGGAATAAAAGCTCATAGTGATAGAAGTTGCCCATGTCACAAGGAGAGAAATCTAATGATGTTTTTTGCATTAGAGGACAAACTCAATATTTACCCTCCCATCCTTTGCTGCATCACCAAAGCGATTTCCAAAGACAGAATTGTCTGCAGAAAAGGATAATGCAGTTAAATAAATGTATTAGGGCTGCATCCCACAAACATTAGCGTACAACTAAAATGCTCAATAGCATAATTCCTTAGCTACAGTGTCCTGACAAACAGAGATGTAAGATGCTGGTGAGCTACTGGTTAATAGGATGGTGGAATAATGGGATTAATTAAAAGCCCTAATATAATTTATTTTCATCATGGGTTTTAGTTATTGCAAATATATCACTGAACCACCTACCACTGCAGCAATAAAGGCTCTTTACAAAGGCATTGGAAAAATCAGCACCCCACCTTCTCCATCAGCTGAGCGGCGTTGCCTCGGTGCTGGAGGGGGAGTTGTTTTTTAATTCTGTTCACAGACCCCCAGTATCCGGGATTCACTCTTCCTCTCTGTCCTGTTTCTTCAGCCTGTACCTAGTTACCGCTTGTTGCCAAGCACGGTGCCAAGTGCTGGTGATCGGAAGGAACTATCCTGGGTGGGGCCTTGGAACAGGAAAAGCCTTTAAAGCAGGGGTCCCCAAACTTTTAACACAGGGGGCCAGTTCACTGTCCCTCAGACCATTGGAGGGCCAGACTATAATAAAAACTATGAATAAATCCCTATGCACACTGCACATATCTTATTTTAAAGTTAAAAAACAAACAAACAAAAAAAACAGGAACAAATACAGTATTTAAAATAAAGAACAAGTAAATTTAAATCAACAAACTGACCAATATTTCAATGGGAACTATGCTCCTCTCACTGACCACCAATGAAAGAGGTGCCCCTTCCGGAAGTGCAGAGGGGGGGGGCCTCAGGGGGCTGCATGCCGCCCGCGGGCCATAGTTTGGGGACTCCTGCTTTAAAGTAAAGATTTAATAAAGTATTGACTTCAGTTAATAAATATACATCACTAGTGTGACAAAATGAGCCGGTAATAATAATTCAGGAAGTTGTATGGGTGTATATGGGAACTATCTGTACTATGGTCACAATTTTTATATAAATATGAAGTTGTTCTAAAATGAAAAGAACTTTACTTAAAAATTTAAAAATGATACAGTTGATAGGGAATGATGGGAGGAAACTAAGGTTAGGGTAAATATTTAGAATGAGCGTTTGGCTGACACAATTGAGAAGTATCGTCTTTGTTTGATACTTTGAGAAGTATTTGTCTAAGCAAAGTATAGTTTTACAGAAAAGAAAACAAGAACCTTTCCCATTTCCTCTTCATATTTTTAGTCCTCAGTCAATAAATCAGGTAGAGCTGGGATTACACAAAATACAAGTAGAATGGCTCTTGAGATAAATTCCATTTCCTTTGATGTCAGAGACAGAGATAAAACACGAAAACCTCCTAAAATACATTACATACTTATTTCTTATCTCCTGTGTTCAGGGCATCTCTTAATGTATGAATTCCGCTTTTATGCTAGAAGTTGCTTTTGAGTTGTGAAGTCATTAAGTATGAGTCCTAATGCGCTCCCGCAGAGCCTGTCCCACCTCCGCACGGCCGCAATCCTCACCGGAGCCGTGTGCCAGGAGCGGAGTCACTCCCTGCAGTAGGGGCCGGTGCACAGCGGCTCATCCCGCCGCCGGAACATCCAGCAGCTTCTTCATAATGATCAAAAAGCATCAACGCTTATGAAAACCAAGGAACTGGCAATAGGCGCAGCTCGCTGCTGCCGCTGTGCTTCTGAGGATACAGGCAGCAGATGGCTGGCTGTTAAGAGGCGTGGGTGTGGAGGAAGCAGAGAGGGGTTGCTTTTCCGGGGATTCTTTCCAAGGATTCTTTCCAAGGATTTTCTGTTTGTATCACCAGGAAAAAAAGCATAAATAAAGTGCAAACCATTTCCTAGGCCTGACCCTGCTGGGGAAGGCTGCAGTGGACTCTTTTCAAAGAGATCTTTCCACGAAAGTAGGGGTTAGCTCCTAACGGTTAGGAGCAGGCCTCAGCTAGACTTGCCCTTTTCCCCCTGATTGCTTAAATGGTTATTATGTGACTGCCTGCCGTCAATATATGTTTTGCAGACTGGGGTTGTATGATTAATCAAGACTCAGTCCTTGCTTTCAAAGAGGTGACAGACAGATGGGAAAGGTGACAATAAGGATGGTGATGAACACAGTGGGGTCTTATGCCCAGGACCGTGAAAGCGGAAGGCGGGGTGCCCATGGTTGTGCTGAGGGTGGCAGAGGTGACACAGAAGACGTGATGTGCCTTTTCAACTGAGACGGAAAGGATGAGGAACAGCTTTATGTCCTACAAGAGTAGCAAGGACACTCTTGGTGGAAGAGACAGAATATCCCAGAGCATGAAGTTGAGAGATGGTTTCAGGATTCAGATTGAGTGATTGCAAGTTGCAATTTCAAGATGCAAACTGTCTGAATATAGGACACATGTGTGGGTGACACACCTGGGGGTGGGGAGTGGGAGGGGCTGAGAGGAGATGAACGTAGAGAGGTCGGCGAGAGCCCAGTTATAGACAGCAAGCATTCTAGGGCATGTTCAGAATGTTGATCATTATTAGGCAGTGAGGCATAATTGAATGGTTATAAAGGAAGTAAGAGTGAGCATGTCACCATTTAAAAAAATGCAGCAGTGTAATCATGTTACTTGCCCTGCCACAAAACTGAATGTTGTAATATTCATCTATAATGTTCCATCGTAAGCGCTGATAGGGGTGTTTTGCTCACTGTAAAATTTTATAGCTGAGAACTGCCTTCTTGCTAATTGTGTGCTAAGACAACTAAAAATGTATTGTTCTTTTATATATATATATATAAATTTTATTTAGAAAATTAAATGTAATGGGTTGACATTGATCAATAAGAGGATATAGGCTTCAGGTAAACATCTGGGCAGTTGATTGCATTCTGTGCCCAGCACCGAAATCAAGTCATTTTCTGTCACTGCACGTTTGTCCCTCTTTATTCTCCTCTGCCAACCCCTCCCCCAAGCCCCTCCCCCACTGACCACTTCAGTTTTGTCTGGGTCCACGAATCTCACTTTTATATCCCGCTGATGTATGCAATCGTATAGTTCTTAGCTTTTTCAGTTCTTCTTTACTTGCCCAGAACTAAATGTTTGATAATATTGCCAAATGGTAGAAAATTAGTATCCTTCAGATTGCCACCCAGCAGGAAATCTCTGTTATTTACTTATTTGTGAAATATTTATTAAATCCTTACTATTTCCCAGACCCTATGTCAGGAGCTGTTTATGCCAAGCGGAATACAAAGAGTTCTTTTCCATAAGCAGGCCGCAGCCTGGGGGTGGGTCCAGGCGAGTAAATGATTCTGCAGGATGAAGGGTCGAAGTTGCGGTGAGCGCAGTGCGTGGTGAAACAGCGTGGGCGGAGGAGAGAGAGGTCAGCTTTGCTCTGTTGCATATGCCAGGATTGGGCCAGGAAAGACCTTTACCCTTGGAGTAATATGAACGTTCATGTATGTCCTTGTGCCTCCTGACCATCCAGAATACGATCGTACCAAAATTTTTATTTTGTAAAATGTGTAAGGAAACATTAAGAAAAGGCAAATGCATGTCCTTCTTGTTTCCATAAATTGGTTATCAAACAAACATGATTTTAAGTTAATAAAACTGTAACTGGAACTAATTTCATTTTTTGAAAAAAAACCTCACTCCCGGGGGTCAGGGAGCATGAAAAAATCTCACTACTCAAAAGGTTAAGAGACAGTGGCCTTTGAACTGAGTCTTCAATGCTAAGCATGTGTTCACGAGGCAGATGGTGGAGGGCATTTCTGTGGAGGCTGTAGTATGTTAGCTATGAAGTCAGGGAAGGCCTTACTGAGCTTAGGAACTCAAGAAGCAGCTGAGTTCAATTGTACAGCTTATGTGCAGTACCGTGTGGGAGGGTTCAACTCCCATCAAAGTGTGTTAGGTTACTGCCCCCTCCCCAGTGAGGCTGAGTGCACCACCTATATAACTTTCCGTGGCATATTTATTTAGTATAAGTGTGTTAAATATACTGCTCACAAAAATTAGGGGATACTTCAAAATGAATATGAAGCAATAAAAAAATAAGCATTTAATTTGTTTTTATTAAACAAGAACATCAGAAAAGCAAATAAGTCAAAGAAAGTTGTTTGATTGCCTGACCAGACGGTGGCGCAGTGGACAGAGCATCAGACTGGGATGCGGAAAGACCCAGGTTCGAGACCCTGAGGTCGCCAGCTTGAGTGCGGGCTCATCTGGTTTGAGCAAGGCTCACCAGATTGGACCCAAGGTCGCTGGCTCCAGCAAGGGGTTGCTCGGTTTGCTGAAGGCCCGTGGTCAAGGCACATGTGAGAAAGCAATCAATGAACAACTAAGGTGTTGCAATGCGCAACGAAAAACTAATGATTGATGCTTCTCATCTCTCCGTTTCTGTTTGTCTGTCCCTGTCTATCCCTCTCTCTGACTCACTCTCTGTCTCTGTAAAAAATAAAGAAAGAAGGAAAGAAAGAAAGAAAGAAAGAAAGAAAGAAAGAAAGAAAGAAAGAAAGAAAGAAAGTCGTTTGATTATGCAAATGCGATGCAAAACCAACTTTTATTTCATTGGTGAAAAGGCACTATAAGAAGGCTGAAAGTACTGGAGTGTCTGCACATTCCCTGATCCCCTGATTTCTGTGAGCAGTGTTACTATGTAATTAATTATCTTGCTTTCTCTTGGACCTTCCTATCCTAAGGGGGAATGAGAATTGACCAAATTTAAGGCCATTTCCTGCATCAAGGTTTCACGGGAAAAGCAGTGTCCATGGGGCCAAGACAACTGTGGCATTTGGAATCTGAATGGTAGCCATTCGGGGAGCCACCTGGTCTTTTTCTACTCACTCCACCAACCACGTAGGAAACATTGTTTTTGCTAAATCTTTGACGTGGTTTGGTTTGGTTTGGTTTTGCTTGGTTAGTTATGCCCCCATGAAGGAGAGCCTTACTCCTCACTGATCATTGTTTTTCCAGAACCTTGTGGTTCTCTAACTGTAGAAGACACCTGGGAAAATTGTGCTTTTGGTTACAGAGAAACTGGCTTTATCCCCGTTTGTGTGCAGCAAACAGGAAATAGTTATTCAGGTTTGTGTGCAGCAAACAGGAAGTAGTTATTGAGGTCTTTTTTGGGAAGGTGAAGAAGCAAAGTGACATGTGGCAGACCGAGATCGGTCCATAGCAGAACAACCTTTCAGATTTCAGGAGAGATCTAGGCAGAAAGAAGACATTGAGTTTCTATGGAGACAGATGCTACCTAGAAAATGACAGAGGCCTAAATAAATAACTAAACAATGAAAACGACCTAGGACCCTGAGTCTTTCAGTGAGAACTTGGTGAGAACTAACATAATGACTTTTCCAATAGCACAGCCTCGTCTTCTTATCGCAAATGAGCAGGGTTTGCATGTCAAAGAAAGCCTTGTAAATGCTCACCTTTGTCTACAGCGAGGCTAGGGGTTTTGCCCCCACGGCATGCTTCGGTGCCCTGTGGAACTGTGGTCCTGGTAAGAAAGGGCTGGGTAGGAATACTGTTGACTGGGACATTCTACACAGAGAGTGGCTCTTTTTTAACTTCAGAATGCCAGAAAGGTCAATGGTGTTTAGTAGGCTTCAGTCTTGGTTGCTGAACTCAATATTTTCATCAGGTCCTAGAGGAGAGACTATAAAATGAGCTCATTAAGTTTGCTTTAGACACTAACTTGGGGATGTCAGGCATAATCCTGAGCAATAGTGCGGCAATGCAACGTGGCTGCAGGGAGCTGCAGAAAGTTTAGTAAAGATAATTGCCTGAAAAAGAAAAAGAACCCAAGTAGACACTGAAGATTAATTGACTCTGGAAATATGGTCAAAATAAAGCATAGGACTCTAATTCCTTATATCTTGAACATGGATCAGAGCTATAGCACTGAGCTTTTAAAAACACATGTTGGTTTATTTTTTTAATTTATTCAACAGATATTTTTGCGGTAAGAAACTGCTGCTGGTGACAAGCACTGTGCTAGGACACCCCGGTGATTCCGAGGCTGGGTACAGGTCACCGTTGTTCCCTCAGGAACTAGAGTTTCTCCGGCAGAGTCCTCCCTGGCTTTGTTAAAGGCAGAGTTGGGGTTTGTGGCAGGCACACAAAGGAGAACTAGACAGAGCCCTACACTCCCAAGTCAGACCCCACTCAGAGAGTGGGACGAGTACACGGAGTTGGTGCTGGGGCCTACTGCCAAACCCATGAACAAGCAGTGTCAGGTTGACAATTCTGCTTTGACCTTCATGTTTTCCAGGTTCTCGCATGTAGGCTGTGCAGCCTCATCCCGGTGTTTCAAGCTTGTTCTTTAAAATAGAACTAATAATTTCTACTTTCAACGGTGTTGTGAGAAACTCAGATAGATGATAGAGAGATAGATGATGGACAGGTGGGTGGATGGATAGATGGATGGATGGATGGATCAATAGGTAACAGATAATACTTTTCTTCTGGTCTTACCTCTATGAAATACAGAATGTTGTTGACTCTCAAGTAAAGATAGAAACGTCTGAAGCAGCCCTCCTTTGGATATTGGCCGGGAGGTGTTTATTTACTAAGTATTTGATTTGGACCAAACTCCATTAATTTAGAAGGCAAGATCCGGGATCTTCAAATGAAAAGGACTGAGAATATGTGTTTTTCTTCTCTGGAGAACTAGTCTGTGAGGAGGCACTGCAGGAATAAGAGTTGAATAGCAGAGCATCGAAGAGAAAGATGATTTTCATGAAAAGATGGTTTATAGATTTTAAAGTGAGGTTTGTGGAAATTAAAAATGAAATGATATGGTTGTACCTCCTTGGTTTTCAATCTCCTAGAACTGGGATAAAAGGATACCATAATTTTTACATACCCAAATCAAAAATCTCCGGTGAAACGGAGATAAATATTTCCTTAGCGATCAGATCAGAAGTTTACAACGCTTTCATCTGTGCAGCGGCAATGGAGCTGAATTTGTATTTCAAGGAAGGTCCTGGAGAGTTTTGAAAGCCCTAGAACTAGGATCTTGCTTTTCATTACCCAGGAAGGGCCTTTGAAAAATGCACCAAAGGTAGTCAATATTAAATATATGCTTGACGGTTGGAAATTTGGTTAAATCGAGGTTTTGAACAACATTTTAACCTCTAACTTGTGTTTGTCAGGAAGTGTCAGTTACCGGTGTTGAAAGGGAAGCTCTTGGTGTGGCTTTCCTAGGGAGGCGATGGCATTGCCCCTGTGGCACATGCTGCCTGCGGGTGCCAAGGCCTGAGCTTCCTCCACCTCTGCGGTGTCTTCCCGAAGCATTCTTCTATCTGCACGATGAGGGTGCGGAGCAACTTGAACACAGTGCTGCTTGGGGGTCAAGTGCTGCTCTAATGTGTAAACACTCAGCAAATTAGGAAGCACATTAAATAAAAATAGAAAAGTATGCCTTCTCCAGAGTGTGTCTTTTAATGATGTTTCAGATAAAACAGATTGGCCTGGTGTCTGTTAAGCACTAATAAGAATGTTACAATCCAGTGTGAAAGGAAGACTGCAAAAATGGAAATTGGAGGGCATCTCCTCACACAAAGGCTCTGTCCCTTATCCGTCCTGCCTCTTTCTTCAGCCTTACCTGACCCAGGCCAGACTCTGGATAAAGGGGCAGTCCCTGTAGAGGATGCTATAGAGGAAAGGCATTCTTTTTAAGGAATCTTAGCAACAATGGGAGAACGGGAGGGCTTTCACAACATAGAGTTTACAATAACCCTTTGGTTTTGCAAGGAAGGTCCCATAGCGTAAGGACGTAGCCCGTGGCAAACATTGCCCACATATGCGGAGTTCAGTGAATTTGTCTTCTTTCACTGTGATGATAGTCAGATCAGCGTGGAAACTTTGGTTTTTCCATCTGCAGACAGAGTTAACAGGAGTGGGAAGCAGCAAATCATTAGATGTTCCCCTCCCCACCCTCCAAAAAAATAATAATGGAAAAACTAGAATAATTGCCTGACCAAATTTGGAGACCCTTTTTTTTTTTTTTTGCCTGCTTTTAAGTAGAAATTCTGCTAATATATTCCATCAATATAATTCATAAAATACAGTAATTACAGGTAGTGTTTCTACCCCAGGCTTTTGCCAATTGTCTGAGAAACTTGGAATTATTCGACAGAGATGTCGACTTCCTATCGAGTCCTGTTACTCCACGGCCTTGTTGAGAATCTGAGTGTTCTGTGCATTCCCCATGTGACTCCTCCAGATGCTCACTTGGCCTCAAAGTGGGCTGCTTTTATCCCAGCTTTCATTTGTGTTCACCAAAGTCATATAGTCAAATAAAACGGTGCAAAATGAATTTCTGGAAAGTCCTGGTTTCTGTTTATTAAGTTTGAATTTTCAAACGACAGCTTGGAAATCAGATCTCATCTTTAGTTTTTTTTTTCTTTCTTTCTTTAACTTTTTTAAACTACCATCAGAAAAGACTTCATTCCCTGTAAGTCTCACAGTCAGTCTCTCCTGAAAGTGGAATAGGGCAGAGCCTATCCTGTTTTTATGAATGGTCCTTCACAGGAAACAGGGAAGCAGGGACAGAGAAAGGGCTGGACATCCTGGTCCTTGATGGAGGGTTAGACCATTTAATTTTCCATATTCTTTGATTGAGAAATATATACTTGATGCATTTGTCAGAAAAATCTGGGTTATGCTGCAGTAACAAATGGACCCCAAATTCCCATTTCTTACAGCACCAAAAGTTTGTAATTTGTTTCAGTATGGTGCAACTGTAGTTTTGCTCTCTGTCATCTTCATTTCAGGATCTAGAGTTATGATGCAATGTCTAGTTAAAATATTGCCAGTCATCATGTCAGAAAGAAAAAGAGATCACACTTCAACTTGAAAGTGACACCTGTTTTCTACTGACATGTCAGTGAACAGAGCAAGTCCTATGACCAAACCCAATGATAAGGGAGAGTAAAGTATAATTCTCCCCTGAGAAGTAGCTGTGAATACTGTTGAAAATCCACCACCACCTGCTAACCTAGTTATGAACCAGCTGCTATAGTGGGCATTTACAAATATGAATTATAATCTTCATAATAACCTCAGACTATAAGGATTATATAATCCCTATTTTGCAAAAGAGGAGAAAGGTAATCAGTTTATTTAGGCTTACCTATCTAGTAACAAAAGAACTGAAGATTGGATTCAGACATAGCTGAACTGTGACTGAAATAAGTATTGTCCTTGAAGAGAAACAAAGAGGGAGAAAGACCCAGAAGTCTCCTTGAAATTTATATGCAAAGAACCCAGATCATGAAACTCTGTATAATCCATGTTTTTCCAAACATAGAAATGCTTTTTTCAATAAAAGTGTGATCTAAGAGAGAAAATAAAATGCATTAACTTGGGTATTCATAGTTGCAGTTATATACAAAATTTCTAATTTCAATAGATTAGCACATTGGTTTTCTCACTCACGTAACTGTTTAATGTGGGTGTTCCTGGTGGAGTGGAGGCTTCCCTCTCTTGGTTCGGGAATCCAGGTTCTATCCATGCTGTTGCTTCGCCATCTCCTGGGATGCCAGGGTCCTCTGAATGCCCTGGGTGGGGAAAAGGAGAGGGAAGGAAGCATACTTGCTTCTCATCTCCCTCATCCATGATGTGACACCGATTACTTCTATTCTCATTCCATTAGCAAGAGGAGTCCTGTGGCCCGATGTGCATACAGGGGTGGCCGGGAAGTGTTGCCACCACCTCCAGCAACTCTTTATGTGGAAGAGGGCTCATGGAGCGTGCTGAACTCACTCCTGTCACATAGGACATTGTCATTGCATTGACAACACATAAGAGGAAGTAACTTCATACAAAAGAGAAGGGCAAATACATTCTAGTCCATGAAATAATGGTTTCTTGTTTCCTTTCTCCAGATGCAGCCAACAAAATTAAACAGAGCATGTTTTTATTTTCAATAAAGCTATTAAATGACCTTCCAGAGCTTTTTACTAGATATTGTTAAGGATATAAAATCAAGTATGATACATTTTTTTGCTATCAGAGGGGTAACGTGGTCTTCTCCCGTTTGAATGTTAAATCCAGGGACAGAAGGAATTCTGCTGGAATCTCATCCCTAGCTGAGAGGACCCCTGGAGGACTCCATGTCCTCTCCTACAAAATAAGGATAGACTGTTTTTTTAAAAAAACAAGTATTATATGGGATTGAGGTTGAATGGTGGTGATGAAGCCCTTGTGAAAAAGCAGATCAAGTTGACTGGCTGTGACTGTCCCATTCCTCCTCCTACAGCCCATAGCAGCTGTGTCCACAAGTGTCCACTTGTGTCCACAAGTATTGGCAGAGCAGAATTCTGAGCACAAAGTGAAAGTTTAAGGCAAGTCACACAGCTCCGTTTATAGAATCATGACAAAATATAAGACGCTCACCTTCTGGAATGGAAACATAGAAATACGGATCATCGGTAACTTCTTATTATTCCTCTTGAATTTCCTACCTTCTCTTATTTGCCCAATCCCCTTTCTTTTCCACGCAGAGTTAGAAATCAAACCTTCCAGGATTCTGGGGTAGTCTACTGCTAATTCCAATCACTCCCTGGTGAGGCTGGAAGAAGAGAATCTGACTTCTCACTCTACTTTGTGGCAGAGGAGAACAACTGTTTAAAAATGGGATCTATGGTAAATGTTTCTCCTAATACCTAAAGCAGGGCTTCGGGAATGCATCTGGCAGTGAAAGGATGCTAAACAGACAAATTAAAGGACTTAGCCAGACCTAGTTCTTAACCTTGAGCCTGCCGCTGAGTTTCCCACAGAGCTGGCTGCAGCCCGGATTTCTGGGCCTTGCTCTCAGGGTTTCTTCACAACTGTGTGTGTCCGGGCGAGGGGCTGCTGGAACAAGAGCTGGTTCAGCTGCCTTTCCTTCCTGCCTGCGGCTGTGCCACTCGCCACCTGAATGACCAAATAGTATGTATTCCCCCCTACCCCCCCCAAAGTTTCATTTTCTCACCTGTTAAAATAAAGGTAATGCTTCACGTGTTTATGCAAACATATCAAAGTACTTAGTGCAGAACAGGGGCTCAGTAAATGTTCTACATTTTACTTTCTTTCCCGATTGCATGCCTTCTCATTTTTCTTCCTGTCTTCCATTCCTGTCACTGTTTTCTTTGCTCCCTGCCCAGCCCAATGTGGAGAGCAGATGAGAAATCATCTCCCACACCTTCTTCCTGCAGACTCGCCCACCTTCTAAATTCTCTCCACGGGGTCGGGATGATGATTCTGGTATTTCTATTGATGGCGTCTCCGTCTTCGAAGTGGAGCTGTGACACTATTTGTGAGCTGTAGAGGGCAGTAGAGGAGCTGTCTGGAAAACCCCGACTGACAGGAAAAGTCATTTTCCTTTCTCAAATTATTGCTGCAAGGCTTTCTCTTCTGAAGGATAGTAAAGAAGTCTAACGTTTTTCAAAATGTATATGAATGAAGAGATTACTTCCTAGTGTGTTTCATATATAAAGGGCAGGATTTTTTTGTAAAAATATTTACTTTATACTGATGTTTAACTTGTGAAGAAATCTGAAATTTTTAAAAAGGAATTAATTGGCTATAGGAAAAGAATGCAGATTTTATTTAAAAAAAATTTTTTCTCTTTGTGTGTGATTTACAATAAACATTTAGAAGGACGCATAGTTTGGAGTGTTGTGGCTGTGTGTAAACAGTTAACGATGTGAGCAATTTGAGGCCAATGGACTTGTACAAAAATACCCGTTTCAAAGGTGAGAAGGCTATTTTGCTTTAAGGATTTACAAGCACACAAACAAAAAAAAAATGGTGACATGGGCTTACCTTTTTAGGCATTAGCATTCACTTAACTAAATTGGATTCTGTCAGCCCTTGAGACTTACAATGTCTGAAATTGGCCATCATGTAGCTTAAGAGAAGTTTGTCCAAAAAGCAGTCTCCAATCTCTGACTCCAGGCTGCTGGGAGAAATGCTCTCATTCATTCTCCGGTGCCTCCAAACTCACAGGCACGCAGCATCACGGATTCCGTTCCCACAGATTGGGGCACGGTTAGGTTTGAAGAGCCATCTTCACAACCGACACCATTCTATTTAGGAATTGATGGGAATGTGCCATGCAGGCAAACCAGAGCACACTGCATAGTAGGAAGGGTCAAAGCAGAACCTACTCCTCTTTCTCTTGATCTGAAGACTTTCCTTTAGGGGCTGGGTCTTCCTTGCCTACCCTGCCCTGGGGACAGAGGTGCTGCTCAGAGCTCTTGTGTTAAGAGCTCCCTTGCTTGCCCTGCCCAGAGTCTTTCCCATGGCTGTGCAAGCACATGGGCTCGAGTCTCTCTCACACGCTTGGCCTCTTCTTCATCCTTCTTCGTACTAATTGACTGTTCTGGTGCATTTTAGTTACAGTAAGTATCTGATCACTTCCCCTCATGCTACATTTTCTGGCTTTGTTTTTTCCTGTAGCTCTTAATCTACGAATATATCTTCTCTATCCCTTAGAACCCAGCCGGGAAGAAATCAGCCACGTGATGACATAGCCCTATATTTTCTCTATTGAACTTACTGCACCATGCCCAGACTCTCCTGTCTGTAACTGTCACAAGAGATCTTCTGGGGCAGACCTTCTAGCTTCGTTCTCCTCAGCTCCAGCTTTCTGGGTAGCCTGATCTCTCCGGATCTGCTGGTGCTACTTACTTTTCTGCTGCATGATGAGATAGCGGGAGGTTTCCTCATGTAAGTTCTGGGGCTCTCCTTTGTCCAGATAGCCACAGCCTCAGTGACCTGGAGCCACCTGGCTTTAAGAATCTAACCTGACAATGCAGCACACCAATTTGACACAATAAAGCAGGAGAGGGACTCCAAAACTTTCGAAAAGAGTCCGTTACTGCCTTCAAACTTTCAGGAAATGTCATGCTCTTTTTACTCAGAACTTGCAGTCGATATAACACGGCAGAATTCTGTGAGTTTCAAAATCCCAGTTGCAAAATTCTTATTATGTATTTATATATCCTTCTTGGGTCTGCCTCCTGTGAATTCTACAAGAAGTTTACAATGATGTTCTTGTTTTTTGGCTTCTTTCCATTTATCATTTGATGGGGATGGGAAGATGATGACGTTGGTTTTTTGAAACCAGCCCATTCTTTCTAACTCAGTAACTCTCAAAGTGGCT
Source organism: Saccopteryx bilineata (assembly GCF_036850765.1). Taxonomy (NCBI): domain Eukaryota; kingdom Metazoa; phylum Chordata; class Mammalia; order Chiroptera; family Emballonuridae; genus Saccopteryx; species Saccopteryx bilineata. The sequence goes on from NC_089494.1 coordinate 252,361,512, forward strand.
TCATTACCTCTGTGAAGGGGGTGCCAGTTCCCAGATGAAATCAACAATAAAAGAATTAAGAAATATCAGAGTGACATGGAGACAAAGTGTGTAGGACAAAGAAGCAGGCTTTATAAAGCTCCTACAGCAAATCTATGTCCAGAGGAAGGCAGAGGGAAGTTTTCAAGTTAGAAAGACATTTCATTGAGGCATTGATCAGATTTCTCCCCGTTGCCTTCTTAAATCCAAATACCTTGAATATCTACCATGAACCCAATAGGGCACTAATCCTGCTGTGGAATTAATCACCTTTAAGTGATGAAGGTAAAAGTAATGTCAAACCCAGAAGGAAAGATACTGCCTCATGTTTGTTTTTATTGCTTTTCCCAAGTAGATCTCTGCCATGCTGTATTTCAGAAAATATTTCCAATTCTTCTGAAAAGCCTTAGGGTCGGGGAAAGGGAGGTTGTTGCTTTTCATAGTGTATGACAGTAAATACAAGAGTGGTGACTCATGTGCTATTTCTTCCAGAAGCAGATGACTCGCTTCCACTTCTACCAATGCCCAGGGTGGGTCACATTATGACTTCAGGGGAGGGGGAGGGGCACGCTTCTTGGAAAAGATCCAGCCAACTCTACTAAAGAATGTTGATGTATTTTATGTTACACAGAAGGCCCATTAAGAGGTTATGTGGGATATTTCTGTGTGTGGACTGGGGTTTCCAGGGAACAACAGAAATGATGCTTTAGAATTCAAGTGTCTTAACTGTGCTGAGCGTGATTTGACCCGTCTGTTTGGCTGTCTGTCATTCTCTCTCTTATTCTCACTTTCTCCCATTCTCTTTATTCTGAAGTGACTTTAGAATCCTTAGTGCCACGGGTCACCACTGTGATAATTACCATTCAACTGCCACTGAAAATGGTAGTTAATGGATGGTATTTGTTGATGAAATGCCAGGTAGTAGATAATTAATTATAATAGTGAACTTTAGGGAAAAAAACAAGTCCATCAGAACGAGGTTAATGATCACTTTGCCATCTGGCCTAGATTAAGGGACCGTCTGGATCAATGTTGAGTCATTCTAAGTTCCCTGACGTGTCTCAATGCAGGTCAGATGTATCCATTGCATACTAATAACTCTTTGGATAGACAGTGTTGGCTGTCTGCAATTTGGGCTGAATTCTAAAGTTTGGGGATCATGATGAAGAAATGGAAAAACATGTGGAAACAACAGAACTGGGCAGGACTGCGATCCATTTCAGGGAGCAGCACCGGTAAGGGGAGGGTGGATAGAATATAAAGGAGCACAGTGAACTTGAGTGTTGTAGGAGCAGAGTGCAAATGTCTAGCAGTAGAATGGGAGCAGGTGGTCAACTCATTCACAGCAGAATTCCAACTGGGAACCAGAGAAATAGGAACAGGGAACACTCTTAGCTACTAGTGCCCCTGAAAGAGTGTCAGTTGTTTCCAGGTGTTGGATAGGATGAAAGAACAGGTCACCAGTCTTAGTTTTGATTTATAGGAATATTCAAAATAGACAAATCTATAGAGACAGAAAGTAGATTAGTGGTTTTCCCAAGGGCAGGGTTTAGAGAGATGATGAAACTTGCCTGAAATTGATTATAATGATAGTTGCCCAACTCTGTGTATACATTAAAAACTATTGAATTGTACATCACATTAAATATAGCTAAGTAAATCTGTTAAAAATAAATTCTGGCCTGATCAGGGATGGCGCAGTGGATAGAGCGTCAGATGCAGAGGACCTACGTTTGAAACACTGACGTTGCCGGCTTGAGCACAGACTCACCAGTTTGAGCATGGGGTCGCTGGCTTGAGTGCGGGATTATAGATATGAACCCATGATCACTGGCTTGAGCCCAAAGGTCGCTAGCTTGAAGCCTAAGGTCACTGGCTTGAGCAAGGGGTCACTCCCTCTGTTGTTGCCTCCCAGTCAAGGCACATATGAGAAAGCAATCAATGACCAACTGAGGTGACACAACAGAGAATTGATGATGCTTCTCATCTCTTTCCCTTCCTATCTGTCCCTCTCTCTGTCTCTCTTTGTCTCTGTTACTAAATAAATAAATAACTTCTGAATAATGGATTAGTAGGTGACATTGTGTTTGCTGGAGTGTGAACTTCCATGGAAAAGAATTTGTATTGCTTTATATCTACCAGAGACACTGTAGATCCTCACACACCCAAGGTCATCTGTGCACGTTTGTGGTAAAGACAATGATTCCAGAGAGGAGCATCATTTGGGGATGAGGTTACCACAGAGCTGTGGAAGCACAGAGAAATAGCCCAAATCTACGTGGAGGAAGCTGGGACTCTTCAGGGAACCCTTAGCCATTGAACTGAATTTTGAAAGATAATGAGAAGTCTACCAGGTAGGTTGAGGAGGGCACAACAGGCTTATCAGGCAGATAAATAGCCTAAATTAATATAAGATATAGAAGACAAAGGTGAGTCAGTTGGTTGGCATAGAGAGTGTCACTGGGGCAATGACAAAAAGTTAGCCAGGAAACAAAAGTTGTGGCTGGATCTTAAAGTGCTTTTTTTAAAATACATATTTGGATTTTAGTTGATGCTTTCCCAAAGTGTACTATAAGGATGTGCTTCTTTAATTATCTGTGGTAAGGACCAGGTTTTATTTTGTTGTTGTTATTACATATTTTAATGTGGCGTGAATTAATACTTTTTAAAGAACATAATAATGATGAATTAGCAGAATAGTGAAATGAGAATAAACACAGCCCACCGATAAATGTTCTTGGCGGCAGTGTCAAGTAGTTCTAAGACTTTCTAACGTTTTGCTCTCAATTTTCACATTTTTTTTAGTGCAGATAAGTAATCAATAATTTATGAACCAACACGGGTTCACAAATCTCATTTTGAGTAGCACAGATTGAAAGAATTCATCCCAAAAGATGCTCTGATAGCCCAGTGATCAATTGTGTATGGGAAACATTGGGAATTTTATCAGTCTCAGCTTCCCCCCAGGATATGCATAAACTGCATTATCAAATTAAAGAGCCCTAAGAAATTGTGTAGTAAATAAGTTGGCTTCAATTAGTTTCAGTGGACATGTATAATTTTTTCTTTCTTCAGGTGTGTATGAATTTATTCATTTCATCTTTTATTAAGCAAACGTTTGGTGAGTGTCCACTGTTTCCCCAGCAATGTTCCAGGCACTGAGGATAGAAACAGAAGTCCCTGCTGTCATGAACCTTATGTCTCACTGGAGGAAACCAACAATAAAATAATTAAGAAATATCAGAGTAAATTAGGTAATGATAAATGCTGGCATGACAAGTGACACAGAAATGGGCTCCAACAAGTAGTATTGCAGTTGAATAAATTATCACTGAACATATGACATTTGGATAAAAACTAATGTTGGGAAAGCAAATTGTGAAGATCAAGGGTGGAAATGAGAGTCGTTGGGCAGAGAGAGGGATGTGTGCTAATGCCCTGAGGCAGGAGTATGCCTGTGAATTTGAGCAAGGTCAAGAACAGAATAAGTAGAGAAAAGAAAGTTGACATAGAGAGTTAGAATGGTAAGAGGGGGCCAGACCATACAAGAGCCGATAGGCCTTTGTAAGATTTTGGTGTTTACTAAATTTGTGAACTTAGGATTGGAAGTCAGTGGAGGGTTGGATCAGAGGAGTGATACCGTCCAACTTGTGTTTGTACAGGACAACTCTGGTTGCTCTGTAGAGAAGAAACTAAGGGGAACAGAGCTCTAACCAGAGTGACCAGTGGGAAAGGTATTGCACTGATTCAAGCTTGAGATGGACAAGGCTCAGAACAAAGTAGAAGTAATGATGGTGGTGAGACTGGTTGGATTCTGAATATACCCTTCAAGTAGTTCTGACAGTCTCACTTATAGACTGGATATGGAGTGTGAGAAAAGACAAAAAAAACAAAAATAATATATTTGATCTCAGCAATTAGGAGAATTCACCTGTGCTGAAATTTGGAAAGAATGAAGAAAAAGATTTGGAATTGGAACTAACAGAAGCTCAGTTTTGAACTGAAGAAGCTTGAGATGCCTAGTGGGCATTTAGGTGGAAATGCCAAGTAGGCAACTGGCCACATACATCTAGAGGACAAGGGCAAAGGGCTCAGTAGAGATGCACTTTGGGCAGTCATAAGCATTTTACCTGGTATTTAAAGCCATGAGAGCCTGACCTGTGGTGGCGCAGTGGATAAATGCTGGAAATGCTGAGGTCGCCAGTTTGAAACCCTGGGCTTGCCTGGTCAAGGCACATATGGGAGTTGATGCTTCCAGCTCCTCCCCCCTTCTCTCTCTCTATCTCTCCTCTCTCTCTGTTTCTCTCTCTCTCTCTGTCTCTCCCTCTCCTCTCTAAAATGAATTTAAAAAAAAATCACCTCTTACCTAAGAGTGTGCCTTAAAAAAAAAAAAGCCATGAGATTGTATAAAGACCAGTAGACAGAATAAGGAAGTCCAAAATCTAGTCTCTGGGGACTTATTGTAAAGTGTATGTAGGCGGTGGTGCAGTAGATAGAGTGTTGGTCTGAAATGCAGAGGACCCAGGTTTGAAACCCTGATGTCGCTGATTTGAGCACAGGTTCACCAGCTTGAGTACAGGGTCTCTGGTTTGAGCATGGGATCATAGACATGATGACCCCACGGTTGCTGGCTTGAGCCCAAAGGTCATTGGCTTGAGCCCGAGGTCACTGGCTTGACTGGAGCCCCCCAGTGAAGGCACATATGAGAAAGCAATCAATGAATAACTAAGGTGCTGCAATGAAGAATTGATGCTTCTCACTGCTCTCCCTTCCTGTCTGTCTGTGTCTATCTGTCCCTCTCGTTCTTCTTTGTCTCTCTCTCACTAAACAAAAAAAAACAAACAAACAAAACAGAACAAAAAAGAGGAAGAGCAAATCAGACAGGAAGAGCAGTGGGGGAGAAATTAGGATAACTAGTACAATTTGATGTCTTTGCACCACATACAGATCATGTTTCTGGAAGGATGGCTCATTTAACCCTATCAAATAAGTGCTGATGATCAGGTAAGCCTCAGGTTGAGAACTGGCCATGGGATTTAGCAAAGCAGACAGTGGAGGTGATTTTAACGTGCAGTGTTGGTGAGTATGGAGTGGAAAACCTGACCAAAATATATCAAAGAGGGATTTGGGGTGAAGGAACTAGAGAGAGAGACCATAGATACACTTTTGATAAGTTTGGGACAGTAGTGGGAGGGGCCATGAGAACAAGTGAGGGTTTGAGGATGATGGTTATGATAACGATGGCAGTTGTACAAATAGCAGGATGCTCCTGTGTTGAGAACAATGCTGATGCAGGGGGAAGAGGAACAATGTGTCTGGGGAACAGAGAGGATGTGGTGGAGGCATCTATTTGCCTAGGGATGGGTTTAGAGGAGAGGGAGGGATGTGAGCACAGATGAAAGCAGGTGAGTGAAGTGGTTGTGGAAGCTAGAGGAATTTCTTTTTTGATTGCTCTTATTTGCTCAGGAGGTCTTCAGCTTTGGTTGAGGATGGAACAAGCATTAGTAATCCAAGACCAGTTGTCTAGGAGAGTTGCCTGTAGTAACGTGGTCTGATGGCCCAGCAGCATTGGAGGCTCTTTTCCATTAGTGATCATGAACTTCATGTGAGACCTGTCAGCATGGTTGTGTGATTTATGCCCACTACCTTTTTTTTTTTTTAATGTAACACTTAATGTCCAATTAGCTGAAACACTTTGTGAAGTACTACTCACTGCACTAGGTTGCAGGTAGAAGGTTTTAGGCAGGACATCCATTTGGTCAAATTTACAGAGTAAGAGGCTCACTGTGATACCCACATGTAGGGTGCATTCATGGGAAAGGCGATGGAGGGCAAGAACTTAAGATAATAGACTACTGAATGAGTCGGGCAAGAACTGATGTGAATGAGCAGAGATCCCTTTATTTTTGTGTGTGTCTATATGTAACTCAGAGAATGTTATATCTGAAAAGGTGTTCTATTTTTCCCATAGAGCAATACAGGAGTAAATCACTAGCCACCCTCCGTATCAGATAGGTTTGGCATTGGCTGTTGATAAACCTTATTCTGGACTGCCATATGCCAACACGGCATACCCCGGCGTCTCCCATCTGCCTTACTCTCCACAAGAGGCAGAGCTACAGGAGAGAGGGAAGCTGGCTAGCTACCGTGATTTTTATTTGCATGAATAAACTAGTCTTTTATTTAGTAATATTCTGCTGTTTTCTATCCTCATCATTGTTTAATACCAGAATAGCTTTCTTATTAAGATGAAGACGTGCCTAATTGGTTCGTAGAGTTTTTTTTTCCTAAAGGTGAAGCTTGGAGGATGAGGAATTGAGATAGCCAATGGTGGTGAAGGATTACCTGAAAAGATTATGCACTGAGAATTGGGAGCTGGAGAATAGATTTTTTAATCTCATTTTAGAAAACTTCAGGAAAAAGAAAAGAAAAAACATAGCTGGCATGCTAAGAAGGTCAAGAGAAAGGGCCAGCAGGCCACCAACAAGGGATTAGAAGAGATCATGGAATACAGCCCAGAGCTTTGCCAGGCTGCTAGGGGCGGGCCAGGAGCAGCGACATCAGATAAACGATCAGAAGCTGAGGCCTGATTCACTCCATGGGGACTGAAAATGGAAGCAAAGGAAGAAACCTAGGCTCTGCTAAATGGAAGGTTTCTTTCAGAAAGTAGTGAGAACGATAAGGTTAGATAGAATTAGTACAGTGTCATTTTACACAACTGAAGTGGATGAGGGCAAAGGCTGCAAGAGTTGGCCACATTCAGAGTTGACTCATCTAGAATGGCCCGTCAGAAGACAAAGTGTGAGAAAAGCACAGGAGAGCCTGGATCCTCTGAGTGAGCAAGCAGTGGATCATGAAGAGGTATTCCTTGGAGTTCTTGAAAAACAAACAAACAAAAACTTGAGCTCTCTGGGAATCAGCAGATTTATGAATAGCATCATACTCTATAATTTATCAGGCAAAATGAACTACATGTAGCTCTGCAGTGGAACAACCACTCCAGCTAAGTGGGCATCATGAAGGCTGCCTGGCAATAATTGAAGAGTAGTGAGTCTACATGGATCTGTGGAGGCTGGATCTGGCTAGCTGGCCCCACAAAATGAGCTGACTGAGTGTGTCTGCTTCTCTTGGAAACAGATCCAAACATATCCTTGGAGTGACTAAAAAATGAAAGCAGCAAATGTAATGTGTCCTTACACCAAGAGTCTACTAAACTCCCTTCTTTAAATTTTTGTGTTTATAAAGTGACATTGTAGGAAAGAAGAAATCAACTCCTCTTTTACTAAAATTGACGAAGAAAGTCTGTAAAGCAAAAAATATAATGTTTAGCTCTCTGGACCTTGTCATTAGTAGTAAACAAAATTTTAAATATTTATACATTTATTTTAATGTGTTTTAGAAAGTATGTAGCAAGTGCATGATATCTATGATTTCATGAATAGTACCAGGAAATAATTTTAAAGAATGAGTGTATTTAATGAAATATAAAGTTAAAAAAGCTAAAAAGGTAGTTAGTAGATTGATATAATAAAAATTTAATGTAGGTATATGACATAATTATACCCATAAATGAGTAGCAACATAACAATGAAAAGTTATCTCAGTCCAGAGAAATATTATATTATTATTCAAGCTTGCTTAGATTTATGCAAGCAAATACTGACCCTACTATAAAAGTAGTTTGGCAAACTAGGAAAAAAGTAGTCTTTAGGGGCAGATGGATCTGGATTCAACTATTGGCTCTGCCCATATTTTTACTGAATGGTTTTAGGGAAACTACTTGATGTCTCTGTGACTATGTTTTTTTAAATTGATGTTTTGTGTGAGAGGAAGGAAGAGAAAGAGAGACATCAATTTATTATTCCTTTTATTCATGCTGTCATTGGTTGATTCCTGTATGTACTCTCACCGGGGATCGAACCCATAACTGAGACTAAGTTTCTTTATATTAGGGTAATGCCACATAAAGTGTTTAGCAATTGCTTTGCCTAGAGAAGACATGAAAGAAATTCTATCACTCTTTTTGCAGCTATAAAACCAAGGTCACTTTTCTTCTCTCTGTGTTAACTAAAAGATAATGAAGCATTCCAAAGTAGAACTGGGTGATATGGATGAAAAACAGGATGAGATGTAGAATCAAAAGATTTGGGTTTAATCCTTAGTGTCAAAATTCCTTCGCTACTAAATGGGCAATTTAACCAATTCATTTATTCCCTCTTAGCCTAATATGGAAGCCCTAACTGGTAAGAGTACACAATTACATCTACAGTAGTATGTAAATATATACAATGTGAGGTCTGTAAGACATACATATGACCATATATAGTGAGAAGGAAAGAAAGCATGAGAGAAAAATAAATGATTGGAGGTAAAGAAAGAAAGAGTATCGGAGAAAGACAGTTGGCTCAGTACCAGAAAATCTTTGATTCAATGGGTAGCCCTTGAAACTGAAAGAAATTTTAGTTACCTTACCTATAAAATGATGCAATAGAAGCTACATTAGTGGGGGGGGGGTTTGCATCAGTCTATATCTATCTGTCAATCTTTCTTTTTTTTTTTTTTTTACTTTTTTTAATTGATTTTAATTTATTGTGTTTCTATAGATTCTAGCATTGCCCCGAATGCATCCCCCCTCGATCCTTCAATTAGTTGCATAGAGTAAGTGCTTAATGAGTGTCAGTCACATATTGGTTGTTTTCTATCGTAACCAAGCTCTCTGCTGTGACCTAATGAGGCATAGCTGATTTTAGTGGATTGTGACGCCCTGATGCCTTTGGAGAAGCAAAGCAAAGGAAAATTGAGTTTACAAATTAATCAGAGATAATTTCTGAGATATTGTAAAAGACACCCTTTGGGGGTCATTGTCTGAATTCTGTCTTCTCTAGGACTTGGTCTCTGTTTCACAAGGGTGGATCCTCAACAGAAGAAGGTGGGGTGGGGTAATTTGGTGGGGTAATTTGTTATTTGCCTAGAGCTGATTGGGATGGGAGTAGATATATTCCCAAGCCAATTCAATTTGGAAAAAGACAAAGAATAGAAACAACTGAATTGACTCCTACTAACTGCTATATAGAAGAGTCTACTTCAAGGTCTTTGCTAGGTGCCCAACTGCATCCTTTTGCCTGGGGCTTAGGGTCTTCCACAGAACGTGGGACTGTCCATGCTAAACTGGGACAGCCCTGGGTACACTGTGGTGTAGGTTACCCTATGAGCTGCCCTGGTCACTGCCCTATTCATGGAGTTTCCCTTGGACTCCTACCCTGCTATCCTTTCAATAAATTGCATTTTTAAGCTTAAACTATCTAGACTCAAACCAAATAAATCTTCAAAAAATATATTGCTATATGTAAAAAAAACAAAACAAAAAAAAAATGAAGAAATGGGAAACATCAATATGAAAGACACTCATATAAACTGTCAATCTTTAGTGAAATTCTTTTTTGTCCCTAATATTTGTACTAGAAAACTACCACTTAGTTGAGCTTACAAAAAGAATGCCTCTGCTAATAGTCCTTAATATTTAGTGAGTTATGTCAGTAAATTGAGAAGGATTATCTACTACTCTGTTTAGAAAATTGACTCATTATCTCTGTTACAGAAAGGGATGAGGGTGTCTTAACACCAGCAGCATTGTACCCTGAAGTCATGATGATGAATCAGGAATTCAATCAGGCTCTGTCTCCAGTGAATTTCACTGTCAAATAATGTTAATAGAACCAACGGAAGCCTCACTCACGGCCGTCTTAAGCTTTCGCGGGCCTTAGCATCTCTGTGAGAGCCAGTCAAACATTCAGTCTCTTGGGCCTGCTCCTTGGAGTCTGAGACAGGGCCCCAGGATCTGCAGTTCAGAAAGTGCCCTAGTTTCTTGCTACTCATATGTGATGGTCAGGCAGCCCTGGTATCACCTAGGAGCTTATAAGAAAAGTAAGACCTCAGACCCCAACCTAGACCCATTAAACCAGAATGTGCTTGTTAGCACATTTAGCATGTTTGACATAGGCTGCCCTGGGTGATTCTGAGGCAGTGATCTGAGAACCACAAGTTGAGACAATCTATTCTAACATCTTCTGCGTCCACAAAAACAGCAGCCATAGGTAATGTCTTTGAGTGCTTATTATGTGCCAGGCATTATTTTAATACTTTAGCATGACTTAGCTCAGCTAACCTTCATACATCAACTCTTGGAGGTCATTGTTTTCAGATGAGGAAATGGAGGCTCCAAAAAATAAAAGAAGTTCTCAAGTTCTCCAGCAGCTGCGCCATTGATCTGGCTTCAAAGGCGGGTGGTCTGACTTCAGTGAGTGAGTGCTTAGCGATCCCACACTACTGCTTCCTCAGTAGGCAGGTCTGCCAGTGACAGGAAGATGGAAACCACAGTCAATCAGTAATTTAGGGCAGACATTCCCCCTACCTGGTAAACCAAGAGCTATAAGGCAGCCTTTACGGTGTTACTGCTGATAATGACCCCCATGATAAAATGACGTGGTGAGGCTTGAATGAGCTTCTGAGGCCAAGGGCAGGGACAAGAGCAAGACTGGCATGGATGAGGGACTCTAGGAAGGGTCACAGTAAATAATAAGTGAGGACTTGGGAGTTTGAGAAGCGTAGATGGGACTCTCAGTCCTACTGATTATTTAGTCCGCTGGAAAGATGTCACCAAATTGGGCCTCAGTTTCCCTCACTTATCAGCTGAAGTTAATAAAACCCATCTTCAAGGACTTCTGTGGTAATTAGATGAGGTTTTGTTATTAGGTAGCAAACCACCTACTGTTTCATATAAAGGATTCAATGAATGATTACCGTTCATATTTTCTGATTGGAATCATTTATACCCAGAATTATTAGCCATTATGCATTTCCCGATCATTATGATGTCTCAGTGTTGGAAAGGATCTTAGAAGTTGTAAATTATTTTCCTAGTTGTCACACCCTGGGGACCATACATTATGTTAGGAGAATTGGCTCATTATTACCATGAAATGAGCCTCCATCTCCTTCAACAAGGGGACCTTCCTCCTTGAGTCTAGTTCAAAAATGACTGCCCCAAGGCAGTAAAAATTATTTTTCTATGGCTAAAATTTACTATGAGTAGTCCCAAGTATCTCATCTATGAAAGCACTTTATTTTCCCCTCTAGAAGAAGCACATATTCCAGGGGCAATAGATTTATTAATATTAATTCAAGTGATGAAAGCCCACATTCGCTTTGTTGAGGATTACAGCCTCTCTTCACACTGGGACTAGCGCCCCCCTTCATGGTATTAATTACTTTAAAATGTTTTGCAAAAAAGATTTTTTTCTTTCCTTTTTTTTTTTTTCCAGAGGTAGCAGAAGCTTTGGCTGTCTTCCCATGCTCTGATTCCCCTGAAGACGCATAATTCCACGTGTAGGACCAATAACAGGGCTCATGTTGACAACGTTGAAGATACTTGTAGCAGTTGTTGTCATGATAGTGATAATAATGGTAGCTGGAGTTTATCCTGTGTTTATTTTGTGGTAGGTGCCGTTTGAGCACTGCATTGCTTCAGTATTTGTCCAATCCACCATGTGAGGGAGGTGTTATTGTTATTATCCCCAGTTACATTTAGCAAGTCACCCAAGTCCATGTATCTGGTCACTGTGGAAGCTGAAATGAGAATGTGGTGACAGAGCCCAAACACCCAACCAGAGAGCAGTCCAGCTCGGGTGAGAAAGACTCATGCCCTTCCAGAGAGTGTCGCTCTTTTGCTCACCAGGATTCTCTCCTGACAGCTTCTCTGACTTCCATCTTCCCCTTCCACAGAGTCTGAATCTTGGATAGAAGGATTATTAGCTGCATACCAGAGAGTTAAAAATGTGGAATTTTCAATGCAGTGGCATCATTTGGTAGAATTCTTCTTTTTTTACTTTCTTCTTTTAAAATGTTGAATTTGAAATTCTCTGGCTTATTTCCAACATGTGCAATGATTACAGATTCTCTCAATGCCTAACTCCCTGTGGTTTAAACCAAGTAGTTAAGGAAGCAGGTTCTTCTTGCTAGCTTCTGAAAGGTTAGGGAAAGGAGAATCTTCCTCCTCCTCCTCCTCTTCCTCTTCTTCCTCCTTCATCTTTAGCTGTCAACATATTATATGTCTATTTGACTGGTTTCTGTAAGGAATAATTATCTTTTCTTTTGAGTGAGTCAGATCTTGAATGTTCAGATGCTCAGATGCCCATAGAGTTGTTCTTTTACAGTTTCTTCTTCCTTCAGTCTTCACTTGACTTTGAGCCTAAAATTGGACTTGAAATCAATTTGGTACATTGTTACCGGGAAGATGTTTTCCAGTATTTTCTCACATGTACTTTTGTGAAAATTGCCGAGACCACCTTGAGGTCATCTTGATGACTGTTGTCACAGCACTGATATATTTGGTAACGCTGGTGATTGTACAGGGCGACTTAAAAATTTTTCATTTGTCATTGTGGGGGAGAAAAAAAAAAGATTATTTTTGAGTTATCATCCCTGCTACAAAAACAACAGTAACCACTAACTTCTGGATAGCACACTACAACTTAAAGGTCACTCACATGTTTTCGATTCTCCAAATTGTCCAAATAAGGGTTATTATTGTCCCCTATTTTATAAATAAGGAAAAGTAAGAAACCAAGAGGTTGAACGACATATGTCTATGGTGGAACCAGGACTCAGAAGCATGTTTTTCCGACTCTAAACTCTTTCACTCGTCCAGAGAGTTGAATTCCTTTGTATTATAGTATTTGCTGGGCTGTTATACTAACCTGGATGTTTGAGATAGTGATCATCTTTCACAAATGGCTTACACCAGTGTTACTTACTACTGACATTTCACCTTACGCTACTGCTATTCTCAGCCACAAAGTGCCGGATGGGAAAGCGATCATGTTACTCATTACTCAGGAAAAGCAGGAACTATAGAGAGAAAATAAGCTTCAGATTACAAAGAACCACTTGCTGTTAGCACAGGTCTAAGAAAATTCTGCCATTACCTGTGATTAAGATATTAAATTTTCATTATCCAAAAAAAAATAAATTGAATACTCTTTTCAAGGTATAAAACCCCTCTCTTATACCATTAACCCTCATAATTGTGTCATATCATCTGGGCTCTGTGTTTAACACCACCCATTTGTCCTCATATCTGTAAGCAGGTATCTAAAGTGTAATGCCCTGAATTCTCACTTTTGGAAATACTAGATTATCTCGCGACTTTGAAATAATCGTGAAGAGTGATTGCATGCGGTAGAATCTCAGTAAGATAACAAAAAAAAGATAACCTACATTTATAAAGCAGCTGAAATTTTCAAAGTCTTCACATGCTTTTATTTGATCTGTATAATATTCCTCTGTATAGGCGAGGGAAATATCATTATCAAACTCATTGCATCAATGATAAGTGGTAGCACAGATATGTGAGAATCCTTTGAGGTATCCAAATCCATTGACCTAGCAAAGTGTCAGATCGGGAAGATCAAATGGAAACTGATTTCAAGGCAAAATCAGGAATTTGACAGTGGTTGTGTTAAGTTGTAGGTGCCTATTAGATCTCTGAGAGGAGTTTGAAACGAACCCTGGGATGTCCAGGACATGGAAGTGAAGTCGGCAGTTGTTAGTATATTATATTGGTGGATGTAAAGCTGTAAGGCTGGATGAGGTCATCAAGAAGACAAGTAAAGATAGAAAAGACTGCTGTGTGAACTGAACCCTGAGGTACGCCAATGTTCAGCGGTAGGGGAATGGCCAAGAACCAGTTAAGAAGAGGAAAGCAAACTATATAAATGTCTCATCACTACATTGTACAACTGAAAGTAAAATAATAGTGTATGTCAGCTATAATTGTAAAAGAAATTTAAAATATAACAACAAATAAGTAAAAAGAGTAGGGGGGCTATCTGTAAGAAGGGAAGCAATTAGGCAACTGTGTCCTAAATAACAGAGAAACAAAGATATACAAGTAAAGGAGGTGGTCAGCTGGGTTGGATGTTTCTGACACTCCAAGTAAGAGACGGACTGAAAATTACCTCTTTTATTTAACAAAGTCACAATCATTATTAAAAAAAAGAAAAGAGCCCTGGCCAGTTGGCTCAGTGGTAGAGCGTCGGCCTGGCGTGCGGAAGTCCCGGGTTCGATTCCCGGCCAGGGCACACAGGAGAAGCACCCATCTGCTTCTCCACCCCTCCCCCTCTCCTTCCTCTCTGTCTCTCTCTTCCCCTCCTGCAGCCAAGGCTCCATTGGAGCAAAGATGGCCCGGCACTGGGGATGGCTCCTTAGCCTCTGCCCCAGGCGCTAGAGTGGCTCTGGTCGCAACAGAGCGACGCCCCAGAGGGGCAGAGCATCGCCCCCTGGTGGGCAGAGCGTAGCCCCCTGGTGGGCATGCCGGGTGGATCCCGGTCGGGCACATGCAGGAGTCTGTCTGACTGTCTCTCCCCGTTTCCAGCTTCAGAAAAATTAAAAAAAAAAAAAAAGAAAAGTAAAGAAAAAAAGCTTGTTATAAGAGTTTTCTTCAAATTGCAATAAATTCAAGGGAGAAGAGGAATTGTATACAACAAATGTAAACAACTCTATTGAAAAACAAAGGTGGGCACTAAGGGTCTTCTCTCTTTATTTGAAGCATAACTGCTTTTTATGTCCTCAAAAAATAAAATCAATCAGAATTTTGGTATCAGTGGTGACACTTTGAACCACAGTGACAGGGAGAGAGGATTACTAAGGGCCTCCCTCCGTTTCCTTCTGGGGCTCTCCCAGGCACGGGAGAGGAGGCTGTCCAGTGTGGCCTCTCACTCCGTTCCTCAGCTTTCAGCTCTTATTGGCCTGGCCTGGAGGGGAAGCTAGTATTACTGAGAGCAATTTCCTGAACTCAGCAACAATGAAAACAAGCAACAACAGCAATAACAACCATACAAACAAACAAAAACCAAATGGAGGCAGGAATAAAATTGAAAAACTAGGGGAAAATATAATACAAAAGGAAATAAAAAGAAAGCAATAGTTGATAAGCAATAGAAAGTAGGACTAGCCTGACTGGTGGTGGTACAGTGGATTGAGCATCAACCTGGGATGCTGAGGACCCAGGTTCAAAATCCGGAGGTTGCCGGGCTTGCGCACAGGCTCACCAGCTTGAGTGTGGGTTCTCCAGCTTGAGTGGGGGATCATCAACATGATCCCATGGTCTCTGGCTTGAGACCAAAGGTCATTGCCTTGAAGCTCAAGGTCTCTGGCTTGAGCAAAAGGGTCATGGGCTTGGCTGGAGCCCCCCCAGTCAAGGCACATATGAGAAGCAATCAATGAACAACTAAAATTGACGACTTGATGTTTCTCATCTCTCTCTCTTCCTCTCTCTGTTTCTCTTTGAAAAGAAAAAGGAAAATAAAAAATAATAAAGTAGGACTAGTCTTGAGTCTCTTACCTTTTTCAGTAGTTATTAATAGGTATTTCTTAAATGAAGTGATGAAGTAAAGTTCTCAGTAGTTTAGATGTTCAATAAAGATTTCCCCCCAAAATCTCCAAACCTACCTTGCCGTTCTCAGATACTCTTTCTCTAGTATATCTGACTAAGTATTTGAAATGAAGAGGCATGTACAGTAAATTTGAAAGAAATCATAGAAGGATGAGTGGTTATAACAGAAAGACACAGTGAGGGGAAAAACATCTGGTAGTAGCCCTTCCTCTTTTTTCTGTAGGGGATGGGAAGGATTCAGGGACATTATTTCATTTGTTCAAGGTCTGTGCTTTCTAAATTTAGCACATCATTCTCCCGATCAATTATATTGCAGTATGAAAAGCCCTATGCACAAGTGAATGGACAATAGGGAAAGGGAAATTGAGAACGGCCTGGTAAACAAGGGCAGATGGAAGCCCCTGAAGCAATGAGAATCATTTAAATTTGACACAGAGGGTGACAGGCAGCCCTGGAGGTTTGAGAAAGAGAAGAACTTGGTCGGCACTATGAGCAAGACAGATTATTTTGACAGCCTTGGGTACCAATTGGCTATTTCATAATATGAAACCGTGTTTAAGGTCTTGGGGGAAAAATATTTTGTATCCCTCGATTTTATTTGTGTATCTCCAATATTTTTGTGAATTGCTCTAGTCTACATGCTAGGAATTAGACTCTTTGGTTTGTTTTGCTTTGTTTCAGGAGGTCATGTAAGTGTGTTACGGGACTGACACTAAATAGCTCCAGCCCAATCATTTCATTTGCCTTAACACAATTTTCACAATAAAGAAATGATTTCTGATATTTCTTCAAGTTGAATAGTGATGATCCCAACAAGTTAATTATTAGCAAAAAAAAAAAAATGAAAATGTGATATTGTTTAAATAGCAAATATGTTAATACAGAGTAATTATGTTGATAGAAAATGAGCAGTTTGATCAGGCACATGCCCAATTTTTCCCCAACCAGTCGACACTGAATGTCTTAATACACTGGAAAATTACTAGGCAGAGTTGAAATAACAAAGCAATCACTGCAGCCTTTGTTTACAATCCCTCTAGAGAATAGGACAAATAAAATGATTACAGTGATTGGAATAGTTGGAATTTTATAGCCATTCACTTTAGAAAAACAATCTCCCAATTAGTTGACAATTGATAGCTTCTGATATTTCCTGAAATAGTTCCTGCATTCAGGCTATTGATCTGCGTGTCTATTCAGGAGGTTACCTGACAAAAGGTTATTCTCATTATGGTGAACACATAAAAGGCTGTTCTTAAACACACACACACACACACACACACACACACACACACACACACACACACACATATTACACCTGGCCTGTGGTGGTGCAGTGAATAAAGCACTGACCTGGAATGCTGAGGTTGCTGGTTTGAAACCCTGGGCTTGCCTGGTCAAGGCACATATGGGAGTTAATGTTTCCTATACCTCCTTCTCTCTCTCACTCTCTCTCTCTCTCTGTCTTTCTCTCTCTCAAATGAATATATAAAATCTTTTATATACACACACACACACACACACACACACATTAATATTTTAAATACTAAGTGCGTTACCTCTATCTGAACTTGAGTTATTTGTGCTATTAATGCTATTGCAATGACTTCATGCTAGATATTAGTAAATTTGGATACTTTATTTTCTTCTGTGATTCTAGTTATCTTAACCGTGGTTCGGAATTTAATATGATACTTTCATCTTTCTCTGTAACTGAGGCAGAGAATAAGCAAATTCATTGGATTTTCCAACCTGGGTGTTTGAGAAACCTGAGCATGGACTTTTGAAAGTCAGGCATGTTAGAGCTAGATGTATTCACAGATACTTGCTTATAATGGGAGATGGACAGACTATGAAAACAGTACTCTGTCACTGAGTATATTATATACGTGCTTTCTCTGTAACAGAAAACCACCCTAACACTGCCTTAAAGTTTTAAGTTGCCCAACACATTACAAAGCTTGGAAGTAGATAATTACTTATTTCAGTGTTGTAGGTTAACCATTTTAGAGCCATGCTTTGGTCTCCATTGCGGGCATCTGTCACTCAGGCTTACAAAATGGCTGCCTCAGTCCCAGGCATAACATCATACTCAAGGCGAGAAGAAGGGAAAGGGGAACGTCAGCTCTGAGAATGCCATTCCCCTTGATCACAAAGCAGTTTCTTTGTCAGCAGTTTGGCAGACTGCTGCATACGTCCCATTGGCCAGGATGATATCACATGACCATCCCAGCTTCCAACGGAGTCTGGAAAGATGGGCTGTTTTACAGTCACCCTTGTGGAGGCAGGCAAGGAAGAGAGTTTGGGAATGAGCATTGCACTCATTGATCAGCCACCCATACCTGTCATAATTAGTGAATTATACAAAAGAGTTTCCATACCCAGGGTTTCAGCTATTTAGCCATTTGAGATTCCACCAAAAGCTGGAGATGGGCCTGACCAGGCGGTGGCGCAGTGGATAGAGCGTCGGACTGGGATGCGGAAGGACCCAGGTTCGAGACCCCGGGGTTGCCAGCTTGAGTGTGGACTCATCTGGCTTGAGCAAAAAGCTCACCAGCTTGGACCCAAGGCCACTGGCTCGAGCAAGGGGTTACTCGGTCTGCTGAAGGCCCGCGGTCATGGCACATGTGAGAAAGCAATCAATGAACAACTACAGTGTCTCAACGAAAAACTGATGATTGATGCTTCTCATCTCTCTCCATTCCTGTCTGTCTGTCCCTATCTATCCCTCTATCTGACTCTCTCTGTCCCTGTAAAAAAAATAAAATAAAAAAATAAAAATAAAAATAAATTAAAAAAACAAAAAAAAGCTGGAGATGGATTGACTACTGTAGATTTTCAGGATTCGTGTTGGATATATATTTACATAGCCTTGAAATAGTCACAGGTACCCCTGTAAGTTATAAGTGGCACCAGCAAGTCGAGGCTAGGTCAGGTTGCTGACTTTCCTCTCATTGGCTTCTTTCTCTACTTTTTGATCCTTTCTAGTATTTGTTATTGTAATTCGGCTGTGTCCCTGGAGTCTTTCTGAAACCATGTTTGTTTGTTTGTTTGTGTTTTAAAGTCTCTAAGTTATGACCTCAAATGCATATTTAAATTAGCAGAAACATGTGAAACATCTGTGATTAATAAACTTACTTTGTAAATGAACTTTACTTTGAATTTATTTACATGTCCATAGTAGTTTAAATATCTACTTTATAGTATTTCATTAATAATTTATGATTACCTTCCTAATCTTTTCATATAATCACCTAGTTCCTTTATGAAAATTCCCTTCTGATATTTTCAGTAAAACCAGTTGTACATTGACACATCAAAAACAACTGACCATTCAAGCAAAAAACAAACAAAAGAAAAAAGAAAAAACCTCCAAAAACAAATAGGAGGTTGTATTTTTGCACAGAAAAAGATCCTCATTTTAGAATATGTTTTTCTTACACTAAGCATGACAACAATTCTGTCTTGAGGTAAGTTTTAAAAGATTATATCTCTCTACACAATATGCCGCATGAAGCCGTCTAACTCTATACACATTTATTAACAGCAGCAAATGGCTTAACATTGCATTTAGAATCCTCACAGCACTTCAGCTCTGGATAGAAATACTTCCTTCACCGCCAACAAAATGGCCTTAGAATGTCTTCTTCCTCAGCTCCATTTGAACTTGAAGGTGTGAGTAACCTCTTAATAGCAGCCTGTCTCTATGGAGAAGGCTAAACAGATGTGTAAGATTGAGAAACTTTGGTTTCCAGTGAACACGTGCTTTGAAAATACCTGGCAAGGAGCCCTGTCTAATAGCTCCAATGGAATGTTTCATGATCACAAGGCTCAGGAAATGCGTTGCTGGAGAACTGAATTAAGTATGAACTAAAATAACAGGAGCATAAGAATTAAATCAGGGCTCTCCCTCAGACCAATAACCAACCAATCCCTCTGCCCCCAACCTCACCCTACAGAGCCATTTGTAAAATAAAAAGACATAAGAGCTTAAATTCCCTTGACTTCAATCCCTTTAGCCATGGCAGCTTTAATTAGAAGAAAATTAAAAGTAATGAAAGCTTTATCAGCCCTTTTTGTAACAAAGGAGTCAGGGTTTCTTTGCTATTTTGCTTGGCAACCCCATTCCTGAGTGTTTACTGACGCCATTTGAAAATCTATAGTGCCTTACTGATACATTTCAATTTGCCGTCCTTGGAAACTGCAAACAGTTCCACAAACACATAGATTGAAGTTAGATTAATGAAAGTTGGGGCATCCAGAATTATTGGGCCCGAGGCAGTAGATTTAAAATGGTATTCCCTGAAATCCTAAAAGTGCAGTCAAACCGTCTCCAGGACTGGGGAAGAAGGGCCTGGAAAACAGGGAGGAGCTCCTGCGGGTGAGCTCCGTGCTCCAGGGCCCTGCTTTGTAAACCCCTGCAGAGGGCCCAGAGCTGGTGTTTATTTGTTATATAACTTGGCTTCTGTAAAAGAGTTTGTTTGAAGAAAGTGCATCTCGTTTTAAGGTTTTTGTATTTTATTGTTGAAAACAATTGTGTCGGGAGAATAGATATATGAAAAAAAAGAAAAAAATGACAGAGACAAGAAGGAAGGAAGGAAAAGAGGAAGGGAGGGAGGAAGGGAAGGAGAGAGACAGGGAGACAGGGAAGGAGGGACCTAAGAAACAGTGTTTTAAGTGAGACACAGGGAAACAACCAATTATCTCTTGCTTAATTTTGCAACACAAAAGGACAGAACCCAAAAGAGAGCTCAACCCAGCAAGGAATGACCCAGCATTCCCAGTGCCCAGCACTCTAATAGGCTCAGGGGATGAGAGAAAATAAGAAACTTATTGGGGAAAATATCTATGGTTGGAAGAACACTGCATTTAAACGAGAATTTTTTTTTCCCCTTTCTTGGCTCCATTTGAAGGATTGAAGGCCAGAGTCACGTGTCCCCTTCGAGCTTTGACTCATCAGTCTGTAAGCCGTCAGCACAGTTCTTTGTGCCGCACGTGCTCTATGTCTGGTACTGGAGACCCAGCCGTCAGGAGGATCTGCTCCCAGGACTGAAGGAGCTCACAGAATAGGGGTTGCCGTGTGAATACCGAGCCAGCCGATAAGACATTTATCAGGTCGTCGTTTCGGGGCGCACAGTGTTCTAAGTACTTTTACAAGAATTATTTTTTTCAGCTTTTATGGGAACGCCAATAGCTAAGTAATATATTTATGCCCATTTTATAGGTATGGAAAATGAGACGCAAATCAGTTGAATCGCTAGCCCCAAATCACGCAGCGGGAAGATGCAGAGGTGTCTGTGAGCAGGATTCTCAGCCTTTCAGAACCTGTGTCCTAAACCACTCTGTGCCGTCCCTGAATTGAAAAGAGACGGCAAGATAGAAATGTGCAGAGGTTTTGTGACCAGGGTTTCGGAAACAATGGTGTTAGTTACTACTATTGTTTAACTCAAGGAAAGATAAATGAAAAGTTAAATCATGATTGGCGATGTCCCAAAACATGTAAATATGTAAGTAAAATAGAGAGTTGTGTGAATTAAAAAAAGGGCCACCTACTAAACCCGACAAGCCCAGTGACAGCCTGTGTGGTGGCCTGACAGACCCCCAGACCTAAAATAACCACACAGGAGGGTCTGAAATGGAACCTTTCTAACTAGAAGCGAGTCATGGTGGGCAGTCATGTCCTAGGCCAGTATCCTCCCTGACAAAGGTCCATCTTTACCTTCACTGAGCCTGTCTGTTGTCTTTTTGCATCTAGGATGACATGCCTGTGGAATGTCAGGGTCATTTCCCTTCTCCAGACCCCTCAGGGCACAATCTCCCACCAGAGCACAAACCACAGAACCTCTCCTTGCTATTGTGGCCTGTTAATTATTTACTGTTAACTATCCTATACCCACCAATGTAAAAGAAGCATGTGTCTAGTAGATCTGTTACTTTTCATCCTATCCCTCCCTCCATTTTGCTTTCTCCTGCTTCCCTGGTCTATTTTTTGTAACTCCTGCATACCTCCTCCTTTGACTGTAATGTATATAATAAGGAGCAAAACTGTCATTCTCTGGAGCATTTCCTCAAGCCTTGGAGATTTTGTTTCCCATCAGTTGTTGTCAGTTTGGCTCAAATAAACTCAAAAATTCTCTACAGGTTTGAACGTTTCTTATGTCGACAGTTGTCAAGAGGAATCACCTCAGGGTTCTAGAATACAGTAACACTTTATATATAAAGTATGCCTGTACCTTCATTCAGGGTCCCACTGGATTCAGTAATAATGGGATGGAAAGTAAGGACAAGATAGTCCCCAGGTTTTGAGTGTGTATTTCTCTTCCTCAGCAGCCTCTGGGACCATCCGAATACAGACACATACAATTTTCATGACACTTTTGAGCTGCTCTGCTCCAAGGCAGAATTTGGGTTAGGCATCAGGAATAAAGTGGTGAGCCCCCTTTGAGCTAGAGGGTAAGCATTTTAAGTGGAGAAACATGCCGTCCAAACGGTTTCACTTGTGCTCCAGAAATAAACCACTCTGGTATTGTCAAGATCTAACAATCAAGACAAGCTCCCGGGGTATGCCTTTCCCTTCTCTGCTTGAGCCTGGATTGTGCCCTGCGACTGTGTTTACTTAAAGCCTATTTGCTGAAGAAACTGCATTTGTAAATAAAAGCAGATTAGGATAACTTGAAGGTCAATGGCAAAGCTGAAGTATAACCAGTTTTAAGCACAACACTTATTTAAAAATGCCATTAGTAACAGGGTTTCTGCAAACTCTAAGGTTAGGAGTTGGTTTTAATTCAGCTAGTAGAGCAGAGAAAAATAAAAGTCTGTGTTTTTGATTTTGGCATAGCTCTTAGCTTCTAGAAAATGTGCCCTTTACTGAGAGGATGGACACAAGACATTTCAGAAATTTGTTACCAAGGGTCACTCCTCAATTAACTTTCATTCAGCCAGCCAGCCAGAATCAGAGTTCAGAGGCTTCCTTTTCTATTCCCTTTGCTGTTATTGATACTGTTAATCATTTTAATTAGTGACATCCCACGATTCTAATCAAAGCCAATTAGACGCCAACCTGATAAACAATGCAGAGGTGAAAACAGTGGCTGAGAATGTGGATTAATCTCATGGCCACACAATGGAAGGAGCTGTGTTTTCACTCGCTTCCACAGTGACATTTTCTGGTCCCACTGAGTTTATTACAGTGTCTGGTTGCTTCTGCGAAGTGTAAGCCTTGGTCATACCTTTCAAAGACCTTCACCCTTTGTTCCCTCTCACACATACTTGTTTATCCACGTGTTCTCCATCACGCTGTGGATTACATTTTTCCACACCAGCTACCAGAACAGTTTCAATTTCTCCCACCCCCTCTGTCCTCCTCCTCTTCCGCGTGCACGTTCCCTGGCCCTTCTCTGCCCTCAGAAAGGTTCATGCTCCTTTGGAAATGAACAGTTCCCATTGGCAATGATGTTACAGAAGTCCTGTGCCTCTATTTTCAGGCAGCTACATTATATCTCTCCTGGATACAGTGCTGAATTATTTCACGAGTCACTTTTTATATAATTCCCTCAACAGCTCTGAGAGGTAGTTACTTCTCTGAGGCCCATTTGAGAGGCACAATCTGAGGTTTCAAAATACAAGGAACTTGATGTAGCTCGAAGAAGTTAGGTGCAGGACTGGAACTTAGGTCTATATGGTCCCAGAACCCAAGTGGTGAATTCTTATGTTCAGATTTATGACGGCCATTTACTTAAGAATAGATTCAAGAAAACTCCCAGCCAGGAAATGACTAAGTGCTAAAACTTCATCCTTATTTTTTTTTTAGAATGGCTGCAATTAATGACATTACTTTTTTCACGAGAATTACATTACATATCCAACCTTTCCTCATTTCTCTGACCGTACTTGCTAAGTGACAGGCTACATACTCTCTTCTAGGTGAATCTAGACATGTTATCAACATTCCTAGGTCTACAGAGTAAACAGTTTTTATCCCTGGAAAACTATTTAATTATAACAAGGACATCTATCTTATTACTTCAACATTTTATGATCTATCCATTTGAAATATATAATATTGAGAGTCTAAAAAACAACGGTTGGGTTTGAATCCTGGCTTTTGCATTTAAAATCTGGGATATCTTGAACAGATTACTTACCTTTTCTGAACTGAAGTTCTGGAATGTAGATGGTAATTAAGATTGAATGAGTTGGACCCAGAAAATGGCAATTATAAAATTTGCTTTGCAATATGGTTTTGAAATTTTGCAGAATTAATTGAAGTATATATTTTTCAATGTGTCTGAACTATCTTTTTTCTTTTCTTTTTTTTAAATAAATGGTACTATTAACTCTTGGAACTTATTTATCTTGAAGCGTATGTAAAGCATTTGTTGGGTTTTTATATATGGAAGCAGGTAGATGGTAGGTTTCAACTAGGTGAACCATCAGGAGAAGATGACAGCCAATAGCAAAAATCCAACCAAAGGGACCCAGAGAGAAAGGACATTGGATATATAGAATAGAGCATTAACTTCTTTCTTGACAATAGAGAAGAAGACTAGGCTTGATTGAAAAAAGCAAGATAATCAACATAGCAATTATTAACAATCAGAAGCAAGTGTATCTGTCAGCTATTAACACAATAAGCTAAGAAACAAGCAACTCTAAAATGCAGGGCTTGCAAGAGTGTTTATTCTCATACTCCTTCTGTCTCATCTTAGATGGGTTCAGCTATAGCTTCTATGCTGTGTATCAGCTAAGCTTAGCTAAAGACTGGAGTTTCAGCTTAAGTCAATTCCATAGATTTTTGTTCTGAAGCCCAGGCTCTAAGTCATAACAAATCATATGGCTTCACATAGAGACTTATACTCTACTCACCTTCAGACAATGATATAGACATACAATTTTATTACAAAGGAATGAAGAATTGGGACCAATAAGTTAATTTACTGCACAGAGGCTTAAATTGGGGTGACAGTAAGATTGTGGAACCTTTGAGTTATTGATCTAGAGATTCTTCAGCCTCCTTTGCAGAGGGTTCAGACTTATGATAGAATTTAGTTCTGAAACTTGGGCGTAGGTTGAGAGATATCAATTCTGGGAAGAGGATGAAAACTGTAGTAATAAAAGAACAAAGCAGATTGATTATGACCATGGTTCAATTATGTGACCTGGTCCTTGTAACCTTCTATCTGTGGCATGCCCTTCTTAAATGCTGTGCTTTGGTCTCAGAATTTCATTTATCTGCCTTTATCAAGGTTGCTGGTACACATTGATGGAGCTATGATTACATGTGCATTTGCCTTCCTAATTTTTTTCTGCAGCAACTTCATGTCTAACTCTTTATTTTTTATTTCTTGAACAGGATTTTTAAACACAATGTAAAAAATAAGCTGTTTCACTAATGGAACTGGGCTTTTCCCCAGCTGATTAATTTGAATAGCGATAGTGAAATTGAGTTAGATCTCATCTCCTTGTTTTGTGCTCATGAATAGATGCACTATTTAGGGCAGTTAAACATCCTAACTTCTGTTATACATTTGCAGTACACATCTTCCCCAAAGTCAATATGTGTGTGCAATCAATTCTGACTTAAGTGCTCTTCAGGTATATCATGCTTTGCTAAACTGAGATGTCTTCTTATGGTCAAAGAATGAGAAGCATCAGATTAGGTTTTTTGGGAACTCATGCTGGCTTTTGGGAGAAGACACTGATTATTCATTGAGAATTTTGAACCTAATCTGGTTTCCTGTGTTAGAGTTATGCAGTCCACTAAATATAATGCCACCTTCTTCTTCTCTTCCTCTTTCTTCTTCTTCCTCTTCTTCTTCTCTTCTTCTTCTATAATACCTTCTTAATATGATCTACTGCAGTGGAGAACATTCTCCCTGCCTCCAGATGTCTGTGCTCCTGTAAGATTACTTATACATACTTGTACTGTAGCTTTTTGAATGTATTATGAAAGTTCTCATATTTGTTTCCTAACAAGATTGTGAGAAACAGTATGACTGGTACAGGGCATTTATATATGTGCATACTCACATTTGTCAATAAAATTTCATTAAAGGACTAATTGTTCTGGCTTTGAGTGTACTATACTAAACATTATGATCAAGACTTCAAATATAAATTACACTTTTTTTGTTTGTTTACAAGTCTGATCTCTGAGGCATCCCTCTAGACTTACTTGTATATTTCTATTCTGCATCATCTTAGTATTAATTCTTGTTCTATATGTGTATCTCTTGTAATGTGTCACTACTATCTAAATAGTGTCTGAGATATATACGGCATATAGTCTATAACAAAAGTGTCTTTGAGGGCTATTTCTGAATTTTTACATGTCTGAACATCATTTACTGACATTTTTAAAATGCATTTCATTATTGTTGTAGAGTATGTATACATTCATAATATTCTGTCTGGGAAGAATCAAGGATAAACCAAACCAAAACAACCATAATTGGTACTGTTGTGTAATAAAAATCAGTGTTTTGTCCATGTCCTTTTTATATTTATTATGTGTCCCTGATGCCACTTCTTTGTGAATTTAATGTTCTGAATTAGAACTTTCTTACATTTATTTAGAACTTTCTTTAGTTCTTCAGACTCTTATTTTTTTCTAAGTTTTTTCAAGGTTCTTCTTTGATAGTCTTCAGTATCTTCTTAAACACAGTTCTGCATACTTTATTCTTTTTTCTTTGAATGTGTTGGTTATCCTGGTCCCTGTCCTCCGTTCCCGAATTCAATATATTTTATGGGAGAAGTACTCATGGCGAGTTGAAAACACTGCCTCACCCCTCCTCTTTCCTTATATCCGATGAGGTGGTTCTTGTAAGAAATGCACTCCAGGAGCACATTTCAGTCTATTTCTTTAAATTACTTTGATTTTTTTCTGCAAATAATGTCTTAAACCAGTGCTGCGCTTTTGAAGGTCTTTGAATCTGTTTGGAATAGTGTGACTATTTTTATCTTTGGCTCCACACGTATATTCCATGATCCAATTTAGAAGCAGTATAGTAAAGTGGGAAGAGCTGGATTTGCTCAGCCAAGGTTTTGAAATCTTAGGTCAGCCCCTTCTCCACCTTATCTGACCTTGGGAACCTCACTGAACCTCTCAGAGCCTAGGTTCCTCACCAGTTAGTCTTCTGTTTTCATCAATGGTGTCTTTAACCCTCACAGGCTACTTTGAGGATGGGTAAAGAAAAATACGTGACAGGTAGCATATGCTTCATTGATGATGGTGAATGATGCTGACATTTATTTGAGAAGTAATTCAGAAAATTATTTTTGAGTTATCACTCAGGGAATGACTCTGGAGTAGATTGATTTAATAGAGGCTTCTTTACTCTTTAGCATCATTGTACTGTGTTGGTAAAGAGTATATGGCACACTTACCTGAAGGTCATTGCAAAACCTCCCTCATGTTGTGTTGATCTCTTTCAAGTTCATAATAACATATTGTTGATAACGTTTCCCGTAGCAAGCTCTCCCACTTACCTTCCCTTTGAAGAAAAGTCAATCGTGAGAACCTTTGCCACTTTGAAGGATTTGTGTGAACCATTACATATATGCTAGTGTATAACACACAGAAGGAATAAACTACTATGACGTCACTTTTTGTTTGGTTTATTAGGATAAAAGATTTTTCAATAGGGAAATAAATTTAACTAGCTTTTTAAAAGGACTGATAGAAGAAGACAAAAGCAGAAGAAAAAAAAGGAGAGAAGTTATCTGTCCATGCTGAGAATATATCATACAAGATACTGGTTTAGATTTGTCAGCGCTACCCCAGTATTTCAGGCCATTGGTGATGATTGACACAGAAGTTCCTTTCTTAACCCTCACTGCTGCTGGTCAAGAATGGGTGCTGAGTGCTCACAGGACTGAATGGAGGGAGAGGTCAGAACTGCAAAGGCTTAGTGTCACTTGGGAGGTAGCCTGATTGGAGAAGTCACCAACATTGTGTTGTCAAGAATGGATGATCAAATAATAAGAGATATGGGTTGTAGCCCTGGCCGGTTGGCTCAGTGGTAGAGTGTCAGCCTGGCTTGCGGGGGACCCTGGTTCGATTCCCGGCCAGGGCACATAGGAGAAGCGCCCATTTGCTTCTCCACCCCCACCCCCTCCTTCCTCTCTGTCTCTCTCTTCCCCTCCCGCAGCCGAGGCTCCATTGGAGCAAAGATGGCCTGGGTGCTGGGGATGGCTCCTCGGCCTCTGCTCCAGGCGCTGGAGTGGCTCTGGTCCCTGCAGAGCGACGCCCCCTGGTGGGCAGAACATCGCCCCTGGTGGGCGAGCTGGGTGGATCCCGGTCGGGCGCATGCGGGAGTCTGTCTGACTGTCTCTCCCCGTTTCCAGCTTCAGAAAAATACAAAAAAAGAGAGAGAGAGAGATATGGGTTGTAAAAATATTTTACTTTTCCGTTTCAGGGTTGAGCAAATAAACTTACTGAGTTACAAATGACCAAAATAAAAAGAGATGGTTCTAGTCTACGGTCCTCATTTTAGAGATTTGGCTGAGATTAAATTCATAGTAGACAATATGCACCTTAATTTCCACCCATTTCTACCATAGGGTGTCACACCTCTCATCTTGCCCAATTAGGCAGAAAGCCTGCTTCCTTCAGTGATACTGAAATGTTGTCTATTTGAATTATTTCCATAAGGATCCCATTTGTCAACTGTCTAAAAACTACTATGGATTCCATGATAGTTTCCTTCCGCCGCTAAACCCAGTTAAGGGCTTCCTCCGCTCCTAGGTGGTAGCGTGGTTTTTGAGGTTATTGGCAGATTGTAATGCTGACCAAAGTAAGCATTAGCTATATGAATTCTTCTTATGGATAAATATCAACTTTTATTTTAGCTTGCTTTTATACCGCCTTTCACGGTGGCCTCCGATCTGTGTCACAGTGGCCTAATGGCCCTACTGGACAATTGCGTTACTAGCCAAACAGGATATTACATTTAAAAAGGAATGCATACAACTAAAATGGGAGCCCTTCAGTGTGTCAGTTTTAAAAATGACAAGCTAATGCACTTCTCTGGTTTAGAAGGAACAGCATGAGGACATACTCGAGACAGTCCTTAGCTTGTCATCATTTTTTTACTGGCCGTCTCTGCTTGAGTCCCTCCCATGTGGAAGCCCTCAGACACGTCCAGGACCAGTTCCTCCCTCTAGGTGACCACAGCCATTACTGCTCAAGCATGCTATCCAATTTTCCCTGAAAACAAGGACACCGATGAATCTTTTCTCCT
Source organism: Saccopteryx bilineata (assembly GCF_036850765.1). Lineage (NCBI taxonomy): Eukaryota > Metazoa > Chordata > Mammalia > Chiroptera > Emballonuridae > Saccopteryx > Saccopteryx bilineata. The sequence goes on from NC_089494.1 coordinate 252,390,222, forward strand.
ACCTTGGTTTGTTTTATGCCAGATCAGAGTAAGAATTCATGTTGGCTCTGCTTCGTGCTTGGCAGTAAGTTTTCTCAAGAACCTTGAAAAGGGACGAGTTATCTCTTGGCAGAAAAATCCTCTCCTGTGTCTGGCCTCCCTGTATAATTCTTATTCATTATAATGGCAAGATGTAGCCCTCACCCGTTCCTAGTGAATTTACCTTTTCCTAGTTTCTGGTAAATCCCAAAGTAACATTGATCCAGCCACATGCCTCAGAATTTCTGGGTCTGCTAATCTTTATTTCAGTGAGCTCTAGATTTGGAAACCAGTGTTCTTTAATCAGGCTTGGGCCTCAGGTAAAGACTAAGCCTATTGTCCTGCAAGGAATACCCTAGAAATCTTGACTAATACACTTACTTAATAGGCTTTTGATTGCTTAATGTTGTAATAATTATATATGTGTTCATATATTTAATCTATGTAGAAAAATCTTGTATGATTTATTTTATTAATTTATAATTCATTCTTTAAATTATTAAGTTCCTCTTCCCACTTAACATATATACATACTTAGTATTTCACTTCAAATACAAAGTGTGGAAAGATAAGAGAGGGGTAAATATTAATGTTTTACTGACTCATACAAAGAAAAAAGAGGGTAGTGTTATCACTGACCATTTTGATTGTCTCTTGACAAATAGAAAATTTTAATGTAAGGTGCGTAATTGAGATAAGATTATACTTGGGATAATTAGCTATCTGCTAAGTCTATGATAAACAAGTTATGTTTGAGAAAAGTACCATTGTATACCTATCCATTTTATTTCATTAATAATTTAAAAGGGTTAGGGCAGAGAGGAAAAAGACCAGCTATAACCTGAGTTCTCTAAAGGTACTAAAAGTAGATTGTTGAGGATCATTCTACCCGTTTCATCTTCCCTGAGTTCTTATTTCTGTGTTCTCCAATATCTCTTTCTCCATTTTTTATTTTGCATAAAAATATGCCCATTTCGGTCCTGGACAGATTTCTTCTTTTATAGATTTTATGAAAGAACTTTTTGGTAAGGGACAATAAATTTATGCAAAGTGGTTGGAAAATAAAAATAAATTAAAACAGCCTATGCACTTTGGGGGCAGGTTCTGTTCTACCGAGCTGTTGCATCTCTCAAGATAGGGCGCTATTCATATCCTACCAGGAATATGTTTGATTAATGTTTACCAATTTAAATGATACAATAGGGAAGGAATGGAGGACTTTTGTACTCTCCTGAAGTTCCATTTTTTTAATGCCTGAGTTAGCCTCTCTCTTATATTTCAGGTATCTTAGGTAAATATGTACTAGGAATGATGTGAGATGGATCTAAAGAAAGGGAACTTCCTTCACTATTTTAACTAAATTTATATTGTAATAGATTAGATAGTCCAAATATAGAGACCTTGTCCCTTTGCCGATACAAAAGGTATGTATAATTTTACACATTTTACCTGCCTCTCATCCGGCCTTGGAAAAGCAAGGAACCACGGAATGAAAAAAATAACCCTTTGGAGGAATTTAGATACTCAAATACAGTATGCTGGGTATTCAAATGAAGTATGTATTAATAGAGTAGTTTTCTCTCTGTGGATTTTAGTAAAAATGCATCAGCTTTGGTATCAAAAACTCTGTGAAATTTTTAAAAAATCATTTAGATTGAGCAGTGCAGCCTAGACATGGAGTTCTGGGGTGGAAAGGATTACAGAAGGAGTGATTATGGGAAAGTTAAGGAAACATGTTAGAAATTAATCACTAAATTGCTCTCTTCAAAAATCAGCATTACTCATTTGTTGTTCAACAAATATTTGCAAGGCACAGTGTTGCATATGCAAAAATGAGCCAGAGGGACACAGGTTCTATAAGGAAAACACGATGAAAATGTGGTAACTCCATTTCAATAAAGTGAGCTTATGTTGTTCTCAGTCAAAGCATCACCACCAACCCCAACAGGGACACCTGAGCATCTAAGCTCCATCTCTCTTCCTCTTATCTTCCTCCTTGAATAGCTGAAGTCTGATTTTTCTTTTGTTCCCATGGGACTTTCCCTTAAATAAATTCTGTCAGTTTCCTCCAACCTACAGGCTTATAATAAAGCACAATTCTAAGGGTAGACTGGAAAACTTTAGAATTAAGAAAACCTCTTTCTGTCATTTCATTGCTTGGCTTCTGTGATTGGGTTCAGGCACCGAGCTTCAAGGTGTTGCTACTGAAGGCAAACGCTGAACATACTTCCTTTCTGTTCTCATTTCTGCTCATCTTACCGGTAGCAAAGGGTGGTAATGCTTATCACTGACACAGGGGTGGGGCGGGGGGCGGGGGGGGTTAAGCACAGAGGGTTAATACAGTCACTCAGAGACGGGCGCTGCATAGGTAAAGAGCGCTGAGAGAGAGCAAAGGTAGGCTCTACCGAGGCAGGTGGTTTGGTATGCCCTGCGTTGGTCCTGGATAAAGAATGACTTCCCAGAGAAAAGCATGTTAAGCTGGAAGCTGAAGTCTTCGAGTCGCGTAGCAGTAATGCTACTCGGAGAGAACTGCGTGTTCCGGAGGGGAGAAACGGAAGCGTAAAAGGAATGTGAAGCAGGCCCGGGGCAGGGTGTCAGGGGACAGCGAAGGAACCCGGGCAGAAACCGTGCCAGGAACTGGAAGAGCTCCTCAGCCTACGAGGGGCTTGGGACCCCCTTGAGTGGAGGGTATTAAGGGCTTCTCAGCAGGATAGGGACTTGATCTGATGTGCACATCACACAGAGAGCGGTGGGGAACAGAGCCGCTGGAGGCAGGGTGTAGAAAGGGGCGGGAAGGAGGAAAACCCCTGGGCAGGTGTTCCAGCACTCCGGGAAGCGGGAAGGAGAAATGATACAAGAGAGATTTGAATGAGGTGTATTTTGTCCTTTCAGTTTTGTTTTATAGCCGAGTTGAAAAACTAAAACTAAAAATGAAACCCCAGATATCTAGCATAACACCTTCCCAGCTTATGATAACGGTTCCGCGCCTTTCCTCGGGGGAACTTGGGGCCCTTGAGCTGGGTTGACAGTGAGGTGCCCAGGGTCTGTCTCCTTCGCGAGGCCTCCTGGGGCAGCTCCTGCAGGTGGAGAAGCCTGAGGCTGCGGCAGGCAGTCGTGAGAGGCTGGACCCAGCTCCTTGCAACGTCCAAGCCAGCACTGAAATCTCTGTGCTTATAAATGTTTTTGACATCAGAATGAGCTCTCTGCAAAGTCAGAAGGAGAAATCAAAGGTATGGCATCTTTAAATTATCAGTCGTCCCTGCCCAGTTCTACCAGCTGTAGGCAGGGCCAGTTCCGCCTGCAGGAATCGTACTGGAGGCAGAGAATCTGAGATTCACTGGGGCAGTTGAGTCTTGTGTTTTGGGGATTTTTTTTCTTTTTTTTTCTTACTCTCTCTTGTGTAGCTTAGCTCTCCGCAGACTGGTTATAACAATGACTTGACTTAAAGCAAAACCAAGTAAAATCAAACCAAAAACTCATTTTTTTTCTTTCTCTTCTTGCTGTTCTCCCAGGCTTTACCTTCTTTATAAAAAATTGAATAATGATAACTAACAACAGTTCATTATTTTTGAGCCCTCCTAAGGCACCATTTCATTTATGTATCCTAAGGTGGATACCATTTGTTAGATGTAATAGATATTATGGTTATTATTATCATCATCATTCTTTCTACTACACAGATGAGCAAACAAGAGCTTCTGAAATCAAATTATGTAATGATGAAAGCTGTGTTAAGCCCAGTCCTCTCTGACTCAGCATGACCATGAGGTTGTACACGCTTCGTTCCCTTCCACCAAAATCATCATCATCACCACCACCTTAGCGTGCATATCACACCCTGGAAATCAGCACTTCGCTCCGGAGATGATCTAAGATCATCTTCATTTGCTCAACTGATGAAACTGTTGTTTGGGATGGAAAGGGTTAGTGCTCTCAATTATTAATTTTTCACACATTTTGCCTTCCAGAAATGTGCTGGGTGCTCGAGCCGGGAAGACCAGGATGAGCACGCGCCTGTCTCACTATAGGGTGGAAAACAGAAAAACTTCTAGAGCAGAATGGGACCTGCAGCAGAAGGGATGCATCAGGCTTAATTTACATGCTAGGGGGCGTGCACTTTGGAGTGGAGGGGAAACCCCCAGCAGAAGGCACCTCACAGCACGGACACCCCCTTCGTGTCTGATGGGAATGCACACTGACTCCTCTTTCTGACTTGCCTTCAAGTTCCTTTGCTTCTCATCTCCATCACTGAATAATCTCATTCTACCCTCACACTGTATTCTGAGGGAAAGAATTCTTATCATCCTGCTCTTGAGGGAAAATAGTTCTACATGAACCTTTTTATGTTTCCGCACAGTAAGCCTTGGCCAGTTGGCTCAGTGGTAGAGCGTCAGCCAGGCGTGTAGAAGTCCTGGGTTCGATTCCTGGCCAGGGCACACAGGAGAAGCACCCATCTGCTTCTCCACCCTTCCCCCTCCTTTCTCTCTGTCTTCCCCCCCCACACACACACAGTCAAGACTACATTGGAGCAAAAGTTGGCCCGGGTGCTGAGGACGGCTCCATGGCCTTCACCTCAGGCACTGGAATAGCTCCGGTTGCAATGGAGCAATGCCCCAGATGGGCAGAGCATCACCCCTGGTGGGCATGCCAGGTTTGTCTGTCTGCCTCCTGCTTCTCACTTTGGAAAAAATAAAATTAAATAAAAATAAAAATGTTTCTGCACAGTTGGGCTTTTCTGGGCAAAGTACATTGAAACCTGGGTTGAAGGATATTTGACTAGTGACCCTCAAGGCAGAGAGCTCGTGAGAAATAGAAATCTCAATCTCTCCCCTAAAGGCATGTGGTGAGATCCCAGGATATTGGAGTAGAGACCTGTCTCCTTCCCTCTCTACATAGGAGTTCTTACATTGCAGAGAAAAAGTCCCTTTTGCTCTCTGCACAGGGGCAGAGGAAAAGAATGAGAAAGCCACCTATCCACCTAGGCAAGCTCTAAGTTTCATAATTCCAGGGATTCCTTTCCTGGGGCACAACTGCTGTGTGTGCACAGGGCATGTCACACTCCCTGTTCACTGGGGCATGAAGCGAATGCAAGCCACTTTGAGAGTAAATAAAATTCTGGATCCCTGATTCAGAAGACTGTGTACCTGTGTATGTGTGTACTTGTGCCTATATATAGATGTAGATAGGAACATCCCAGACCCTTCACTGTCCAAGCAACAGTTATCCAGATAAAGAAAGCAAGGCTATAAATATGTTCTCATGGCTGCTTCCTAGAGTAATTCTTTTGTGCTGCTCTTCTTTGAGTTTCTGTCTGGAGACTGAAATGGTGAGTCTACCACTCAAGAGTATTGGTTCCCATTTCTCCCTTCTGTTTAAACACTCACATTCATTCCACTGTTATATGGTCTAACCTAAGTCACATGGAGAAACAGATTCCTGGGAAGGAGAGACAATCTCAAAAGCATATATGTTCTAGCCCAATGACTCCACCTCTAACTGATGGCCCAAGATCTACTGTAGAAGTGAGTGCCTTAGTGTTCTGTGTGGCCCGGCTATCATCTGAAGAGATGTAGGAAGGGACCTATTTTCTTCCCAGGAAAAAAGTCAACAAGCCATTCTGTGACCTCCTGTGCTAGGGAAGGACTTTGCTGTTTTCAGCCCCATTAGGTCACAGGGGACAAGCCAATGTGACCTTCCAGCCAGATGCAGCTCTGATGGAGTCTTCTCCAGATCGTGAGCTCTCTTCGGTCCTCTGTTTCAAAACAGAACAGGGGAGAAAATCTTGGAAGTGCTATCATTTAAGTAACGCTCTTTCATACCTCAAAGCGGGGCAGAAAATCACACATTTCAGATCCTTACAGATAATCTCACATGGAGTTTCCCTTTCGTCTGTTTTCCTTTCATCTGCCCACCACATCTCTTTTCAAGCCCCTGGCCTGGTGTCCCCTCCCCATGCTGCCTTTCAAGGAACGCTAACAGGTGGTGGAAATGCAGGCCTTCAGCCTCTCCCCTTTCGTGAGCTTTGCAAGCTCTTCCCTGATGTCTGGGCAGCTGTGAGCCATGGTCTGGCTGTGGCTGGACATTGCTGGCCCCATAGGGAGAGAGGGAGTGGGGGAGCCCGATCTCTGGAGGGAAGCAATGATGTTGGGTGCTGGGGTTCAAGTTCAGACTTCTGAAGAGTGGAGACTGCCGCCAGTTCCCTTATGAAACACCAAAGTAAACATATTTTGCTACAGCAAATATGATTCAACTTTCCCCCCCCCCTAAGGGCAGCACCACTTCACATGGGGAAAGAACTTCCTATTAGCATGACTTTGACCATGCTCATTTCAAAGTAATAACCTTGGCATCACTGTTCAAGGAACGTGTGATTCTGTCATCTGAGTGGACCAGACAAGTGGAATGCTTCCCTAATCAGTTCTCCCCAAATCTGACGGACATCTGTTCCCCTGACATGGAGGGAAATCGGACGACATGAGTCATTAGTCTCACTGCACTTGTGTATTCCAGAGGGTTCCTCTCTCACTTCTGCATTGGAAATCAGGTCTCCTGAGAACTCCGTGTGTGCTCTAGCTTATAACGGTCAACCGGGGAGCTTTAAATGTGTTTGATGCTTGGTGCACTTCATTCATTTTCTTTTTTTTCTTCTTCTTCTTCAAACCATTTTCTTTTGCACGTTTAAGTGATAGTTAACTATGGCAAAGACAAAATAGACAAAAGAGCTACCTCTTGTTCCTTTGTCTCTCCGTAGCTCTCTGTGCTATAAATGTATTTAATCTAGACCAAACTGGGGAGGGAGAACCTCATTTAATAGCTATCAATCACAGGCAGCAGGCCCGGGAAAGGGGAAAATTAAAGAGGCGGTTCTATTATGCAGGCCTCCCCCAGGAAAACAAGGGGAAACAGTAGACACTCCGTATCTTTACCAGGCAACTTCCGCTCCCTCTGCCAAGTTACGCGTAATGTGAAGCACCACGTATCCCATTTCCACTCAGATGAGACCCCCCTCATATTTAAAAGTATGTGACTGGCATGTTAGCGGAAATATTTAATAAGAATGAAATGCACTTGGCTTCACTGCAAGGAAACAGAGCAACTTAATGTGAAATTCAAATACTAATTGAATCAAGCCTCCCTAGGTGGAGCTCAGTAATGCACATGGCTGTGCCTCCCAGCCTTTTAATGGTGAGATGATCATCCGTGTCGTCCGTTAAATCCTTTCAGAAGCTTCTCAATTTACTCTGATTAAAAAGCCAAAGTCAGCCAAGTTCAACGGCTTCCTTGCCTGTGTTCCTTCTCCCGTATTATCGCCGCCTGCCTCCTTGCTCGTCCCTTCTCTCTCAGCTCTAGGCTCCCTGGCCTCCGGCTTCCCCCTCTCATACACCCCCTCTCATGCTCCCGTGTCGGAACCTTTGCTCTGACTGCTCCCCCGCCCGCCGCAGATATGCTTTTCTCTAAGATATGTCCATACCTCCCTCCACGGGCCTTATCGCCATCTAACACACTCTATATTTTACTTAAACCTTTTACTTATACTTTGAGTCTTCCAGCTAGAAGGCAAGGGAAAGAACTGTGTTTGCTGTTCTATCCCCAGACGAGTGACCAGCACAAGGGTAGACATACAGTAAATATTTGCCGAACAGATGAATGAATGAGCGTGAAAGCAGTCTGTTCTACAGCAGGTGCAAGTATAGAATTTTAAAAGAAATTGAGCCTAGTGGCATTGGAATGAAGGTTACTTGGGGCACAGACTAATACCTCTGCGATAAATAGGTTGAACTGCTGCAGACTGAATTATACCAATTCAGACACTTGCCTATAACTTTCTCTGGCTATTGGACATATTGGTTTTTGTCAGGGGATGAAATAAAGAACAGGGAGGTGAACTCATTCATATATTGATGGTTTCTAAGGAAAATGGCAGCATGCAAAGCTCTAGAGATATAATACTAAATGGGATCTATGTTCGTACTGAGCTCCCGAGTGCTGGGAAAACAGATAATGAGACAGTTCATTACAGTTCAACACTTTCAGTGGCATGTGCGCTGTATAAGCAGAGTTCTTGGGAAGAAAAAAAGAACTGTCAATACATTGACCTACCTGCCTTTAGGATTTGGGGAAGGCATTACAAAGAAAGTTAAATTTTATCTGGATTTTTAAGACACTTTCAATTGCAGGTAATGGGAAACTCAACTCAATAAGGCTTAAGCAATGAAGGAAACTTATTGGCTCAAGTAACTAAAAACACCCAGAGGTCTGGAGGTAGGGAAGACTTTAGAGCTAGGGAGTCAAAGCTCCAAGGCCATTTCTCTGGGTTGGCCATAGGAAATGCTCCATCGGTACCACACCTCAGAGCTGCCTACCCTACTGACCTACCACCCACATCTAGAGTTGGTTTCCCCCCAACTACTAAAGAAAAATACAATAGTTACTCTAGCTGGACCACCTAAGGCCACTGCCCAATATTTAAACAATTATGGTGACCAGGAAATACTGTGGGTTAATCTGGGTCACTTCTCTAGCTCTACACTCACCAGTGGAGCAAGGGGGATGGAACTAGAGTCTCTGGCTTACAATGGTGAAGGTCCATCTCCTGCCCAACCACAGGGGAGCTACACAAATGTTAAAGGAGCGGAGGCATGCTTGCATAGCAACTTCAGTGTGCCTTACAATCCTCACGGGTGGGTGAGGACTTTTCACAGAGCTGATGGAGAAAAGCAATGTTAAAGGTAGAAGGAACATCACATTAAAAAATCATGGAAATATAACTGCACTACTGTGGGCAAATTATGTTGGACAGGAAGGCAGATGGAGTGTCTGGAAATAAAACCCACAATGAGACCGTAGACAACTTAAAATGATTTCTATATATTATAGAAAGAAAGGCGGTGATTTTTAGAATAATTGAAAGCTTTGGACCTATTTAAATCAAATAAACATGTGTCTGACCTGTAGTGGTGCAGTGGATAAAGTGTCAACCTGGAATGCTGAGGCTGCTGGTTCAAAACCCCAGACTTGCCTGATCAAGACACATATGGGAGTTGAGGCTTCCTGATCCCACCTTTCTCTCTCTCTCTCTCTCTCTCTCTCTCTCTCTTTCTCTCTCTCTCTCTCTCTCTCTCTCTCTCCTCCTTTCTCCTCTCTAAAATGGATAAAAATCTTTAAAAAATAAACATATAAAAGGAGTGGATTGTCAATCATCAGAAAAGTATAGAGGAAGTCATAGGAACAGAAGTTATGGTCCCTGTTCTCCAAAAGCTGTAGAGACAATCAAGTTGGTTAGCCAAAGTAGCAATTTAAATTGCTTCTTGTCAAACCATGTGTCAGTGAGTCTAATTTAGAAGTCCGATGAAGTTCTGGGAGAGCCAGTTGGTAGAGGAAGGTTGTAGGGAAGATGCAAGAACCTGGAGAAAACTTGAGAGATGAATCCATGTGCAATAAGTAGAAAAAAGCAGAAGGTGTTCTTGATGAGAGACATGTGTTCAAGCAGAAGGTTAGGTAATAACTTTGTATGAACAAGAATAAAGAGAATGGCTGCTGGTTATGTATACACAGGGGTGGGCAAAAGTAGGCTTACAGTTGTTCATAAGAAAAAAGGACGTGCAGGGTTATGATTATTACAATAACTTTAACTCAAAAGAATGCACAATGTAACTGTAAATCTACTCTTACCAATCCTTAAAGAGCAGCCGTCCAAGAGCTGCAAGTGGTAAGTCCAGAGGTTTTAGTGTTTTCAGTCTGGGCTCCGGGTAATTCAATTACTTCTTTTGTACTCAGTTTTCTCATCTCTACACGAGGACAAGCATCTCTCTGTCCCACAGGAGTGCACTTAAGAGCTGAGAGGTCATGCTTGAGCAGGCAGTGGCGTAGTGAATAGAGCGTTGGACTGGGATGTGGAGGACCCAGGTTCAAGACCCCGAGGTTGCCAATTTGAGTGCGGGCTCATCTGGTTTAAGCAAAAGCTCACCAGCTTGGACCCAAGGTCACTGGCTTGAGCAAGGGGTTACTCAGTCTGCTGAAGGCCCATGGTCAAGGCACATATGAGAAAGCAATCAATGAACAACTGAGGTGTCGCAACGAAAAACTGATGATTGATGCTTCTCATCTCTCTCCATTCCTTTCTGTCTGTCCCTATCTATCACTCTCTTTGACTCTCTCTCTGTCTCTGTAAAAAAAAAAAAAAAAAAGAGCTGAGAGGTCTGAGTATGTAAAGTGTCCTATAGGTAGGGTAGTTTGTGATCAACATATTTAGCTCCTCCCTTTCCTCTTCTGATGAGGATAAGGAGGAAGAGTCCATGATAATGATGAATGAACAAAAGGCCAGATTTTAATTGCTCAATAAAAACAAAATAGAGAAAAAAAAAAAAAAAACACTGGTAAGATACTTAGACTTTATATTAAACAAGAAGTGAAGAAAGAGATTTCTTGGGGAGAAGGAGGCTTCATTGTACTTTAATAAGACCAGTGGTGTTGGTCTCCATTTACGATTTTGTAGCTGTGTTAAGAATAATAAGCCAAAGGCTCATGGATAGATTTTCCATCATAATGGATCCTGATAGATCATATAAGGGACATCCAATTGGCTAAATATTGAAATATTTGTTTCAGTACCCAAAAGTTAACTTTTCTACTATTTTTAATTAAAAACATTGATATTTACATTAAAGTTTACTTTTCATTGAATAGACGCTATTCCTTCTTCAGCCTCAAGGTATTTGTGACCCTAAATTTTACTCTAAAAAAAACTGGAACCCCTCTTTCTCAGCATCTGAGGATTTTTACCAAAGGCAGCATCAATCACTAAGATAAGTTCAAAAATGTTTTGTCATCCCTCAGTGAATAATTGCTGACATTTATAGGTTTTGTCGCTTTTATTTTCCTATCTCCTCTGCCGTTGCCCTTTTCCAGGCCACCTCCACTCTGGGAGACTAAAATAGACCCAGACACCTTTCAGTGGTGTCTGTCCCTCAGCCGTCTGAGCCCTTTGTCAATGTTGCCAGACAATGACTGCCAAGATGGCCCCATTGTTATGACATTCCCCACTTCAGGCACCTACCGAGCTCCTGAGAGGTCACACACAAACTAGACTTCTTTTTAAATAGTATGTTTGCTGTGTAAATAAGTGCCACACAGACAATTAGTTTAAAATTGTTGATGTTAGTTATAATTCACAATTTTCTGTGGGGTTCCAGAATTTGGAAGCAGTTTGGGATGGTTCTAGCTTAGTCTTTCATGGGGTTGCAGTCAAAATGTCGGTCTTGACTTCTATCACCTAAAGGCTTAACTGTCCCTGGGTAATCCACTTTTTTAAAAAAATATTTTATTTTTATTGGTTTTAGAGTTAGGAGAGAGAGAGAGAGAAAAGGGAGAGGGGAGTGGGAAGCATCAACTCGTAGTAGTTGCTTCTCGTATGTGTTTTGATCTGGCAAGCCTGAGGTTTTGAACCAGCAACCTCAGCATTCCAGGTCAACACTCTATCCCAGGCATGGCCAACATATGGCCCGCGAGCCGGATCCAGCCCTTGTAAAGAGTTTATGCGGCCTGTGATTAAATTTTTAATACTCTCCGCACAACACACTGTGGAAATGAAATAAGTGGTACTTTTAAATCGTTATACATAAACTACGATACCTAACCATTGTACAACAATGAAAGTTAAAATCTCAGCTACTCAGAAGCAGAAGTGCCTTTGATTATTGGAAATCGAAATATTTAAGAAGATAGTGATACATGGAAAAGAATTCCACGTGTGACTAATCTAGGGTTAACTTCTACTAATTGGTCAAATGAATTTGCGATACTTCTTTATTTTTTTAAAAAATCCCATTATAAAGATTTACAACTTTTGTACTCATCTATGCAATTTTTTTTTTTTTTTTTTGGTATTTTTCTGAAGCTGGAAACGGGGAGAGACAGTCAGACAGACTCTCGCATGCACCTGACCGGGATCCACCCGGCATGCCCACCAGGGGCAACGCTCTGCCCACCAAGGGGCGATGCTCTGCCCCTCCGGGGCATGGCTCTGCCGCAACCAGAGCCACTCTATCTAGCGCCTGGGGCAGAGGCCAAGGAGCCATCCCCAGCGCCCGGGCCATCTTTGCTCCAATGGAGCCTTGGCTGCGGGAGGGGAAGAGAGAGACAGAGAGGAAGGAGGGGGTGGGGGAAGGGGTGGGGGTGGAGAAGCAAATGGGCGCTTCTCCTATGTGCCCTGGCTGGGAATCGAACCCGGGTCCCCCGCACGCCAGGCCAACGCTCTACCGCTGAACCAACCGGCCAGGGCTCATCTATGCAATTTTTATAAGCAATTGAATAATGGAAAATATGAAAATTTAAAAAAACTTGCCAAGGAATATTTAGTAATCTTCAGCTCAACTTATTATTTGTGAACAAACTTTTTCTTTAATGAATCTAAATAAAAGTACAACAAGATCAAGATTGAATAATTCATATTTGGAGACTGTGTTAAGAATAGCTACTACAGCCTGATGTGCAGGAGTCCTGGGTTCGATTTCCGGCCAGGGCACACAGGAGAAGTGCCCATCTGCTTCTCAACCCCTCCCCCTCTCCTTCTTCTCTGTCAATCTCTTCCCCTCCTGCAGCCAAGGCTCCATTGGAGCAAAGTTGACCCCGGGCGCTGAGGATGGCTCTGTGGCCTCTGCCTTAGGCACTAGAATGGCTCTGGTTGCAGCAGAGCAACGCCCCAGATGGGCAGAGCATCGCCCCCTGGTGGGTGTGCCGGGTGGATCCTGGTTGGGCACATGCGGGAGTCTGTCTGACTGCTTCCCCATTTCCAACTTCAGAGAAATACAAAAAAAAAAAAAAAAAAAAAAAAGAATAGCTACTACAAGTATAGAGCCCGATATTAAAAAAATAATAGGCGATGCAAAGTGCCTCAACACGTCACATTAGGTTTTCGTTAATTTGTTCTACTAAATTACTTACATTTATTCATAAACAAATTACATAATAAAATTTTGTTTACTTAAACTAATCGTTTTTATATTTAAAATTTTTAAATTTTAATATTTCATAAAAAGTTTTCTTTCTAATCTGGCCTGGGGGCAAAAACTGTTGGTCATGCCTGCTCTATCCACTGGGCCACCACAGGTCAGGTGATAATCCGCTTTGAAGATGTTTCACTCAAACAGCAGGCAGGGTGGTGCCGGCTTTTTCCATGTGACCTCAGTTCCTCTCCACATGGGCTTCTCAATGGGGTTGTTTGACCGTTTTCTCAACGTGAAAACTGGCTTCCCCCAGAGAGATGGATGCCTGAGGGAGAGAGAGCCAGGCAGTAACCAAATCCTTCTGATGACCTTGCAAGTCACAAAGTAAGTCACTTCTGTACATCGTATGGCTAGAAAGCAATCATTAAGTCCGACCTACATTCCTGGGGAGAGAAATTATGCATTGTCTTTGGAAGGAAGAGCTATCAAAGAATTTGCATACCTATTTTAAAACCACTGCAACCTTAATTACATTTTCCAGAAATATGGCTCAATCTCATATCTTTCAATCTTCCACCCCTCTTTAGGTAAAATGCCTCTAAATTTAAAGAAATAGGTCCCACTGTTCATCTGAACAAAGTATAACTGAGTATATGATATTTTCCTGTGTTCCCTTCCTCTTGAACACTTGGTAGTATATTTACAGTAGTCCTGTAGAAGGAGTTACATCAACAGCATTTATTACAAACTGTTCTTTTTTTTTTCACTCTCTCAAAATAAATTCCAATTTAGCCAGATTGGTCCCCGACCTCTGCCAGTGCTTGTATGTTCTTCACTGCCTCCATGGCTTTGCTGAGACCACCCCTCCTTCCTCTGCTCTGCCTTTTAAACCCTGAGCTCCTATGATGGGTAAATTCCAGCCTCACCTTTCCATGAAGAGTTGATTTATAGTTTTGCCAAGCATAATTCTGACTACTGATACACTTTATTTTTTTCTTTTTTCCGAAAGCACAATGTTACACACCTTTATTTCTATAATGATGCCTGTTCATAGCAAATACTCATTAAATAGTTGTTGAAAGAATGAATCAATATAGATTAAATTATTTTATTTCACCCAATTCTCCAAAGTATTGTCATTTCAACAAGTACTTAATAGAAAAAAAATTATGAGTGAAGTACTTTAGATCCTTTTTGTACTAAGTTATCAAAATTTGGTGTATCATTTATATATCTCAATTTGTATGCTAAAGGTTCATCAGCAATACTTCATCTGTGTTTAGATTTCAAAAACTGTATAGCTCAAAAATATGGATTCATATACACATCGTTATAAAAGCACTTAGACATTTCCCAATAATGAAATTGAATATTGAGTTTTAAAATGACATGAAGGAACATAAAACAAAGTTTACCAGTCTTAGTGGTCACATTTAAAATGCTCAATTACGATTTCTAACTCGTGACTACCATATAGGATAGTGCGATTCTAATATCACAGAAGGAAGAAACAGATTTGGGATATCACTGGGCTGCGGCCCAACCTTTACCAAAAGCAATGCTTAGAAGTGAAAAAGTGAAAAGACACATAGCACATACCAATATTATATATGATCAAACTCCACAAACAAAATTTTGTTCAGAAATCATTGTAGCAGGATGCATACCGGGCCTTGGTATAGCAAAGATCCACACCTTGGTTCTTACATCTAATAGGAAAGAAATACAGTTACAAGTGCCAACTAGCATAGAAAGCAATTTGGCTTTAATAACATTTCTCAAAAAGGGCCTGAAGAATTAAATTGCATTGTGTTGTGACAATTGAACTGAAGTGATGGCACACAAAATAATTATGTGGCAATGAACACATTAAAACACCCTCCAAATACTCTTCAAGTTTGTCCACATCCTTAGCCTGCAGGGGCTGTACCTGATGTCTCTCCTTTTTGTCTCCTCCTCAAACCTTCCTCCAACGCCTCAGCCTGGCCTCTGCAGTCTCCTCCTTCCTCTCTCTGCTTCCTGCCGGAAGCTTAGCTGTGAGTCAGTCTACATTTCGTTCTTGTAAATCATCTCTTCACAGGGTCTCTGATAACAGAGCTGGCTTCCCTCAAAACCTGAATAGATCAATGCTGAAGTCTTCTGGTGGGTGGCAGGGGGTGGGGGGAGCAAAAAGTTAAAACAAAAGATTTGGAAGTCTCTGAATGCCCATGTTTTTATGCTACTGTATTAATATATAAAATAAATCTTTTTTTTTAATTGAGAGACAGGGAGGCAGAGAGACAGACTCCTGTATATACCCTGACCTGGATTCACCCGGCAAGCCCCCTACACGGCAAAGCCCCCTACAGGGTAATGATCTGCTCATCTGGGACCACTGCTCCATTGCTCAGCAACCAAGCTATTTCAGCACCTGAGGTGAGGCCATGGAGCCATCCTCAGCACCCAGGGCCAATTTGTTTAAAGCATTTGAGCCATGCTTTAATGCTTGGGAGGGGAAGAGAGGTAAAGAGAGAGAAGGGAGAGGGAAGCAGAGAAGCAGTTGGGTGCTTCTCCTGTGTGCCCTGACTAGAAATCAAACCTGGGACTTCCACACACCAGGCCAACGCTCGACCACTGAGCCAACACACCAGGGCTTATAAAATAAATTTTAACATACCTTCTTCTCAGGACTGAAAGATACTCATTGCTCTTTTGTTAAAATAAATCTATATTAAAAAGTATGTTAGATTTAGAAATGAACAAGGACTCTTCTGTATCTTCGGTGACTACAGGAATTGTCTTGGTTTTCTTATTCTATGGGGCCTCTGTATCCTTGAGCTATTTGCAACTCTATACATTTTACATAGAAACTCTAAATTGTGTCCTATGAAGGTTCATTGTGTTTTACCTGGTGACTGTTGGCCCGTTTTGCACCCACATACTGAACAAATTTATGGCAGCATTCCTGATGGCCTACGTTTATGGGATTTGTAAGTTTTTCTCTGGAAAGTGTTTTGAATGAAAAAGAAACAGCTTGCCTAGCAAAATAAACAAGTCTTTTAAAATGAAGTTCTATTATATGCCCTAAAATAAAAGCTCACCAGGGAAATATGGAGGTATGGGTGCTTGTAAAGTTTTAGTGCTCAAACGCAGAACTAGGTGTCAGTGCAGAGTTTGCGTTCCGGCATTTACCTGCTGGCAATTCTAGCTTTGCCACCAAAGAGCTGTGTGAATTTATTCAAGACATTTAGCTTCCCTGAACCCAAGTGTACTAATATTTAAAACGTCTATTCGCTCATTGAGCCTTTCATTCTGCAAAGATTTATTGAGCATGTAATATACTCCCCCACCCAAAACATTCTTCAAGGCTCTGATAAACACCCCTGAACAAAAAAGGCAAAATAAACTGATTCTCTACTTTACGGAAGTAAGGACATCCCTTTGGCGAAAACTGGCGGCACTTAATAAACCTGTTAGGGAATGACCAGTAAGTATAAATACGATAAATATAAACACTGACGATATGGAGGGAAGCCGCTTTGGCTGGGGCTCCCAGGAACAGTTTCTTTCTCATGTGAGCATTTGTGGGGAGATCTGAATGCAGTCAGGAGTATACTATGTGACTCTGTCTTCTCCAGCACAGGGGGCAGCATGAGCAGAGCCCATGGGCATGTTAACCACTCCAAAGCAAAACAGGAGAATTCCATCTTATTGGAAGAAAGTAGAGGTGAGGGAAGAGGCTTGTCACAACCAGGCAGAACGACAGCTACTCTCAAAATCTGCTGATTCCATTTCGAACCCTGGATCTGACTGTCACTCATGCATGGCATCGCAACGTTATGCAGTGGTCATTTGGAAAAGACTGATTCGCTAAATTAGGCACGTTTTCTAAATGTCACATTTTATTATGCAGTATCAAAAAGCCCCGGCCGTTAATATCCATAGTGCTCTCATCAGAAAGGACTGGAAGGATTGCAGAAGTGCCAGGTGCATGGTGGCAGCTCGGAGTTTTCCAAAACTCTCATTCCTGTTTGAAAGCTCCAGTTTTGTCGTGAGCTACGGATACTGTCAGCCGTTTCCCTGGAGGAGCCGGCTCGCTGTTCAATTGTCAAGAAAACGCCTGTCAAATACACAAGTCTGCATAATTGTATTTTGTCAGTTGCACTCTCAAGTAAAAATATCAGCCCTTGAAAGGGGTGACTGATTCAGCTGAGAACTCAAACAGTTCCACACGTGCCATTCCTTGAGACAAATGTCATAATTTTGTAGACACTGGAAGTACCTTATATATAACTCCTATTTTATCACAGAGAATATTGAAGAGACTTGTGCTCAAGAGTTGGGGTTTCATAAAAGCAACAGTTGTGTCACTCGTTAACTGTTTTTCTCCCCAAAACTGGACCGTTTGTTTTCTGCCATGATGGGGTGGGGACAAACAGAGTGATTACTTGAAGCCACAGCTATCAAGCTATCTGTTTTGCTCACCCCAGATTTTGCACCGTTAGTGCAGTATCAAACAGTGATAAAAGCAACTAACATTTCATAGTGGCTGTTCGGTATAGTATTTGAAAATTGTTACTATTTTGTACAGGTATATATATGTGTGTGTATATATGTGTGTGTATATGTAAACTAACATGTGTGTGTATGTGAGTGTGTGTATAGTATAAGATTAGTGTACTTGGAAATACAAAAAGTTCTCAGAGCCAGCATGACATTCAGAGGTATCTTGGAGCTGTAAGACAGAAACAGGTGAGGTTATGTAGCAGGGACTGGGATCCACTCAACCACAGATATTTACTAAGTAGCTGCTAAGTGACAAGCACTTTCATAGATTCTAAAGGAATAGACGAGAGCTTATACTCTCTGTATGCAGAGAAGCAATAATGAACAGATAACTGTTCTGTTGTAGTAAGTACTAGTAAAAATAAGGCTCGTTGAGGGGTATAGGGAGTGATAGCAATGGGAGATACCAACTTACTGAATGATATCTGAGAAGTAAGCCGCACAGATATTTGTTGGAAGAGCTCTCCAGACAGAATATGTAGGAGCAGGGCCCACAGATGAGGGTGTCCTTGTTATAGTCAAGGGACTGTAAGAAACGCAGTGTGACTCCCAGAGGATAATTAATTGAAGGACAAGGCAATCATTCCATCAGGTCAGAGAACTGAGGCACAGAGTAGATCATTAAATTTTAGATTTTATTCTAAATGGAAAGTGGAGGAATGGATGTGTGTTCCTTCTGGGCAGAAGAGTGACATGATCCAGCTTAGATTTTTGAAAGGACGGCTCCAGCTGCTGGGGCCACTGGGTAGAGAACAAACAGACCGTAGGTGGCGAAAGGGGCGGCGAGGTCACTTATCCGTTGTCATTTCAGTTGCACAGAGGTGAGATGATGATGGCATGGACTAAAATAATAGCAGAGGAAGTCTTGGGTCATAGTCAGTTTCTGGAAATAGTTTAAATGCAGAGCCAACATACTTCTGGTGTGAGTGTCAATGAACAACAGTAACAAGGATTTGAGGACAGCACTCTGGAAGCCTTCTGCATAAAGATCAATAGTTAATAAAAAATAGAGAAGGAACAGCCTGGAGTTAGAAAGAGAGCCAAGAGCATTTTACAGAAGCCAAGGGAAGAAAATGTTTCAAGGAGGAGAGAGTTACCCACTGTGTCAAATGCTGCTGGGTGGTCCCGTCTGGAGAGACCCACAAGAGGCCCATGGATTATTGCACCATGAGTTGTCGTCGATGGCCGTGGCAGTAGAGTGGCACAGACTAAACTCTGACTAGAGGGGATCCATGGGTTTATGAATGAGAGGGGATGTCAAAGTGGAAAGAGCTGAATTATAAAGGGACACAGGAAATCTCTGTGCAGAGGGAGATGAGAGACAAGGAAGACTTCATGAAAAAGCAGGATTTATTCTAGAATGCTCGTCTGCTAATAACCCAATGCAGAATGTACAGATGATGATGTTGGATGATGTGAGAGGGAACAAGTACATTCTGGAGAGCCAGTTCATGCTGTGGGAGCCAGGGCATGAACAGAAGAGAAGGCCTATGATCCAAGCCCAGCTGGGCAGTGGGAACCGGAGGAAGCCACCTTGCAAGCAGGTGTAATGATGAGAGGTCTGTGGGGGGGACTCTGTGGACATTCCATTCTGAAGGTCCTACTGAAGGCTGAAGACTTTTAGAAACAGCAGTGCAGGGCATGGGGAAGAGGAAAAGACTTGTACCTACGCCCACTACTACCCTTGTTAGGAAACCCGCATAAGGATGGCGTCCTAACCACCGACAAGAAGGCACTGGGAGAATGACTTGGCCCGTCACCACATAGCACCTTGTCTTTCTCTATGAATGGAAATCCGTGATGAGATGTTCCTACTCAGTGTGACCATGTCATATCCATGATAGTGGGAATGTGAAGAGACAGACTAGCTGATGGAAATTTCCTGTGATTCCTTAACTCCTTGGAGGAGAAATGGCCACTTATGCTTCTGAGGAAGAAATTTGAATGAGCAAACACGAAAAGCCTGTCTTGATGAATAACTTGGTAGCATTCAGATTCGGGGGGGGGGGGGGGGTTGAAGGAAGTCTAGAGAATTCATTTAGTCCGTGCATCTGAAGGAGACAGAATAATTTTTTTCTTACTCTGCATTTTAAAGCAGCTAAGAAGGTGTCCACTCTAAATAACCTGGTTGATAGACTATAAGCTTTTTTAAAAAGTAAATTGCATCAAAGACTCATGAAGGCCCCGTTTTAAATTAATAGGGCATTAGTGGCATTTCCGTCTGTGGCGTGCTGGGGGATCCCTTCCCTGTGCGTAGGAGTGTGTATTTTAGGAGACAGTAACAATCAATGCCACCCTTTTACTGTTCAAATATCAGGGGCTAGAGCAGGGGTCTCAAACTCAACTCAGCATGTGGGCCGCAGAGCAAGATCACAGCCGTTCGGCGGGCCGCACTAGGTCTACAAAAGGCAACTGTTACGCAACACTTTTCTCACTGCAGTTGAAAACAAAAAAAAATTAGTACAAGCACAATCGTACATGCAGTTTACTCAGTGTCACAAAACGACCAGAAACTATAGTTCGCATCACAACTGCTGTTAACTAAGCTAATATCTAGCTAGGATGCTAGAGAAATGAAAACTACAAGTAGGCCCCTAGGCTTACTTAATTTTATCCAAAATATTTTGAACTTCGTGGATTAGTCTGCGGGCCGCACAAAACTGTTCAGCGGGCCGCATGTGGCCCACAGGCCGCGAGTTTGAGACCCCTGGGCTAGAGGTATCAGAATTAGCAAGGTTTTCTGAAAAATAGACCTGAATTCTCCTCTCACCAAAGGACTTCCCCTCATGATTGTCTAGCACCTCTGTTTTCTAGAACTTGCCCTCCCTGGAGAAAGGCCCCAGAATCTGGCTAAATTATATAATGCGGCCATGACATAAGTATCGAGAATGAACTGTGAATTAGCACATCAGACTCCGTTTCACTGGTAACCTGAATTGACAGTGTGCATCCCACGGCCACAGGGAAAAGCCGAGGGGACCCGGGGCCCCTTGATTCTCAGAGGCCTGCCTCTCCTCCGCACATCAGTCCACGTGTTTTAGAAAGGTGAACGCGATTCCTTTTGCTCCGTTTGCATCTGAAGTAGAGAGAAGCCCGTTGGCCTCGAGTGCGGCAGACCCACATCTGAAAGCGGGCAGGTTCCCTTGCTGCAGAGTGCTGTACAGACCTTAATAGATCTGCTCCAGAAAAAGACAAGCGAAGGGTTTGGGGAGCCCCTTGGGTCTCCCTCGAAGCCCGGGCATAGGAGATTTGTAAAATGGGACAGTCCTCACATTTCATTCCTTAAAGAGAAACTTCGTGTTTTTCCTTATTTGAGAAAGATCCACATGAAACCGTTCGAGGCTGATAGGGAATAGAAGAAAAGTGAAACTCGGCTGAACACGGTCACGTGCTCATCTGTGAGAGGGAACAGAGTCGGGCTAAGGAGAGCCTGCCAGTTTGGTTCGGTTCGGCGCCCTCAGGTCCAGCGGGACCAAGCGTGGGTCCTAGAGTCGGCCTCTCTGAGGTCTCGCTGAGATCGGCAGCTGCCATCAGGCACCTGATCGCCCATTTTTGTTCTGTCACCTGTAGAACCGGGGCATTGGCAAAGGCTCTTCCCAGCTGGAAACTGCTACACATTTGCAAAGTGCAGCTCTGGTGGAGTCTGAGTTCCATATGCCTTAGCCCAGCCTGAGCCGACGCCGCTGACCCCACTCCGTGCCGCCCCCCCTCTGGCTTTGTCCTTGGCAGCGCTGGCCTGCTCAACAGCGTCCTTGTTATTAGAAAATCAGGAGGAAGGAGGGAGGAAGGATGGGCCAAGGGGGAAGAGAAGGAGCGAGAAGAAGGCGCTGTACTAGGCCCTGCGGTACAGCCCGCACATCACCCCTCCCCACCGATGTCCTGCTCGCAGGCCCGCTCCTCCTGCACTGGCGCTGCGGCTCCGTCTCCTCCCGCTCCTCAGGCACTGGCGCTGCGGCTCCGTCTCCGCCCGCTCCTCCGGCACTGGCGCTGCGGCTCCGTCTCCGCCCGCTCCTCCGGCACTGGCGCTGCGGCTCCGACTCCGCCCGCTCCTCCGGCACTGGCGCTGCGGCTCCGTCTCCGCCCGCTCCTCAGGCACTGGCGCTGCGACTCCGTCTCCGCCCGCTCCTCAGGCACTGGCGCTGCGGCTCGGTCTCCGCCCGCTCCTCCGGCACTGGCGCTTCGGCTCTGTCTCCGCCTGCTCCTCCGGCACTGGCGCCGCGGCTCTGTCTCCGTGCCCACGCCACAGGCTCTACAGTTCTCTTGGCTCTGCCTCTGTTTGTCTCGCTGCACAGGTTGAAGCCTTGAAATGGAGGCTTTGGGACCTTCATATCCACGCTTCCCCGTAATACTCCGCATAACATCCAAGACATAGGCATTCTTCTGTCCGTGCCAGTGAAATACAGTGAGTTAAACGGAACTCCTGGAAAGTCATTCTTAACAGAGAGGCTGTTACTACTTCTTTCCTTAGTGGCTGACTTTCAGGACCTTGGGTTGGACACCGATGCAGAGATACAAACTTGCAGCATCCTTTTCTTTTCTCTATTACCTGTGCTAGCTAGTTCTCACTTCCCTGCAGAGGTGTGTGAAACACCTCGCTGTCTCCCACGTGTTCTGTGGCCTCAGGTTTATTCCCTTTCTTCGCCGGCCTTGCTCGCATCTAGAAATAGCTTGCTCTAGGAGTTGGGGTTAGAGTCATCAAACGTCCCAGTATTGGGTGAGACGCACTTGTAGTGAAGAGTTATTGGCTGTTTATTTGAAATTTGAATTTAACCAGACATCTCATGTGTTATCTAGCAACACTAGCGAGGACTCACGTGGCTTGAAACCAGCTCCGTTTGGTTTCAACCGCAGCAACATCACCAAAAACAAAATCGATGGGAATTTATTGCTCCATGTGACTGAAAGGGTCTGGGGAAAATTCTGGGCTTCAGGGGGGACTTCATGGACTCTCTCATTAGGAATCCACGTAATCTCTCAGCTCTGGCTTCCACCCTGATGGCTTTACCTCCTGGCTTCCTGGGGCACATGGGGGATTGCAGAGCACCCCTGCCTCAAATCCTGCCAGGGTCAGTCACAGCGTGAGGGCGGTGGCCTCCTACCCAGCAGGCAGCGCCAGGAGAAGCTGCTTCATGCCTGTTCTGGGCCACACGCCCGCCCTGACGCCTCCGTGCTGGCAGGGGCAGTGCCGGCTCTGATTGGTCAGACCTGAGCCAGGCTTTACCCCTTTGAAGGTGCCTGGGCAGATGGCAGGAGAGCAGTAGTTCCTTGCAAACTAACTTGGGGAGCCTACATGCTTTCAGAAGGAAAGGGGTACTGGGTGACAGGAGCAAAAGAAGAAGAAAAAAAAAGAAGGAAGAAAACCCACTGACCACACTTGCTATGGGTTTTTATGGTTTATTTGTTTATTTTAACAGGAGAAAATCTAAGTCTGAATACACGTACATAGGGAATTCACACAGGCATGAAAGTTCCAAAGGCAGGGTGGCGACATTGGGTATATAAGGCATTTCTGGACAAAGGAAAAGAGGGGGACGGGTTGGACTTTAGACACGAGGGTCAATTTACCGGTAGTTGAGGAAGAGCAGATCACACATGACAGGCAAATTATTGCCGAGTGACTTGGAAACAGGGAGACACGGGCGTGTCTAGCTAACAAGCACCTGCCCGAAAGCCCTCTATTTGCTGTACTTGATTCAGATTTGGCAAAGGTGGCATCCTCATTCTCATTTAGTTTTTGAGGAGGCTTTGGAAGAAGAGATGGCAGCAGAGCCCTGGGCACCAATTCTGGTTATTCTCCAAGCCTGTTCAAGTTGCTTTACCTTTGTGCTTGGATTTCCACACATGTGAAGTAGGAATGAAGTGATGGGTGGTCCTGAGCCCTTTGTTGTCTTATCATTTCCCAGTCCTGCTAGTGGTCAGCGGAAAGACTGTGAGTGAGGGAGAGAAAGAGGGAGAGGCGTTCAGTGCACCTTCTGGGTTTGGGATCAAAGTGACTTAGTATATATAATTGGAATACGAGTTGAATTAATACTAACTCTTCACCCTGGCTGTTTGTTCTCTGCTTTTGTCGGGTCTTTCTGGCTATTTAAAAAGAAAAATTTAACTCAGTCCATGCAGATTTGCACATGTGTGTGCATTAAAATCACTGCTCCATCACCGATGCCAAGTCAGTTTTTTCTCCAAATTAATTTATTCGGAAAAAGAAACTGAAGTCTCAGAGGAATGATCAGCCTCCTGTGATTTTATTTCAACATCGCATACCATTAAAATGACAGATCGTCTTTGTGCTGGGGGATTAATAGTCATCTGTGAGCTTCTGAAAGCCTTTGAAATGTCCAGATTAAAGGAAATAAGTTAGATTTCAACATAACAAATCTAATTACTGGTTTTGTTGAACATTCACATGAAGAAGAAAGTCAATATCCCTCCTTCTCCCCATCAGATGTCTTTTAGTTTGTTCTCTGACCATAGAACCTTCATGTTCAAAGGCAGTTTTCATCATTTTGGCTTAAACCCTGGGAAAACAGGTCTGAACAGCCTTGGCTAGATTTAACCTTGACAAAAAAAAATTGAATACAACAGGCCCAGGCCTCAGTTAAAATTGCAGCTGCCTGAAGTAAACTCATGAGGTCTGGCTTTTCCAGTTCCTTCAGTGGATTCCCCCAATCATCCCTACAGGGACGACCCCCATGGTGTGTGTGATTGTGTTTGCTTCTGATATTTTGCAAGATAGCTCAAGTGACAGCTGCCTTGGGGCTTTATGTACCCAGCCATCTTAGAATAACATGTCATTTTTATGACTTTTACTCATGTAATTCCCCCCCCCCATTCAATTTCTAGGTGTATAGCAAGGCTCCATTTAGAGAACAATGACATGCCCGAGGGCAGCAAGCTATCAGAAACAAGAACACCCCTCCTTCCCCATCCATGTGACATTCAGTCTCTATTCTTAAAGAGCCTAAGTGATCATTGATCCATTGCCATATTTAGCTGTTTGACAAGATCATCAGATTCATTAAACTAACTCTAGATCAGGGGTCCCCAAACTTTTTACACAGGGGACCAGTTCACTGTCCCTCAGATCGTTGGAGGGCCGGACTATAAAAAAAAACTATGAACAAATCCCTATGCACACTTCACATATCTTATTTTAAAGTAAAAAAACAAAACGGGAACAAATACAATATTTAAAATAAATAACAAGTAAATTTAAATCAACAAACTGACCAGTATTTCAATGGGAACTATGCTCCTCTCACTGACCACCAATGAAAGAGGTGCCCCTTCCGGAAGTGCGGCGGGGGCGGATAAAGAGCCTCAGGGGGCCGCGTGTAGTTTGGGGACCCTTGCTTTAGATCATTGGGTAAGGCAGAGGCAATGTTATATATTAAAAGTACTTAAGATATTTATTATGAACATTGGTTATTAAATCTCATTAATATCTTGGTTTGGGAAATAATGCTTAAAAACAATGGTTTAGGTTGTTATTGATAAATGTGCCATAATTTAATGGGCAAAAATATGGGCCCTGGCTGGTTGGCTCAGCGGTAGAGCGTCGGCCTGGAGTGCGGGGGACCCAGGTTCGATTCCCAGCCAGGGCACATAGGAGAAGCACCCATTTGCTTCTCCTCCCCCCCCTCCTTCCTCTCTGTCTCTCTCTTCCCCTCCTGCAGCCAAGGCTCCATTGGAGCAAAGATGGCCCGGGCGCTGGGGATGGCTCCTTGGCCTCTGCTCCAGGTGCTAGACTGGCTCTGGTCGCGGCAGAGCGACGCCCTGGAGGGGCAGAGCATCGCCCCCTGGTGGACAGAGCGTCGCCCCTGGTGGGCGTGCCTGGTGGATCCCGGTCGGGCGCATGCGGGAGTCTGTCCGACTGTCTCTCCCCGTTTCCAGCTTCATAAAAATACAAATATATATATATATATATATATATATATATATATATGAATCTCAGTGTTTCACTCCAGGTGTTCTAAGATCCTCTGTAATAATTGAAGGGTGGGGGAGGGGTGTGGCAATAGGAACTACAAGCCAAATATGTTGTCTTCCAGAAGTTGTTCCCCAGCTATTTGGGAGTAATGTATTAACACTTAGAATATCACATGTAAACTCTTTTGTTTTCTATTTAATTTTTAAGAAGGCTGAAGATGACTATATGGCGTTATCTTCCCCCCCAAAAAAATTATTTTTGCCCCTGCTAAATGTTCGGAGGGAACCACCCCAGATGCAGAGGCAGATGCCTTGTGATACTGTGTTTTCTTCCCCTTCCTAGAAAAAGATATGAAGCTGTATTACTTTGCCACTGTAGCGTTGATAAATTACCGCAAACCGAGCAGCCTGAAATAATATACATTTATTCTTTCCAGTTCTGTGCATCTGAAGTTCCAGTTTGTTTGCTGGGGCTAAACTCAAGGTGTCAGCAAACCTGGGCTCCTCCCGCAATCTCCAGGGCAGAATCTGTTGTTCCCTTGCCTTTCTTCAGTTTCTAAAGACCCCTTCCCCTCCCCACATTCCTTAGCTCATGGTGCCCATTACTCCCACCCTTGCTTTCTCCATCCAGCCCCTTCTCTGAGCCTTACCTGCCTTCCTCCCTCTCCTAAGAATCATTGTGATTAGCAGGGTGATTACCTTGGGCCACTCAGAAAATCCATACAGACCCCTGGTGACTTCGACAAGACCTGGCTCTACTCTTTACTGTCTGCGTAACATTTGATAGTTTATCTAATCAATGTGAGGTGTCAGAATCCTCATTTTTTAATATGAGGATTATAAAAATAAGGACCTTACATGGTTTGGAGAAGAAGTAAATGAGATCCCATATGTGTGGTTTTAGTACCATAGTCCTTTCCACGAAGGGAACATGGAGTATGTGTAGCAAACAACCATGCAAAGCAAAATATCAAAATGAAAAAACCATGTTTCCACTTTGAGAAGTTCTTGGATAAAATGGAACTGAAGTGAAAATTTGTGCAGAATAAATAAATTTCATTCAGACCAAATAGATGGTTTAGAACTTTGAAGTGACTTGAAGTGTCAAGATAATATTCATGGCAGCTTCTTTAAAGGTAACCCCACCCTCCCACCCATGTCATCTAAAAATAAGTGCTTTGATGCATTGATAATGATGATTGTAACATATCTGCATGTAACTGTCTCTACAGAAGTTTTCTCTATAGACAGTTTCTCTCACTCACAGACTAAAAATACAAAGAATTCTCCATGTTCACAGAACACATGCTATATATATATTAATAGAATATACAAGTCTTTATTGTAGTTATTAGCTCTTGTGTACCTTTTATCTAGAGTAAGAGGTTCCTAAATATAAAGATTGTGGCATATTTATTTGTGAGCTTAGTGTTTGGCAGGTAGTAGATGTTCAATAAATGTAAATTTAATAAAAGCATGTCAAAGTATGCACAGTAATTGATTCAGCAACATTAAAGGAGAAGTGTTAGCCAAGACTTTTATCATTATAAGGGAAATGTAATTGAATTAAAAAGGGAATTTATTGGCTTAGATTACTAGGAAGGACCTTGTGGCTAGTTCAAGTCAAAGGATGATGTATAAAGACCAGGGATCCGGAAACTAGAATTATAAGGAAGACAAAGCAGGATGCTTCCTATCAATCTCTTCTCTTTCCTCTGCTTCCCGTTGCACGTCGGTGTCTCTCTAGCCTACGCCAGCTAGCCTTCTTCAGTAGTGTGCAGCACAGGAGTCCCGCCGGCAAGCTTGCAGGCGAAGAGAGCGTATTCTCCTTGGGATCCCTGTGAATAACTCCTGAACACTGATAGAACAGGATTTTTAAATACGCTCATTGTTTGGCTTAATCACTGGTGCCCGGAAGGAAGGTGGGAACCTCTAGTCCAGGGGTCCCCAAACTTTTTACACAGGGGGCCAGTTCACTGTCCCTCAGACCGTTGGAGGGCCGGACTATAAAAAAAAAACTACGAACAAATCCCTATGCACACTGAACATATCTTATTTTAAAATAAAAAAAACAAAACGGGAACAAATACAGTATTTAAAATAAAGAACAAGCAAATTTAAATCAACAGACTGACCAGTATTTCAATGGGAACTATGCTCCTCTCACTGACCACCAATGAAAGAGGTGCCCCTTCCAGAAGTGTGGCGGGGGCCGGATAAATGGCCTCAGGGGGCCGCATGCGGCCCGAGCGGGCTGCAGTTTGGGGACCCCTGCCCCCTGCTCTAGTCCCTTCTGAGTCACACCGCTTTTCCTGTCGTTGTGTGTGTCAGAGGTAGAGAGAAGCCAAAGAGGTGGGTTTGGGACTGTCCTAGAAGAAAGGGGGAAATAGAAAAGATTGCCGATACCCTGAGTCCTAGGGTCTACCAAAGGAGTGAAGGAGAAGCAAATTTTTAAAATCCAAGTGTATTTTTTCTTTTTATGTAGAAAACAGACATTGCTTTCAGGCAGGTGTTGGTAGTGCTACAATAATGCACTTCCATTGGGGAGCCACACATTTTATTTTCTCTTCCTCAATTTGTTCAAAGAATTTGAGAGTTTCTATCACTTCATAATTCTTCAAAAGGTTGCTCAATAGAGAAACAAGAAGTAGTTTGTTCTAAGGAAAATAACACTTCACACAGTAGGCCGGTAGGAATTCAGTCAATACTTGGACAATAAATGCATTATCCAGACATTATGATCAGTGGATTTGGGACCATCAGTTTTTTTAGGTAGATTCTGTAATTCTAAATATCTGTGTAATTATTGGAACGTTAAGCAACACTTGACTAAGGTGACTTTATTATTAATTACCTTAAGTATAAAATAGTCTATGCGTTAGAACAGTGGAAAATTTTAATTATGGTAACAAGGAACCTGATAATCACAATGAAGGAGGAAAATTATGGAACATTAAAAAAAAAAATGACCACACAGCGTGATTCAAATAGTTTGAGAAGTTAAAATGGGATTTTGATTGAAACATCCATTCTTAATAATGTGAATTTCTTGAGTTAAAATCATAGGTCTATAAGACAGTTTGTTTTTTATACCAATGAACTAATGAATATCAGGATGGGGACAGTGGACACCTTGCAGTACAGATTTTCAGAAACTCGATGTATAAAAGCACCCCCCCCTAGTTTTTTTTGCCAGGTCTTTTGCCTTTCTAAGAACAGGAATAGTCACCTCTGCATATTTATAACATGACTGCCCTTTCTCCCTTCGCTTCCCTACAGCCACATTTTCTTCCATAGTGTGAACTTGGTTACACATCTTGAAGATAAGACTTCAGGGTTAAAATAACCGAAAAAGAAATAATCTTCAGATCTTCTTTGAAGGGAAGAAGAAAAGAAAAAAGTTTGCAACACCCAAGCATTAAACTCCTTTTTACTTGACTTTAGATCTTGTGATATTCCCCGCTAACGATAAATGTCTACTCCGGTGGACATTTGAAAGAAGTTTCTTATAATGATCTGACACTCTTCTTTAACAAATTCATCTTGGATACAGTCACATGTCTACCTACTGATTAAATTTTTCCAGGAAAGAGAGACAAATCTTTGAACAATCCATCATCACAACAAATTTGATTCTGTCTGATGTTTATATTTCAATGACAGGCCTAATACCTAAATCAATATTTTTATTAACCAGTGGCACCCCAATAAATTCAATAAAAAAAAAGAATCCCCCTGAGGTTTCTTCACATGATTTATGGCCTTAGTTAGATTATTGCTTCAGGTGTAATCAGGAATATTTGTCTTCATGTCATTGCAATGGAGATCTGGGATAGAATATGCTAATGTGCCTGTCTTTGTACATAATGTTTTATTAGTCTTTTGTTTGTTTCAGTCTCTTAATTAGTGACAGTCATTTAAAGCCATCCATCTTTGCTCAAATTTATGCAAATATAGTAAGTTAATAATGAGAGTTTCAAAGGGCCCTGTTTATCAGCTTTTATTTTGAGTTTCTTAGTCTAATAGTTGGTTGAGTGAAAGATCTTTTTTTAAAGCTATAAAGTAAAATTCATCCATCAAATAATTATTAAAAATTGTTAAGGATAATTTTATGTTTTACATCAGAGTACAAATACCATTGGTGAAATTCACTAGTTTTCCATGCAGCCCATTATTATGCCTGTCTCACTGTCGTCCCCGTCTGTATCTTAGGGGGCTGCTCTGGAAAATGATAAGGCCCTGTTAGCATTTATGCCCCAAATGCCGTATTATTAACTCCTTGCAATTTAAAGCAGAATCCTCAGAGTTAACTAATGGTAATTGGAGTTAATGCTATGGAGGTTGATTAAAATGCTTGTTGGTACTATAAGCGATGCTCTCTTAATTATAATCTTCTAAATAGTTCACACAATCAAGACAAAATTATCATTTACTTATATCTTTGCATATTCATTGTTTACTTATACTTTCAATTTTTGGGTTATATTGTTTCTTTTTTTTAACTCATATCTAAAAGAGCTTGGAAATGGTGCTATGCCATTTTCAGCTGTCTATTGCTGGGGTGTCTTCCCACTTATTGTTATTGGCAAGAGTCTATCTTTCTGTAGAATACATGAGGACCAGTAGTCCCAGTAAAGGATCAGAATTGCTTTCCTTTCAATCCAGTTTTTTTTTTCCCCCGGGACTATGCTTGGTGGTGAGATTAATGATATAACCTCTGAACTCAGGTAGATTACAGGATACTTTTGGAAACTGACACTGACTAGACTTTTTTGAGCTCTCCAGGGTCAGGGACCAGACCATGTTCTCTATTGTATCTCCAGTGCTTTGCACACATTAGAAACCTAATATTTACACAGGCAGTGCTGGTTGAAGTAAGAAGAGATATGTGCACAGAAGAGGGAAAGAAATGGGACTGGAGGGATCAAAGGGAACGACAGCGTTTGAGAGAATGCCCAGAGAATCAGTAGACTATTCCCAGGACAGTGCAAGCATCCTTTAGGAAACTGGGAAATGTGTCTTTTCCGGGTTGTACGATGTGTGGGATTAGAGGAAGGCACAGAATGAGGCTGGGATGGTGAGGTCTGCCAAGAATACGGTCTTGAGTGGCAGGCTGAGGAATTTGAATGTGATTCTCTGTGTCTGAGGAGCCATCAAAATGTGCATTCGGGGTACAGTCCTGATAGAAGTTGGAGAACCAGAGAAAGCAGAGGAACGGAGGGTGAGCTCATGTACTCCGCTATGTTAAGGTGGCCACCTACTATCAGAAAGACTGTCGTTCAGCCTTCATTGTTAGCCAGTCTAAGTCTGCCACGTTTTTTAGCTAGAGAAATGACTCCATTTTCTCATCCTGGGTATTGTAATCACAAAAGTGGGAATTATAATAATAACTTGAAAAATCACTTTTTAAATATCAGTAATTATAAAGATAAAATACTTGTAACATAGTACATGCTCTCTAAATTAATTCATATTAACAATATTTGATACTAAATCCAATTTTTAAAAAATGCAAAGGATCTGAATAGACGTTTTGCCAAAGAAGAAATAAAAATAGCAAATATGCACATAAAAGATGCTCGTTGTCAGTGGCTGTCAGGAAACTGAAAATCAAAACCACACGGAGATTCCCCGTCACACCCATTAGGATAGATATAATAGAAAACACAGAGAAAAACAAACATTGATAAGGAAATGGAGAAATTAGAAACTTAGGACAGCAGCAGGAATGTGAAAATGGTGCATTCACTTTGGGAAAAAGTCTAGCACTTCCAAAGATTAAACGTAGGGTTACCATATGACACAGCAATTCCACTCCTGGGAATATGAGAACATATGTCCATACAGAAACAGCTTTGGAATGTTTAAAGCAGCATTATTTATAATAGCCAATGGGTATGACCCAAATGCCCATTAACTGGTGAATAGATAAATAAAATGTGCTAAAATACATATTTAGCAATGAAAAAAAGAATTAATTACTGATAGCTTCTACAACATGAACAAACCTTAAAAATATTTATATAATGCTAAGTGAATAAGCCCATCACAAAAGCCCACATATTGTATGATGCTCCATATCTGAAATTTATATGAAATATCCAGAATAGCCAATTCTACAGAGTAAATGCCTAGGCCTAGGTGTTAAGAAAAAGTGGAGGGTGACTCTAATACCGGGATAGTTTGGGAGGAGGGGTGGAAAGGAGATGATGACTTAACATTGATTGTGGTGATTGTTGCACATCTGTAAATACACTAAACACTACTGCATTCACTGAATGCAATTCACTTTGAAGGGTGAGTTGTATGGTATATTAACTTTAGCTCAATAAAGCTGTTATAAATAAGTGAAAAAGTTACAATTGATATATACACTTAGTATTTAATATATGATGTGCATAAATGATCTCCTTTAGTATTTGAAGCAATACTCCTTTTAAAAAAAGGAAATTTTAAGGTAATTTCATAGGCAAGAAAACCAAAATTTAGAGGTACAGTAAGTGAATGGGATAGTGGGGGTTTTTTATTAATTGTATTATATACATATAATATATTATGACATATATATCAATATTTATTTTATATCATATATTTTAAATATATCACAATTTATATAAATAAAATTTATACTATATCTAAATATTAATATATTTATAACATCTATATCAATATATAATATATATATCAATATACTTATATATGAATATATATTTATAATGTACCACATGTTATATACTAATGTCATATATAATATATTAATATAAACATAATATTATACGTCATATATTGTTTTTCCAAAAATACAAAGTTTTTAAAATATAATTTCTTTTTAAGAAATTTTTCTATTCATTTGAGAGGGAGAAAGGAGAAAAGGGAAAGAAAAGCATCAATTCGTTGTTTCATTTAGTTGTTCTACTTAGTTGTGGACTCATTGATTGCTTCTCATACATGCCCTCACTGAGGGTTAACCCTGCAACCTCTGGTCCACCAGGTCGATGCTTTATCCACTGAACCTCCTGGCCAGAGCCTAAAGTATAATTTCTAATTCTTGCCCCTTTTTGCAACTTGTTTTTGATGACATATATAATTATTTGTTGTTTGGATCACTCAGCTTAATGAAGAGAAGCTAAAGACATTCTCAGAATAGTAACTGAGTGTATTTTAGGAGACATCAACAAAAGAGTTGATATAATTAAGCACACTTGAAATATGGTGTAAAATATAATTACATGTTGCATAGAAACTTTTCTGTTGAACCAAAGAAAAATGTGTCTTCTATTTAAAAATATCAAACCAATCATCATTCCCTACTTTTCTCTTGGGTATAGAGTGACATTTCCATGCACTAATTCCTGGTTTCTTCATACAGAAATAAAACAACAACAGCTATCACCAATTATTTGGTTCCTGCTGAGCTGTCCATAAAAGACTTGTGAAAGCAGTGCCATCAACTGATATTTCTTTCCTTTCCTTGCTCTCCTGCCTTCTCTATTTAAAGATAACGTAATCTGAGTCTTGACATGACATTCATCTATCTTCAGGCTCTTGCCTCCAAAACTCCTTTTCACCTTTCCCTCCTATGTTTCATACCAAAGGAAGTTATTTTTCTTTAAGGTTGTCTACGAAAATGAGAATTTAAACTTTAGTGTGTGCAACAAAAATAAACTTTCTGGACTTTCTGTTCCTTTTAAAGTTTGTACAAATTATTTCCTTAAAGATAATGAGATGCATAGGCAGGTCGGTAATGAACGGGTTGCCTGGGTGCACCTGTCAGAAGATAAGCTACTTCTCCAAAGATTTGTAGAGTATCCAGCATGGTGCCTGGCACAGTAGCCACTGAAAAATTAATAACCGTTTCTTCTTCACCTGAGAGAATAAAAGACAAAGTGCATGGGACTCAGTGTTCTGTTGATGTTGAAGCTGCTAAAAAGGAAAATTTATGAAGATAGGGACGACTAACTATTCCCATTTGTTGCAGCCTAACAATGTGTAACTAAAAGCAATGTTTACAACTATTTTGTAAATTAATAAATGAATAGAGTCTTTGCGAGGTTGTATCTCACCAGGTGGACACTGTGTGGTTTGCCAGGAGGCAGTGTAGAGAATATAGAGAGTACATTCCTTGATTCTTTAAGACAATCTCTTATAAATCTGTGCATGCCTGCTTGGAATAGGACTAGTAGTCAAATTGTAGCTCTGGGTGCAGATCAACTTAGGAGCCAAGTGACTGAGAGCATACATGGGGGAACAGAGATCTTCTCTCTCCTGTACTCTTTGGGAAGCTTTGTGTCTGTTATTGGGAGAGGGTCGTGGTCTCAACAGTTGTCTGATTTTCTTTTATTATTTAAGAGGGTGTCAGTTCTGCTTTCTGCTTCAGAAAAGAGCAAGGACATAAGAACATAAAGCAAAATACAATCCATGTAAGCCACCAGGTTCTAAAAACTAATAGTCAACTTCTTTATCACTTTGAGAGAATCTACTATTAAAAAGTCATTCCCCAGAATTTGTACTATTTGTTAGAGTCTAAAATATAGTCTGAGAAAGAGTTGAGGGTGATGTTCTTTCCTTGGGGGATGAGTATTCAGTCACTGGGTTCCTATGGCATGGTTTGTTCCTGTTCTTCCAAAGTTGTATCTACTCATCCCTTGATTGAGCCAGTTTTGATGCAGTTGATAGAATTATGAGGAAACTAGGCATGGCTATTTAGTGGCACTTGAAATGGAATAATTTCTCCAGCAGATTTGCAAATACAACATTCCCCAAGTAAATCCTGTGGCATCTGATTTGCAACATTTCTGGTTCTCTCCATCTAGCTCTTGACCCATCTAACCACCTTCTCTAAGCTTCACCCTGTCAACTCTGTGCTGTGATGTTGGTAATGAGTATAATGTTACTGCTGCCAATGAAAACCAACATTTATTGGGCACTTATTTTGTAATTGAAACTTCTCTGGATGCTTTAAACATCTGAACTTTTTAAATCTTTATAGATAGGTCCCAGCATTAGCCCCTAATGGAGATGGAAAAACTGAGACTCGAAGAAGTAACATCAATTCCTTGAGATCATCCCACTAGGAGACAGAAATTCAAAATCAGGCACTCTTGTACAGAAGCCCACACTCCTAACCACTGTACTGCATGTTCTTTATTCTTCTGCTCTTATTTCTTGCTAGGCTTAGTACTAGTTCGACTGTCTTCTGCAGAGAACTAACTAGACACTTGTGTGGAACACTCCCTACTTAACCCCTATTCCATCTCCCCCAATTTGCTCCTACTGTTACCTTTCAACCTTGAATACCTATATTGGTGAAGTTCCAGGAAGCCCTTCTTCCTTATATCACAGAAGTTACATGGAGGGAGATTGTCTTCAGGAAGGAGCCCAAACACCTCCTAGTGCCAAGAAAACTCAGCGAATCATAAAAAATATATAGAGACTTAATGGTATTTGGCTGTATTTTATCTCCCTCCCCAGCTTCTCCCCCAGGGAACTCTGCTACTTAAAACAAAAATTCTGTTACCTCCCAAACTATTCCTAGGTGACAGAACCATGGCCAGTATTGTCATCCATAATTCACAGAACACTTGACACGGCTAAGTATCCTGCTCAGAGTCAAACAACAATGCCAGTTGGCAAACCCTTTGGATCAGTTCTATTTCTTTTGAATCACTGTGATTTGTGGACACACGGGAAACATTTGGTGCATCCTAATGGGCAGAGACCTGGCACATCATGTGTTATTACACGTCAATTGGGGACGGGGTTTTACTGCTGCCTTTATCTTCTTGTACCATGTTGCCCAATATTTCTGTGCTCTACAGGAATGGTGCAGAATCTTACTACTCTTCAGTATTTCATGTTAAAGATGGATGATGTGAATTTAAAATCAAAACCAGCTTCGATGACTAACACCATCCATTCGGCACATATTTATTTAACATCCACACTATGCCCGTCACTGTGCTGGGGAAAGTAGTGGAAAAACAGATGAGCCCTCTATTCCCAGAGAGCTTAAAGTTATGGTGTGGAAAGAAAGAGGGATGATTGATGGGGGGTGGTGTGTGTGTGTGCATAACTAAACAGTCTGGTTTAATATAGGATAAGGGCTATTAGAAAAACAAAACAGGCCTGACCTGTGGTGGCACAGTGGATAAAGCGTCAACCTGGAAACGCTGAGGTTGCCGGTTCGAAACCCTGGGCTTGCCTGGTCAAGGCACATATAGGAGTTGATGCTTCCTGCTCCTCCCCCCTTCTCTCTCTCTCTCTCTCTCTCTCTCTCTCCCTCTCTCTCCTCTCTATAATGAATAAATAAAATCTTAAAAAAAAAAACAAAAAAAAACAAAAACAAAAAAAACAAAGAACAGGCTGCCCTAATACGATACTACAGACCATGTGGTTTAAACAACAGAACCTTATTTCCTCATTCCATCACAGTCCTGGAGACTGGAAGTCTGAGATCAAGGTGTCATCAGGTTTGCTTTCTCCTGAGACCTGTCTCCTTGGCTTGCAGCTGTCCTGCTGTGTCCTCACATGGTCTCCCTCTGTTACACACATTTCTGGTGTCTCTTTGTGTGCCCAAGCATCCTCTTATAAGGACATCAGTCATATTGGATTAGGGTCCAAACATATGACCTCATTTTACCTTAATTACCATTTTAAAGCCCTGTCTCCCAATTCAGCCACATTCCGGGGTACTGGGAGTTAGGATTTCAATAATGAGTTTTGAGGAGGCACAACTTAGCCCATAATAGTCCCTTCTATATACAGTACCTGGAACACTGTAGGCATTCAGTAGACATGTGTTGATGAATTTTATCTTCTATAATCATTACTAACAATTCTATCGAAGGACATGTGATGACATTTCATTTATACCTCCAGGTGTTTTGATTTCTGGATGATCTGGGGTTGAGCCAAGAGTGTAGCTTGCTTTTCAGTCAATACCACAATAAAATGGTGAAAGGCTTCTTTATGACCAACTTTCAAATGTTACTGCAGGTGAAGATGTTACACAATCTTGGAATCTTCCATTCATGACCACTTTTGGAGTAGGATTCTAAAGTTTTGAGTATTGGCATTTTGGTTTTTTTTTTTTAAAGACTATTCATATTAGAGAGAACAGAGAGAGGAAGAGAGAACAGAGAGAGGGAGAGAGAGAGAAGGGGGGGTAGAAGCTGGAAGCATCAACTCCCATTTGTGCCTGGACCAGGCAAACCCAGGGTTTTGAACCGACAACCTCAGCATTCCAGGTCGACACTTTATCCACTGCGCCACCACAGGTCAGGCATTGGCGTGTGTTTTTGAATAATGGATTGAACCAGATACTCATATATAGTAGTTAGAGCCATACCCTGACAGTGCCTTTGTTAACTCCACTGGATCCTTAGTAATTTTACACTTTATTTAAATTTATTGATGTGACTTTTTTTAACACTATGCCGATCCTTTGAGGCTGCCACTATAAGCTGTAGTTTACCCTCACTTTTCAGTTGACAGACCTCTTTTTAACATAAACCTGGTTGGATCACTACCTTACGTAAAACTACTCTGTGCTCGGAGAATAAAAGCCAGGATGCTCGCCAACGTCTCTGAGGCCCCACACGCTCCGTTTACGCCGTGGGGCTCACAGCCTTTCTTCATATGAACTCTGCCTTGGCAGACTTCTTTCGGCTCCTCGATCGTTCCAAGCATTGCAGACTGCAGCATATGCTGTCTTCTCTGTCCGAGAATCTGTCCTCGGATTCTTTCTCATCGGCATTCTTCTAAGGTGACTCAACATTTCCTTAGGACAACTTTTAAGGACATCAGTCATACTGGTTTTCCCTTCTGCAAATGGCAGGCGGGCTGCACTTGCTCTGGGCTGCCTCGGGTCCTGTTAACTCTGCAGCTTCCTTCAGAGCTCTTGACTCCTTTCAGTGGTTTACTAAAATAGGCAGGTGTTGGATTAAAGGACGCCCCTCCACCTCATTGCCAGCAGCACCTGGGAGCTCCTGGGTCCCTTTTTCCCTGCTATGTCTCCTAGAAACATTGCTTTACTGGAAAGGGGTGAGAATAGGGCAAGTCCAAGCCCCCCAGGACGTGGCTATGAATGGTTCATCTTTGGGAGAATACAAAGCCAAAGTTAGGTTTTAAAGCTAAAAGTAAATCAACCATTGTGTATTCAAATGTCAATTCACCCACTAATCAACTCGGTGAGAGAGCTTGACTACACAGGATATGTAACTTTCCCCAAAGGTCACATTCTTCCTCTTTATCTTGAAGAAAAAGAAATATGAATGGGACTAAAATTCTCAGTCTTCCTGATTTCAGTGATAACATTCAACATAGAATGATTTTCGTGGGAGTAATGCTAAATTTCTTCTGTACGTGAAGCACCCAAATATGCCAAGTATTTTAAAAAGCTAAATGAAAATGCTACTTGGAGTGGTGATGCAGATGAATGATAAATCTGGCCTCCCAAAAAGTGTGTCATCCGCTAATCATTACAGATGTACACTCTGCCTGCAAAGTTATGCAAACTATTCATGGCACATGACTTCCCTCCTGGAGTGATACAGAGATCTTGAAAAAGTAAAATAAAAGCTTTCAGCTTAAGTGGGTGATGGAGAAAAAGCAGAGAACTGTTGTGTAAAGCTGAGTTTTCAATACAGCCAGTGGTGTATCTGCAAGAAGTGACATCTTGTACCTTCCCTCAAGCTGATATTTAGTTATTAATGAAAGTTCAAAACACCTCTTAGTTGTTTACTTAAACCTGGTGGCAAATCTGTAGACACCCGACATCGCTGATCTCACTGCAGCTGCCTTTCACCAGCAGTAAATAATGGCTCTGACCCTTCAGGTTTAAACAGCAAAAAATCAAACGCTCTGGGGCTTGCACCCCAGGCTTCACCGGTGAGCTGAGCACACGCGCCTTTCGCCAAGCTTACCCCTTTCCGCGTCAGTGAGATCAGTGCGCCGCTCCTGGAGCTATTCAATGTACGCATGTGTCTACGCTACGACACTGATGGGAAGAAATATTGTGCATATGTGAGTGGTGGGGAAAGGTGTTGAAACACAGAGGAAAGTGAGTTTGGGAGGTTATGTGTGACTGAAACCAATGTGTCCAATAGGAAAAAGAATCTGTAGTTAATCCATTCCTAAAAACATGAATATTGACTCAAATTGAAAAATCCCTGACTTTCTTCACTCACAGTCACTGGGTTGGAATTGGGTTTAAGATAATCTGTGTTTCTCATCATGTCAATGATTTATTCCTGGAAGCCACTCTGTCAGTAAGGATCAAATATCCCTCAAATTAAAAAAAAAATCTATATTTTATCTTGGAATAGAAGCAACCTGTAACATCTCTCAACCTCTCTCCTCCTCCTTCCTTTCTTTTCTCTCTCTTTCCCTGCTCTCTCTCCGTGTGTGTGTGTGTGTGTGTGTGTGTGTGTGTGTGTGTGTCTCACACACACACCTTAAAGGTGAAGGACAGATGAATTGTATATGTTTTTCAGTGGTTCAGGCCACTCCTTCTTACAAATCTGATTAAAGAAGATAAAGCACAAATAAAATTTGGTGTTGGCTAAATGGAACAGAATCTAGCTGTATCTTCAGAGTATCATTTAAGGAAGTTATTCAACAACTGTACTTCGAACACCTCCTATGCACCAGATAAAAGGATATAAGGAGCACATAGTGTGGAGAGTGGCTCAGGTCGTAGAATCAGGCAATTGTTATGACATAGGCTCTGCCTTTTCCTAGTTTTCTGACAGTGGAAAAATTACCGTCCTCAATTTTCTCATCAGTAAGATGGGAATAATAGCAGTATCTACCACTAATATCAACTGTAAATATGAAAAAGGTTACATGTTTAACAGCCCTGTGCTTGTCATAGAAAATCTTCAGAAAGAATATATTCATTTGTTCTTCTTAGAGACTAGGATGCAATAAAGACTAAGGTCAAGTGTTATTCTATGAAGGGGGTCGGGGAGAGGATGGTGCAGGGGACAGAAGCACATCCTTACAATATGAACTATAGATGCAATAATAAAAATATTTACCCGATTTCCCCAGAGAGAGGCCAAGCATAGACCTTCCTGAATGGGACATATAGAAAGAGTTAAGGTGGGTGGATGATGGAAGAACTGTGCTCGGAGGATGAAGAAGCTAAAGAATGATTTACCATCTATTAGCCGTAGGCTAAGGGGTTATGAAAGCATAAAAATGGTTTATACAATTTTTTATTACCAGTATGACCATAAATTGATATAACCACTTGAAAAGATAATATGGAAGAATTTAGTAAAATTGAAAAGTGATACAGTGTCTTAAGAAACATTGCGGCCCTGGCCGGTTGGCTCAGTGGTAGAGCATCGGCCTGGCGTGCGGGGGACCTGGGTTCGATTCCCGGCCAGGGCACATAGGAGAAGTGCCCATTTGCTTCTCCATTCCCCCCCTTCTTCCTCTCTGTCTCTCTCTTCCCCTCCCGCAGCCAAGGCTCCATTGGAGCAAAGATGGCCCAGGTGCTGGGGATGGCTCCTTGGCCCCTACCTCAGGCGCTAGAGTGGCTCTGGTCACAGCAGAGCGACCCCCGGAGGGCCAGAGCATCGCCCCTGGTGGGCAGAGCGTCGCCCCTGGTGGGCGTGCTGGGTGGATCCCGGTCGAGCGCATGCAGGAGTCTGTCTGACTGTCTCTCCCTGTTTCCAGCTTCAGAAAAATACAAAAAAATAAAATAAAAAGGAACATTGCATGTAAAGAAATCTACCCCAAAGAAACTCTTCCACCTAGAACTAAAAGGAAGTTCAGTACAACATTATCGGAAGCGTTAAGTGAGAGACAAAGTCTCTGGAGCACTTTGAACAGGTTAGTAGCATCATGTGACTTCCATGTCAAAAGGGTCACTCTGGTTGTGCGGTATTGAGAATAGATTTTTGGAGTGTCAGAGGAGAACCCTGGAGAGCATCTGGGAGGCTAATACTCTAGACGAGATATATGGTACCTTGGTCCAGAGTGGTCAAATAGATGGTGAGAAGTAGTGGAATTACGGATATTTTCTTAACATAGACCTAATGATGTTCAAATTTATGGAAAATTCATAAAGGAGATACTATTCAGTAGTTTAACCAAATGAACTAGGTTAACAATAAAAACTTGTGGAAATTTCAAAACTAACATTAAGCACAAAAAATAATATGTACAGTACTATCAAACTGTTCTATG
Organism: Saccopteryx bilineata; assembly: GCF_036850765.1. Lineage (NCBI taxonomy): Eukaryota > Metazoa > Chordata > Mammalia > Chiroptera > Emballonuridae > Saccopteryx > Saccopteryx bilineata. Next base: position 252,430,853 of record NC_089494.1, read on the forward strand.
ATAAAATTTATGTGAATAAAAACTAAACCTGATAATAATATATATGCATAGATACTTATCTATACATGTTTAAAAATGAATTATAAAGGTACAATAAATTCATGGTGTTCTTACCTGTTAGCACAGTAGGAAGGGAGAGGAAATTAGACTGGACAAGAGGAAAAAAACACAGTCTCAACTATATGTTTAATTTCTTGAAAAAAAATGTCAATCAATTATCATGGAGACTGCTCCATGGTGTATAGACAGGTGGCTTTCTACATTCTTCTGTACATTTTAATAAACAGAAATTTGAAAAGGATGTATAGATTAATAATGCCAAGTTCCTGTGACCACGTAGGGGTCTCTAAATATGAAGCGACTTGTCTTAAGGAAACTATATCTAAAATGCGATGAGGGTTAAAAACATGGTCGAATCAAATGTAATTGGGAGGGAAATAGCGGAAGGTGTCAAAGGTGGTTTGGAAATATCTAGTAATAGCTCAGCCACTAAATACGACAGAAAGCAATTCTGTGAGAAGAACAAGAGCAGAGACAGGAAACCTCACACCATCTTTCAGAAAGAACCTTCATTTGCAGTCTATGAAATTTAGACCCAGTTGATGAGCCCTCCCTGCCTACAACCCGCCCTCTAAAAGAGGTCTGATTTCCCTCACTGTGAGATAATATTCTGCAGCAAATTAAAAAGTAGTGCATCCATTGGGGCGTTTTTATTAAAGGAATTTATTATGGCTTGAGATACCAAGACATACCGAAAAATAAAAAGACATTAAAATAGCAGTAACATTTTACAAAACAAGAAATAAAATATATGAAAGTTTGAAATCTAAAGAACATCTTAAAAAACAAAAATGAGTGAACATGTCTACTAAATTGAACATCAAAGATTTACCCGATAATTATGGTCATTTCAGAAATTGACTTCAAAATCTGCAGGCTCTTAAAGTGTAACCTAGATGGCACATTCAGGAGCAAGGTCAAAGTGTGTGAAACACTTCAAGTGAAGTGATTGCTTGAACAAGCTGGTTAAACCGGAATACTGATGCATTTGGCTTTGTGCTAGTGACCCCCTGCCTATGTAGCAAGCACCATCACTAACTACTACCAGGTACAGACATCCATCCCCCAGCGAAGCACCCACTGGTCACCCTTGGTCGCTGCTCTTAAATCCAGCAGTGACTCTAAATGCCAGGAATACGAGGCACCACCGCAGTTTACAAGCCTGGTTTATGGAAATCAGATGACAGGTGTGCGACTGACTTCTCTATCTCACCAGTATCCCAGCCAGAGGAGTTGTAATACGCACTAAGGGGCATGAAAAATGACGTGTGCTACCCAAGCTTTGTCTCAGTTTCCGAATCTTTATTTCCATGTGGCATTAATTTATCACTCTCTTTTATGTCTGCTTAGTATTCTGACGAATTGCCTGATAAGCTCGGCTGCCGTCGGCCGGCAACGAGGCAGTCTGTGGCACCGATGCGGTGCAGAGATATGGGGCGTGTAACGTGGGACTTCAGCTTCCGGTTTTGTTCTCCCTCGGTGGATCCTTTGTACTAAAAGATCTACTACACATTTTCTATTTTTGCCAATTCTCCGTATGTTTACTATACATTCAAAGCTTGTTGATAATCAGTGGCCAAGTCAGCTAAAAAGATGGCATTCTCTCATTGTTCCTTCAAGTCATCGTCGCTGTGTGCCCTGTCCCCATTTTATTTGTCGCAGCTGGACTTGGTCTATAAATAGCTCTGTGAAATGATGGACAGTTCTCAAGGCTTGTTGGCATAGAATCAATACCTAGCCAAAAGGGACCTTATGAATCAATTACATTGTCTCCAGCAGGGTTACCATGGAAGCTCTCAGTCCTTCTTTCCTACCCCCTAACTCCTCCTGTCTGGGCAGTATTCTCTGTGTAATTAGAACAGATGCAGTTTATTTAGTAACGGAAAGCTTACTGGAGAGAGTTCTGTGAAGGTGTCAGACGGAATTCACCCCGTCATGCATATTCAGAGAAGACTAATGTGAAAATGTAAATGCTTCTCCTAATTCAATCCTTATTTGAAAAAAAAAAAAAAATGGGGACATAGAGGGAGGACCTCCTATCCTGGAAGTAAGCTTCCTTTGGGTGTCAAGAAATGATGTTTGATATCCCATCTTTACTCAGACACAAAGCAAGCAATAGTTCTTAAAATAACCTTTTCTGCTGTGGATGTAATAAACTGCTTTCTATGCAGTTGTTCAGTGACTCTTTGGCATCTCTGAGCAATAACGTTACCTACAACAGCTTCATATTGGGCACAATCCACAGGGCCAAACAGGAATGATGACTGGGTCAGCACTCTGTGCCTGGCCCTCTCGGGAGATGAAGACACACACCTTCTTCTCAAGGCATGAATAAATAAATTGGGGAGACAGGTACACATGAGAAAGACAGGCATGATCACAGGTAAAAGTGAAAAGATTTGAGGCAGGTCTAACAGAGTGAGCTTCACGGTGCAAGGCTACGAGACATGCTTTAACTAAGGAGAGGAAGAGCCAGCGACTTGGTGAGAGGAGGGGCCTGAGGGCGTCTAGGACACCCTGCCCAGAGGCGGGGTGCTTGAGACGGAATTTGAAGGACAGGCTGTAAAGGGCTAACCTGATGAGGTGTAGGAAGGACAAATGGCATATGAAGAAGAACAATAAGAAAAGGCACCATTACTGAAAGACCAGTCTGTGTTTGAGAAACTGAGAAGAGGCTGTCAGGGCTGGAGAAATCCTCTGTAGGGTCTGGCATCCAAAGGTGGATACGGATCATGAAAGAACGGCCATTCTGTCCTCAGACCCTGAGTTGTATTTTGAAGGCAGTGGTTGGAAAACCTTTCTACTTTAAGAAAAAGTACCATGTCACCATGTGGGAAAGGATATATTAGTTTTAGCAAATTTATGCCAAGTGGAAACTTTTTGGTGATGTTATTATTTTAAATTCCTTTTAACTTAAAATTTTTATTTGTAACAAAGGTTTCAAAAGAAGAAAAAGAAAATAAGCTTCACAATAACATTATAATTTGGGCAGGAGGCATAGCTGTACTTTCCTGTTAGTGAGAACACAAACATTTTCCCTAGGGCTTAAGAGAGCCCTCACTAGCAGTTGAAATCCAAACTAATTTCTGGATTAGACACCCTGGCTGGTGTGTCTTCTTGTTTGTTTGGGGAGATTTCTGCTCCCTCAGGAGGGACTTGGCTGGTACCTTTTTGAATGTGGGACTTTTTCACTCCCCCATACTCTGTTGAAATGGCTAATCATAATTGTCATTATTTAATACACTCTTAATAAAATACACTACACTGGACCTCAGCACTTCACATACATTCCACATGTTCTCTTTTCTACCATACTACAAAGGCGTTGCTAGTCCCTAAGTTGGTAGGTGAAAAAACTGACCCCTGAGATCAACACACTAAGTACTCCCCCCGCCCCCATGACCTTCAAATCCTGTACCATTTCTGCTGTGTGTATGATGTGTAAGGTTACTTTAAAAAGATGCAGATAAGATGAGCAATATTTCTTCTGTCATAAGGGCTCCGCACAATCCTAAGGGCAACATGCTTTGTGCAAGTGGTTTTGTTTCATTGCAAAAGGACAACAAAATTAGCCTTGATGGTATAAATCCCTCCAAGAAATGTGTTCCGAGGCAGGGCCCACCAGACCTGAATGGGGCTCTCCCCCTAAACCTTTCACCAGACTGTAGTGCTTTCCTGGAAAGCCAGTGCTAGCATATTAGGGGTATTGAATATCTTCTTCATATCAGCCTGGTCCATGGGCACCATCAATGGACACCAGTCTAATCCCTTATTTTACATAATATACATTTATTTTCCTCATGTCCATAATGAAAAGACCACCCACATCATTGTCAACAGTTTTTTGTTGTTGTTGTTTTTTTAACTTGTAATGAAGTTTGTCTTTCATGGTTGGTCATGCTGGTCTGCATTAGTGAGCACCTCCTGATTTGACACTCCCTTGCTATTCTTCACATCTGGATAGCAATCCTTTCTCATGGATTATTTCCACAATCTTGAAAATTACCCTGCCAGGTCTATTTGTATCAGTGTTTCATGTGGCCTAGTATTTGTTTTATTCCAAAAACAAGAAACCACATCTTCCTAGAGGTTATGTGACTTGCTCAGCGTTACGTGGGGCCAGGGCCTGACCATGAACCTCAGTCTTCTAGCCTTCGTCCCTTCACCTTCCCCGTATGTCACACTGATACCAGGATAACATGACAATGTACAATGGCAGAGGGTGCTTCCCCAAAGGAAAATCCAGCTCTGTTACCAAAAGAAAAGAAAATAGATGCTGAGAAGAATCAAACACTAGATGTTCATAGCTTCTTGGTCCCCCTGAGCATTTTAATCATCAGTGCTATTAAACTGGCTAATCTTTCTATCTGTGGTTTCTAAAATTGCACCAAAAAAGTCTTATATCACATCTTTGTACTTTAGGAATGTTCTCATAGACTCATTTGCCACTAGAAAACTTGCTCTCCAATGTAATCTATTCAATGAGCCATTTTATCCAACCCATTAAAACCAATTAAAGGAGAAATTATATTTAAATTCTATTTTCTGCCCAATAATCTGGTAGGTTGCATTCACTTAAATCAAATTCTATCAGCTCAACCATATGAAGTACAGTTTCAGAAATTAAGTTTCATTTTTACCCAAGAACCTGTCAACTTGAGCATAGCATCCATCTTGCAAACTTGATTAACACTATTGTATTCATTCCTTCAAATTTTGTGATATTCAGCATTTTGAGAACTGAACACAAAGGCTCTGCTCTGCCTGAAAATTATCTAGTTGATCCGATGCTAGCCTCATAAATTGTGTTGTTCACATTCCTTGTGGTTCTTGATTAAAGAATGACATTTCATAAATTCACTAGATACCATTCAACATCCCCTTTCACAAAAGTTCTTAATGCTGAGTTAGATATTTTATCATCAACTCAAAGCAGTGTCGTTTCCCACTTCTAGCCACAGATATTAGCTGAGTAGTCCCCCAAAGAGTAGGACACTATGATTACATTTAAAAAAACAACCTGCTTTGATCTTGACTTCACGAAACAGAACTGAATGATGACTTTGAACAATATATATGGTTATTGAACAGGAAAATCTAATTGGATTCATTGAGTGTATATTAACTTTAAAGAAAATGAATTTTAAGATAAAATTAAGGAACACATAGGTAACAATTTTTTCTTGTGACAGGTGAAATAAGATTCATTTGTAATTTCGGTCTCTGGTAAATATGAAGACCCTTTCTGAAGTAGGCTAATGTATGAAGCTATGTTTTTTACTTCGAATTCTTCAAAATGTTGACGCCATCTGTTACATTTAAATGACTCTCATTACAAACAAATGACCATTAATAATACATTTTGAAGCACTGAATTTAGTTCCTAGCCCATTTGAATTCATAAAATATGAGAATTTGGCAGCTGTGGGGAGATAAGTATTGTGTTTATTTAAAAAAACACCTTCCTTTTTTTTTTTTTTTTTTTTAGTTTTAATAGCTACTCCTCAATACCTTTCCACTTCTAGAGCTCAAATGTCCTAATTATGAAGTTTTAAGAGACTTCTGTATTATCCCAAGGGTTAGTCTAGATGAATCTTGTTATCAGACTTGGCATTTTTAATTATTCATTTGGATTTTAGGGATCAATATTTAGACTTAAATAATATAATCAGCCTCCTGAAATCAAACTGCTTTCCATCATGTTTCCTTCTGTTCCAGCCCATAAACCTGGGACCAATCTCTCATACACTCTCCAGGCTCCCAAGATACTGCATATCGTATCAGCTAACGCTTTAGGCAAAGCTAATGCCTTATCTATATTATTTAGTTTAATTATCTCATGAGGGAGGTGCCACTATTATCCCTATTTCTTATAGAGAGTGATTAGATAATAAGAAATTAGGAACCGTGCCCAAGGTTATAGAACCAACATGTCGTAGAGTCAGGACCCATAAGCTGAGTAATTCTAGAGCCTTCCAGATATAATTCTCATTTTCCAGTCCTTCCCCACAGGGATCCTTTCTGCCAGAAGGATCCATTGTCTACTGGTTCCCCACATAGCAAACTCATTCTCGCCCCGGGTCAGCACCATTGTTGATCTTCTTGTTTAGAATGTTCTCTCCTCCTTTTCCTGTCATGCGTTCAAATCCCACAAATGCCACTGAGCTCAGCACAACTCTCACTTTCCTGGGGAAGCTCATAGGAACATTACATTCCTGTGCCTACAATTTTTTTAAAGATCTCATTTCCAAAAAGGACAAAATCCAAGCATCTGTGTTTGGCATGGAAGACCCTTTGTGACTTGGTCCCTACGCAACTCTAATGGAACCTCTGGCTGAATAGCCCTATAGGGGCTTCATCCCTCTCCCCACCAGCCCACAGGGACACCTCTTACACTCCAGCCATCCCGGTGACCTAGATCCCCGGCCTCCCACTCCTCAAGGACGTTGCTCCGGAATGTTCCCTGTGCTTTCCAGCGTCACCAGGGTATGTTCTTTACGTTCCATTGGAAACGTTTTCTTAACCTCACTTGTCTGCCCTATTTCCTTCCTTCCTCCTAAGAGTTATCCGTGCCTTCCATGTTGTTTAGTTCAGCGACCTCCTGTCTGCTCCTCAGTCCTGCTTGTCATACTTCCTCTTGGGGCTTTGCAGATGCTGTCTCCTCTACCTGGCCAAGGTTTTCCCTTGATGTCTCACATGGCTCACGTACACTCTCTTTCTGAGTTTGTTCAGGACAAGACCTGACACATAATATGCAACCTAATATATTTTAGTTATTTTACTAATATTTGAGTATATTTTTCTTATGTGCCTGTATTAGACATGTTATACTCAATCACAAATTATCTTAGATGTCACCACAGGAATAAGCTGAAACCACACATTTGAGCTTTATTCTTATGTATAGTTTAGTCGATACTATCTATTGTCCTTATATCTAACTATACATTCTCTTAAGTGAAAGTTTCTTCAGTCTTCATTGCCCCCCACCAGACTCTCCTGCAGGTGGTCTGCATGCCTCAGAGCCCCCTCTGCAGGGGTCCCTACCCCAACCAGCGTGCACTTTGCTGACTGACACTGACGCTGCTGCAGCCTGGATTCAAGCTCACACTTCTGAACCTGAATCTGTCCTTCCTTCCACAAACCTTGGCTGGCCAGTTTGAACTGGCATTTTTATCTCAGCCTAGCAGGAGGCGTTGACAGTTAAAAGCATGTGCCTTCTTTCAGAATCTGCCAGTTACAAACAGTCGTGCCAAGCCTGTTTGTATAGGGAAATCTTTGGGGAATCGCTTCTGTTTTTGCAACCTCGGATCAAGTGCAGCAGATGACGACGAAAGATGTCAGACTGGAACACTCCCAGTGGACTCTCTGTTTACAAGCTAGTAGAAGCCTTGATTTTGCATATTGTAGACTTAAAAATTCCCTGACAGGTCGAATGTAGCCATGTGTTTCCTTCTAATAGGAATTTCTACACAGATGCATTTGAACAATTCCGAGCCCCCCACGGAGCCACGTGTCTGGTTTTTGACACAGCTGCCCTGGTTGGGAGAGATGCTTATCAAACCCCTTTGGGATGGTAAATAGTCTCCAAGTGGGGAAATGGGTTTGAATAGAAAATGTGTGACTTTGTCAGGAATGTAGATCCTCTCACAGTAGTCTTGGTTTTGATCACTGGCATCTTTTGAAGTCTTTTTTTTTTAAGACTTTATTTATTAATTTAAAAAGGGAGGAGAGAGAGAGAGAGAGAGAGAGAAGGGAGGAGGAGCAGGAACCATCAACTCCCATATGCACCTTGACTGGACAAGCCCAGGGTTTTGAACCGGTGACCTCAGCAATCCAATTTGTAGGGTCTCTTTCATCAAAACTACATTTGACTAACGCCCTGATGAAGAAAATGAAACAAAGGTAGGTAAATAACCACAGCAGATGAAATGAAACAGGATCGCATTGAGTGGGAATAGCAGGTACCAGAAAGACAAACAGGTACAAGAAAACAAGTGATGAACCTGCTTTCTGAGTCCATTTAGGGCAACTTAGTCAAAGGTAAGATTGCACACTTTTTTGTTTGTTTGAGGTGTGGTTGTGATACAGTAAACTGGAAATCGCTCTCTCTCTCTCTCTCTCTCTCTCTCTCTCTCTCTTAGTCTCTCTGTCTCTTTCTCTCTCGTTGTTTTATTCTTGTTTTACTGGATAAACACTGGAGTCTGTGGGTTCAGGGCTGATTTTTTCTCTCATATCCCTGACCTTATGGCGCAGAGATATTGTAGGGTAACAGTGGGTTCTCCTCAACCTCAGGACAGAAGCTGCCATTCCCAGCTGCAGGGTGAGCTTATGTGACACGCCTGTCATCACCTGCTTGATCTAGTCTGCACAAGCTCTTGGTGTACCCACATCTCGAGCACTCTGCCTGTTCGACCCAGCAGTGGCCCTGGGAGCACCAAAGCAAGAATCCTGAGCTCTCAAAGCTCAGGAATTGCCTTCTTGTTTTTCCTGTGTCTCTGCCATTTCTTCTGTAGACAAGGCTACAGGGGAGAGGTCCGTATGAGGAAAACACGATTGCGTTGCTAGAGCGGCTGAACATTTGGGAGGGTCATAATGACTGCATTGCAATGTAGCTTCACTTGCAGGGTGTGGGCTAGAGTGCTTTAATATTATTAAAAAGAGACGGCTTCTTTTCCACCAACTCAACCATATCCAGATGGTTCCTGACTATGATGGTTTTTGATTTCACAATGCTATGGAAGTGGTTGGTACTCATTCAGTAGAAACCTTAATTCAAAATTTGAATTTTGATCTTAACCCAGGCTAGCACTATGCATGATGGTGGTCTCTTGTGAGCTTCAACTCCTAGCTGGTCCTCCGATCACGTGGGCCAACAACCCATACTTATCAGGGTCTTCACTGCGGTCTGTGAATTTGCCCAGCTATAGGTGAATATAAGTATTCTGAGCAAGTTTAAGTTAGGTTAGGCTAAGCTATAAGGTTCTGTAGGTTAGGTGTATTAAATGCATGGTCAATATGTGATATTTTCAACTTATGATGGATTTATTGGGATATAACCCTATTATAAGTAGAGGAGCACCTATAATAGTTACTTTTTTGTTACCGCTGGGTTAGCTGGATGAGCTTAGTGTTCTTGCCAACAGCATTCAAGTCTTGTGTGTGTGTGTGTGTGTGTGTATTAAGATTTTATTTATTGATTTTAGAGAGAGGATGGAGAGAAGGCAGGGGGAGGATTGGGAAGCATCAACTCATAGTAGTTGCTTCTCATTTATGTGTTGATTGGGCAAGCCCAGAGTTTTGAACCAGTAACCTCAGCATTCTAAGCTGAGGCTTCATCCACAGCACCACCACAGGTCAGGTAAGTCTTCTATATTTGAGGATGCATTTTATCATAAAGAGAAATAATGGCTGCATTTAAATAAAAGTGTGGAAAATGCAATTCCTGGGGCCCAATCAAATGCTTATATCAAAAAAAAATTGTCTATTGGCCCTGGCCAATTGGCTCAGTGGTAGAACATCAGCTGGTATGTGGGTTTGATTCCCAGTCACGGCACACAGGAGAAGTGCCCATCTACTTCTCCACCCCTCCCCCTCTCCTTTCTCTCTGTCTCTTTTTTCCCCTCCCGCAGCCAAGACTCCACTGAATCAGAGTTGGCCCGGGTGCTGAGGATGGCTCTGTGGCCTCCGCCTGAGGTGCTAGATTGGCTCCAGCCACAATGGAGCAATGCCCCAGATGGGCAGAGCATCGCCCCCTGGTGGGCATGCCTGGTGGATCCCGGTAAGGTGCATGCAGAAGTCTGTCTGACTGCCTCCCTCCTTCTAACTTTGGACAAATACAAAAAAAAAAAAAAAAAAAAAAGAAGTCTGTTTATGATAAAATTTCAAGCAACCTTTATGAACATAAACAGGTCAGACAATCACCCATTTATAATCTAGGCTTAGTCAAAGTAGTCACATGAACAAAATAAGGGCGGAATAATCTGCATAAAAATAAACATTTGTAATTTCAGGTATGTCAGAATACGAATATTCTTAAATTTGGTTGATGGCTATGAGCTAGTTAAAACCACAGTATAAATGTTTCCTTAATGTGTAGAAATGCATCATCCAGATCTCAGGCTTCAAATTTTGCTAATCTGAATAATTTTCATTCTGAAGACATTTTAGAAAATGTTCTCTGCCATGGTTAATAACAGCAGCAGCAACAAAATAAATAGCTATTGGGTGAGAAAATAAACTAGAATGAGTAACAAATTGCAGGCGGATTCAAATCAATCACACCTAAATATAATGGGGAAAATACAGCTGTTTCAAAGTATGGCGACAAATTTAATTATTTTTTTCAATATAATCTGGAAAAGAAAAACAGGATTTAACTGCATCTTTGAACTTTAGAAATAATCATGGTAGTCCCTGGCCCAAAACATTTTAACATCTCTCTGTTGCCCACCATAAAATCAAAACCCTTGGGAGAAAATGCTTCTCATTTGATCCAAACCTACCTTGCCCTTCCAACCAGGCATTCCTGCCAAATTGACCACATCCCATCACTCCCCACCTTCTTGTCTTTCTCTCCATTCTCCTGCAGTGTCTTCTTTTGACTTTATGCCTTTTCCAAGTGCCCCCTCTTCAAGGTCCAGCTTATGTTCTTTTTCTTCCAAGATGAATACCTCTGACCAATGGACCCATTTTTATTTATATAGCTTTCATTTTGTTTTACCTCTTATTATTTTTTTTAAATTACAGTTAACTTGGATTGCATCTATTCATGACAGAGTTACTTATACGGTGCTTTTTAGCTTTCTCTGCTGTGTACCCTTCCAGTACCATAGACGTATTTGCTTGTCATTCATGCATTAACCCATTCCTGTAGTATAAAATACACATCATATTGTACATATTCACTTTGTACTGAGGTACTGTCTTTTAAGATCCTGTGCTCGCCTTGGCAACATATATATACTAAGATTCTTTTGTCGACAACCTGTGGATCACAGGGTCTTTCATCTGACACGTATTATTGATGTCTCCTATGTGTGAGTATTCTGCTCAATTTTCTTTTCTCAGCAAAATGTCTACACACCACTATTATAGCTCTTATCACATTATTAAATAGTATTCTGCCTTCCATAAATTCCTAATGTGTCCCACTTGGCAGAAACCATACCATTCAGTTTTAATTCCTCAACACCAAACACTCAATAGGCTCTCATAAATGTCTATTCAATAAACGTTCGTGGTTGTGTTACCAGAAAGGGGACTGGCCGGAAGCAAGGCTGCCTTGGGCCGGCCTTGTAGTGTGTGGGTTCTTGACTGAGTGCAGGAGATATTTCCCGACGTGATCCCAGGTGATTTTGAGAACACATTTATTAAAGCTGGGGACAGTGAAGCAAGGAAGGGTTTTTTTTTTATTGTATTTATTTTTAATGGGGTGACATCAGTAAATCAAGATACATATATTCAAAGATAACATGTCCAGGTTATCTTATCGTTCAATTATGTTGCATACCCATCACCCAAAGTCAGATTGTCCTGTCACCCTCTATCTAGTTCTCTTTGTGCCCCTCCCCCTCCCCCTTCCCTCTTCCTCTCCCCCCTCCCCCCGTAACCACCACACTCTTATCAATGTCTCTTGGTCTCACTTTTATGTCCCATCTATGTATGGAATAATGCAGTTCCTGTTTTTTTCTGATTTACTTATTTCACTCCGTATAATGTTGTCAAGATCCCACCATTTTGCTATAAATGATCCGATGTCATCATTTCTTATGGCTGAGTAGTATTCCATAGTGTATATGTGCCACATCTTCTTTATCTAGTCATCTATTGATGGGCTTTTTGGTTGTTTCCATGTCCTGGCCACTGTGAACAATGCTGCAATGAACATGGGGCTGCATGTGTCTTTACGAGTCAATGTTTCTGAGTTTTGGGGTATATACCCAGTAGAGGGATTGCTGGGTCATAAGCTGGAAGAAGCCACAGGAGAGCCCAGGTGGAGCTGCTTTGGGTCTCTAAACATGTTTGAAGAAAGAAATGAGCTGAGGCAGGGCGACGTTAGCTCACCGGGAAGTCAGAGAAGAGGAGCCTTGGAGACAGCTGCAGGGTGAGCCTGGGACACGTTGCCACTGCCCGCTGCTCCCCCGGTTGCGAGTCTCCTGGGGATCCTTAGAGCTTAGGATAGGCACACCAGTGGAGCCAAGAAACAGGTGAAGGGGAAAAGAGGGAAGAGGAGGAAGAGGAGGAAGGGAAAGACATGGGTGTGCTCCTGGGAGGGGAGCTCATGCTGGGTCCTTGGGCTTCCGGGGTTATTAAAGGCTGGGAGTTTAAGAGAGGTTTTAAGGGAGGATCACAATAGAATATTCATCAGTTTTATGCTGATGTTCGAAATGAGATCTACTCCTTTATCTTCATCTGTCCTTGGGTGTGGCTGGCACAAATGGCACTAACTGAACTTCTGCTGTCTATCTCCCTGAACATGGTGATGTAAGTTATATTTACCCTCTGGTTGGAGAGGAGAAGTGTAAATCATCTACTCTTAAGTATCCTTAGTTAGGGAAGATAAGATAGTATTTGGGGATTTATTAGTTGGCTGTAAACTGCTTGGCCATTTAACTGCCTCAGCTTCCCTCTTCTACTTGCCCTGGCTTACTGGCCTGTCTCAGTTGCATGCATTGATAGAAGAATAAGTAAATTTAGGAATATTTTTTTAAATATTACATGGGTTACTGTGGGCATAATGTGTTTGGAGGCAAAAAGTTTAGTTGAGGATATAATACTCATACTGTTACTTAAATTAAGTGTTAGCAATGATAATTGCAAAAGAAGGACCATTGAGAGGTGGACATCTAATGAAGCTCATATTTTCTTGCTCTAATGATGATTGGAGCTTAGTTCTCACTCATCCTTTCAGTCAGAAACACCCCTGTTGGGCAGATAAAATATATTATGCTCACTTTGTTAAAGATGGCACTGCCCACAGGGAAGCCCATTGCCCAGGTAATTGCTTGGGATGGGCGTGATTATGTTAATATGTGTTGGGGGAGGGCTTTTGCGCCAAAAGGTTTTAAAAGGAAGAGAGATCATATTGTTCCAGGAGAAGAGTGATTTCGTTCTAGGAGGAGGGCAGAGAGCAGGGAGGAGAGCAGAGTAAGGCCACATGTAGGAGAGGAGAAGTAGCCAAGATGGCAGAGTGCTAAAGGAGAAACCAGTTTGTGCAGAGTTTGTGCAGAGAGAAGGAAGGAGATGGGGAACAGAACTGAATAAGGCTAGTGAGCTAGAAACCTTTGATTCTAGAAAACTCGGATAAGTCAGTAGCTTTATGAGCACAGAATGAATGGGTTTTGGAGCCTAGTGTGGGTTTTTACTTGCCCGCCAGGTACAAGCTAGGATTAAAGATGATGGCCCACCAGTTTTGGGCTTTGTTGTTTCATTACCGTCTGTCTGAATCTAATGTAAACCTGCATAGGCCAGGCGGCTGTGATGGGGGCTGTGGACACTGGCTTTACATCCCCTATTTGATTTGGTATCTTGTCTCTGGCCTAAAAGTAGTAGTCAATAGGAACACTCTTTCTGTGCTCTGAGTATTTGTTTTCTGATTTGGCAAATTAGTGTCCCAGCATTTAGGGCCTCTATGGCTATATCTGTACAGGTTTCTAAAATGTTATGGAAATGAAATGGAAGTAACTCTTAAGTGTGCTCTTTAAACCCCAATGACATTTGACCTCCGTACGCAAGCAAGGTAAAGGGCTACATTAAGCTTTGGTCTCTCTATGTGGTCCTACTGTTTCTAACACTAGTGATGATGTCAAACCATCATCGTTGAATGTCAAAGATCAGAGAGGGCATATCAAAAGAAAAATCAGTCATGATTTTTACAGCACAGCTTGCCACCAAGTTTTTGAAAAGTTCACTTATTTTATTTCCAGAAGAGCTATATAATAATTTGTTGGCACACCACAGATTTAATCAGTATTTTACAGATGAAAAATGTAAGCAATGAGTGATTTTCCTAGTGCTGGTACAGTTGGTGAAAACAATAGCTCAGCAGACATTCCTGGTTCACTGTGTGATGTAGGTCCACCTATACTAAAAGGTCAGCCCAGCAGGACTAGGGCAAGGTTTCAGGAACATCTTTTTCCTACAGTTATGGGGACTTGGAACCAGAAAGTGAGCCTGGAATAATGCTCAAGAGAAGAGCTCAGAGCTACAACTTGAGAGGCACATCCAACTGGGTTATTGGATGAAGTGGGGCTGCAGGGATGTGACAGTCATCAGAGTGTAATGTTCAAGGATCAGAGGGTCTGGAAAGATGAGGACAAAAACAGAAAAGGTGCAATCAGTTGAACAAGCATCTAAATCATGGCTTTACTACCCATTAGTTGCTATGTGGTCCTGAGAAATTTTTACCAGCTACTGTAGTCTTGAGCAAGTTACTTCACCTCTCTGAGCCTTTGTTTCTTTCTTTGCAAAAAGATAAAAAAAAGAGAACCTATCTCAAATAGGTTAGTTGCCAATCTACTGTGAAGATTCAGTGGGATGATAAACATAAAGTGTTAAGCACTATAGCTCAATAAATGTTAGTTCTTCTTCTTATTGTTATTAATTACAACAAAATAAATTAGCTGGAGATCTGGCTAAGTAAGAGAAATAAAAATGGCAAATTCTTTTTTATACTTCCTTATATCTTTTATCTGTTCCACGTGATGCATTCAAAGTACAGGTAGGACCCAAAGAAAGGACTAATAAGATCAATCTAGTCTATGATTTTTAACTTTAGTATCACTTGTAGAGGAGAAAAAAAAATATTTTTCTTTCTATTTATCTTGATTTATTAGCTGGGGCCCCGTAAATTAGACTCACAAGAGATAGATTAACAAGAGAAAGAATGAACAGAGTTTTATTAACATGTACATACAAATGGAAATACTCAGAGAAGAGTAACTCAAAGGGGGGTTAGGATGTGGGCTTACATAACTAACATTCTAACAAAAGAAGGGTAATTTTATAGAGAATTTATAAGACAAAGGAAAAGGAGTTTGAGCTCCTAAGGGTGACAAATTATCAGAAGGCAATTATAGAGGGAGACTAATGGTACACAAGGGCTGATTTTAGCAATATTTGTTATGTAGTTGCCTCTGATTGTGTCTGGGCTGATAAGGGTTTAGAGTTGTCTCTAGTGATTGACTTTTCTATTCTTCCTGGTAGGGAGGAAAAGGTAGGGGCAAATTTATATCCTGCTTTTCATAAAATTAGGGGAAAGCAAAAAAACTTTTTCTGTATCTGTTTCTTCTCACTTGCCTTCAGCTCAAAAACAATTCTTATACCAAAGTGGTGTTTTATGGGGTGGCATACTTTGCTACCCTTCACACCCATCAGCAAAACAGTTCATTAGAACATTTCTTCCAGTTCACCTTCGCTGGGAATACCTGCACTGCTTCCACAGAGGGAGCTCGCTGTCCATCAAATTGTGCTCCTGAGACATGATGATCACTTTTGCAGGGAAAGGATAGAGGCTGTAGAGGAGCCTAAGAACTGAATGTATAGAAATTTTTTTGTCTACCTAACCTGTATCTCAACCCTATGGAGTGGGTATTAATAATCTCACTTTCCAGAGAACAAAACGGAGGCTGAAATATGAAGCCATCTTCCCAGGATCACCTAGCTAGGAACTGTCAGATCCAGAATTCAGTTAACATACATTGGACTCCAAAGCCCATGTTTCTTCAAATACTACTGGTTTTGCAAAGTAATAATTTTCAGTGGTTTTATTTTTTTCTTCCTGTCTTCGATTCTTATCAATAGCTGTTGCCAGAATTGCAAATTTTGAGTGAGGGGAGGAAGTTCATTGCAGTCTTGAAAATGAGATCAGTCTCCATTGAGTCACGTCCATGGCTGTTCTGCTTCTCCCTCTCTCATTATGTGGTGGCTTATCTGCATATTTCCCGACAACTGGCATACCTCCATTAAAAGTTGTTTCTAAACTAGAATCTGCACTATCTCAGGTTGAATTTGACATGTTCTATTTCCTTCTCTCAGCAGTTGAATGGACAGTCTATCTTCTCTGAACCATCTGTCTACTCTCACCTCATAGTCCAACGTTAGCCCCTCTCCCTCGTCACTCTCCCCTGTGTACCCTCATTCTCCCCAACAGAAATCCAGTCCATGGGCTGTTAGACAAGCATCCTTCCTGGGCGTGAGGTGAGGTTGTTCTCTGGAGAGTGGGGAAGAGGAGGTAGAGGGAGGGGAATTGTGAAGAGAAGGGTCAGTTTGAGGCTCACAGCTTCCTATAACCCTGGAGGGAAAGTGCAGAAAAATACTAATGTTAATTATAAGTATGACCTAGTTATGGTTATGACAAGTTCAACACAGAATATATATGTACATTATCATTAAATGTTAGTTTACAAGTTTATTATAATCTTCATATAATGTTTTCATGCAATTCATTCTTTAATCATTTGGTGATTTTTTGGAACAAAACTCAACTGAGAATTAAAAAAAGAAAGAGAAAAAAGTTAATACAAAGGAAAACCTGGGAGAGCCCAGGGTTAGAGATCATAGACGGTATACAAGTTCTTATTTCTCTAGATAATGTAAACTTTAGCAGCGATTGCAACTCAAATTCTTTTAAGGGCCAGACCATAGTAACAGTTAAATTTTTTTGTATGTTAGCTGTACCAGAAAATGTCCTTCTCTAGGTAAAGTCCACTGTAGCAAGGGCTGTAAATGCAAATTTGGGGGGGCAGACAACAACAACGGCTAACATTTCTTGAGCATTTCCTATGCGCCAACTACTGTTTGAGGCACTTAGAAGTAGTATTATTGCATTTAGTCCTCACTACATGAAACTGAAGCCAGAACAATTATGCTAATTTCACAGATGGAGAAACTGAAGTATTGAGTAGTGCGTCAAACAATAAATGATGAAGCAAGGCGACAAACTAAGACTTCTGACCCAGTGACTGTCTTCAGCACTGAGCTTTATGATCTTTAACTGTTCAAATTACCCTCAAGTCAGTAATAAGTACTTTGGGGAGTAGAAACTACAGCGTATTTATCTACCTCAAGCTTATCAATAAAATGATGATGATGATGATGATAATGGAGAAGTATGAAGAGGAAGATGAGAAGGAGGAAGTGGAGGAATATGTGCTGGCCAAGAAAAAACACATTTTTGAGCGAGTTTCCTCCCTTGGTGGCCAGGGTCCAGCAGTGGAGGCTGATTTAAAGCTAAATTGCACAGATTTATGGACTTGAAACTTGAGAGTTATCCTAGAGAACATTGATACTTGGCTCCTGACAAGAGAATTTGAGAGTAATTGTTCTTTTGTCTAAACCTAACCTTATTGGCAGAGACTTACAATTTCTATCCAGACATTCCGATTTATTTTTTGACTACTTCACCTACATTTTTTTTGTAATTAACATTATTTTGAACCTATTTTTAACACACAAAAGAAAAGGTGGTGCACTGTGAGGAATTTTTAGAAACCCAATATCCTCTGCTCTAAATGCTGTTGTGGAAACATAATAAGGTGCAAGGAGAAGGTTCATTGTTCTTTTAAAGAAATCCATTAATTTACATTGTATTCATGTCCTTTTGAAAGATAATGATGCACTGGCTAGGATTACTTCATAGAAACAAAACCCCCCAAACAAACAAAAAACACCAATTAAATATAAAAAAGTTTTCTTCACAGCATGCTGTTTTTTCAAAAAGAAGACATTAAGAGTCCAAAACCAAAGTCAACTTTCTCTGTCAGAGCTCTGAATGCCTTCTACTTGAATAGATAAGCAAACCTCTTTTTGGAATGAGGTGCTATATAAGCAAAATTTATCATACAATTGTTTTAATTTTCTAATATACTTAAATAGAATGTAATGGATAGTTTATCAGAACCATTTTCTGGCTCAAGTAAGCGTAGCCAATGATCCATGATAATTCCTGATTATTTTGATTAGCATTTTTTAATAGATTGAAACAAATGGAAGGTCATGCCCATCAGTAAGGGATTAGAGATCTTTTCATTCTAAATTCTAATGGAAAAAAAATAGTTTAAATTTTGAGGAACGAATCACCTATGGTTGGGCAGGATAAATGCTTTTAAGTGAAAGGAAGAATGACTGAATGAGAGAGTTAGTGAATGGATCCAAAATGCAAAGTAGTTCAAACGCTTGTTTCTGCCCGCAACCCCCTTTTCAGATACGCATTTTATGTCCTTCATTCTGTTGGTGATTGGCAGAAGAATAATGAATTTCTCGCCTTTTATTTCTTTATCTCATGTAAATTGTAATAGATATGGAACAGAAATGATTCATTCATCTGATATTTCCTGGTACCCCCCAAGAAATGTTTGCACCCCAGACCAGTTTGATTGCCAAAAACTCTATTTCATAGTGCAGTTACTACTGGGTCATGAGCTGATGAAGTGGTGGGAAGTCATGATGAACTTCGACCACTAGAAACAGCCATTGCAGGTGTTTCAAAGATGAATCTCTGTCAAGAGAAGGGAATCACTTTAAACGGTCTGGGATATTTACATTGCTATTCATATGCTTTCCTGATTTATTTTTAATGTCCAAAGAGAGAACCAGGGCATAGTGTTTACAGAGTGATAATTATCCTGTAATGCTTATAAATATTTATGATCTTTCTGACCCTTATTTGGTTCATTGTACATACTGATTAAAAATTTTATGTGCTTACCCTTAATAGGATAAAAAATACTTTTCAACTCAGGCTTCAAAGTGAAATGATTTGTTTTAGTTTGCTAGTGCTGCCATAACAAAGGAATGCAAACTGGCTGGCTTATCACATATTTGTTGTGTCACAGTTTTGGAGGCTTACAGTCCAAGGTCAAGGTGGCAGCAGGGTTGGTTCTTTCTGAGGCTATGAGGGAGAATCTGTTCATGCCCCTCCCCTGGTTTCTGGTGGGTTGCTGGCAGTCTTTGGCATTCCTTCGGTTTCAGAAGCATCACCTTGGTTTCTGCCTTCATCTTCACATGCTGTGTGTGTGTGTGTGTGTGTGTGTGGCCAACTTTCCCCTTATAAGGATACCAGTCATACTGGATTATAGCTCACCTGAATAACCTCATTTTAATTTGATGAATTCTGTAAAGATCTATCTCCAAAGAAGTTCACATTGGAGTACAAGAGATTAGGACTTCAGCCTAGCTCTTTTGGTAAGATATTTTCAACTCATTAGGCCTTTGAAATGGAAATATCGTAGGATTTTATAGAAAGAACAGTGCCCGCTGTATACCAGGCACTTTCATATTATACAGTGTGACCGTTAAGTCGTAGTGCACTTTTGACCGGTCACAGGAAAGCAAAAAAAGACGATAGAAATGTGAAATCTGCACCAAATAAAAGGAAAACTCTCCCAGTTTCATACCTATTCAGTGCAGTTCGATGTGGGCTCACGCACAGATTTTTTAGGGCTCCTTAGGTAGCTATCCCGTATAGCCTCTAGACTCGTCACTGACTGATGGCCTACCAGAATGGGGTTTTTCCACCAAACTGCTGGTTTCCTTCAACTACTTATCTCACTGAGTAATGTTATTCCTATGTGGTGGTGCTTCATTATAAACGTGCTGGTATTCACGTTACACTTTGGTCATGGATTAGAATTTAGAGAGCCACAGAACACACTGAACTTTCCTCTGTAACCGTCTACATCTCGACTGGCATGGCCGTGGGCTGCTCCGCTGTATACACAGTGTTACGTCATCATCTGAGCATGCGCACATGCTGCCACATCATCCTACAGAAACTGGGAGGGTTTTCCTTTTATTTGGTGCAGACTTCACATTTCTATCATCTTTGTTTCTTTCCTGTGACCGGTCAAAAGTACACCATGACTTTACGGACACACTGTATATTACCTTATTTAGTTCTCTGACAACCTAGTGAGGGTGATGTCACCTCCATTTCAGCAAATGAGGAATGTGGAGTTTAGAGGGCTCAAATACTCGGGACAAGGACATACCTGAGTGACTAGTGGGAACAAGATTCCAACCCAGGACAAAAGCCTGTGTTTTCACTTTACCCTGCTTTCACAGAATGTGCCCATGTGGCCAGGGATTCTCATATACTTACTTACCTTATATCTCCAATACCTGAAATAGTGCCTGACACAGAGCATGCTATCAAATGTTTGTTAAAACAAATAAGACAAAGTTAACTGACTCATTCACATGTGGTTTTCTCACTGTGAAATGGAAGGAAGGTGTGTGTTCTTATATTTGGATATTAATGGAATCCTGTCTAGTATGTGGCCTTCCCACAAGTGAAAAATGTCATCTTGTACCATCATCAGTCTGTTTGAGATGTAGAGGGCATGTTTTAATTTGAAACAAGAATCTCAATTGTTAGCTTCTATCAGAGAAGGTGCGTACAATACATTATATTTTAGAGTATACACACACACACATTTATGATAAAAATATAGCCCTCACCAGCTATGAGATCCCCACATGCTACATAAATCTAGCCAGAAAAAAACATGGCTTCTACAATTGGGCTATTTCAGAAATCTTGTACATCATATGCAGGAATATTACCTAGAAGTAGAGAACCAATATTAAGTGCATGCTCTTGATTTCAGATGAAATCATTTTTCATCTGAAAAAAAAATGCAAAACAACTTCAGGATCACTTTGACTACGGTGGAATCCACTTGACTCTGAAAGGAATAAAACCTTTTCTGGTTTGAGCTCCATTTCAGTGATATTAAAATTAAAGTTTATTCATCATATTGAACAACCCAAGTTGATACCTGATAGAGAAATTTGAAAAAAAAAAAACAACATTGAAGTGCTGTGGATATAAAGGTTCTGCATCTGTGTATAGGAATGCCTTCCAGCGGTGATGATGAAGATGAGAACAGATGAAGGTGTCGTCAGCACAGGAGGAGATCTTCCTGATGATCACAGGAGGCATCATGTAGGATGTCACTGGCTCCTACAGTCTGTCCAGATCTACAGTGATTTGAATTACTTCCCTATTGAAGTCGACTCTTAAGATAATAATTAATTACATCTGCAAGTGTGGACTGCCTGGCTGTTTGCATTTCACTATTTTGACCTTGCTTGGTGTTCACAGTTGACTGTCTGAGTGAAGAAGGCCAAGTGGTAGTCTGCGGTACTCATGAATCAAAGGCAGCTCAGAGGATTTCTTTGATTAAGCATGATTAAGCATGTGCTTAACCAACATGTGTCGGAGACAGGAACTAAACCTGTCTTCATTTTGTTTGGAGATCATTATATTAGCTGTTGTTGGGCAATTGAACAAAGAGTGATAAAAATTGTATTCCCTGTGGTAGAGGGGTAAGGTTATTACAGTTCAGCAGCTCTTCAACCAAGCAGCCTGGTTATAGCAGAACCTCGTTTTATAAAGGGATTAAGATCAAGACGACTATTTAGATGAAAATCACTATCGTTAGTATATTAGTTTGCTAGGGTTGACATTACAAAATATCACAGCCTGGAAGGCTTGAACAATTTATTTTATTACAGTTCAGGAGGCTAGACAGTCAAGATCAAGGTGTTGGCAGGTTTGGTTTCTCCCGAGACCTCTCTCCTTGGCTTACAGATGATTGACTACCTTCTCGATGTGTCTTCACATAATTTTTCCTCAGTGGATGCAATTATTGTAATTTTTCTTCTTATAAATATGGCAGCCATATTGGATTCAAGCCCTCTCAGATAACCTCACTTAATAAAGAAAAAATTACCACTTTACAGGTCCTGTGTCCAAATAGTCACATTTCGAAGTCCTAGGAGTCCAGCCTTCATATATGAATTTGAGAGAGGACAAAATTTAGCCCATAACAGTTAGGATGACACTACATTTTGATTTGCCAAGACAGTCCCCATTTACACCTGTTGTCTCAGAGTAATTATCATTAAATTTTATTCATTTCCTGTCTCACTCAAAGCTTTCCTATTTCTATGATGCTCATATGGTTATTTTATCAATAGTCAAGCTAACATTTAAAAGTCCTTTAAAATCACCCATAAATCATAGTATAGACATACTGTTTCCCAGTAACTCCTCACAGCCCTATTTTCTTCCGTTGTAAGATACCACAATTTTTTATTGTGGTGATGTTGTGTGAAATACATATTATTAAATATTAGGCATATCCAAAATATGGCAGTATACTGTCACTCTTAAAGGCATATGGGACGTGAGACTGATAGAGAAAGAGCAAATTCACTTCTTCCATGTTATATATATATATGTTTAGGGATGAACATTAGCTCAGTGGGATGGTGGGCGGTAGTGCCTGAACAGGACATCAATCTCTTTATCCAGGGAAGGTAACTAACCAACTGTGTCCGACAGGCCACTGGGGATGCCCCACCTCCACAGCTTTCTCATCGATGCCGGTTCTAATAATCCATTCTACGACTATGAATTTCTCTGGCACATTAAATTACGTCCACCATTTGTTTTACTAGTAGTAAGGAGGAAGAGTTCACAGCCTGTTCTATTCCTCTCACTCTTCCTCACATATACAGCTGGCTGGGAGCCCGGGCCAAGTCAGGAAGAAATGAAGTTCAGATCCGTGGAGAGAAAGGATAGCGATGACTCAAGGAGTCTTTGGACTTTACAATTCTTAGTTAAAACATTAGCGATAAGCTGATAGCTTCATATCAGTTTTCTCCGGTTTCCCAAATAATTTTTTACTTATAATAAAGTACTAAAATTGGTGAATAATTTACCCTATTAAATAAATGAGAGTAGTCATTTCTCTAATTACAATATACTTTCATTCTGAGAAATGTTATTGAGAGAGAGAGAGAGGGAGGTGGTGTTCCAGGAAGCTGGCTGGTGGACCCATGGGAGTGCTCCCTACACTAGAAATCCTTTCATTATGTAAATCAGTGCAGAAACAGGAGGTTGAGGACTGCTATTCCAACTCCTTCAATCAAAGTTAATGTCTCTGAGAATTCTCTGGTGTTTGCTTCCCTCATACTTTACAACCCAGGAGAGCTGATAAAAACATTTCCTGTGATAGCAGCTACTTGTCATTGGAATTTGTTGCCCCCCATTTTGAGTCAGCAGAGCACTGTGTGTAACCTGCACCTGCACTCCTAAGATCCCAGAATTTCCCAGGGCATGGGGAGCCGTCCGTCCATTCCACGAGGTGCCATTTGTCATTAATGAGAGTCTCAATTACCTGTGAAGGTCCCAGATTTATTGCTGGGTAATTAAATGCATTTTCTGGCGCCAAGAGATCCTTATCTCAATGTTCTCTACTGCTTTATTAAAGGATTATAAAGGGAGTTGCTGAATGACACATTGCACGCACTATCCTGTACTTGATTAATCCTTAAATGTATCCTTCATCATGCCCCTGTCCAACCCCAGTGCTTCCAACAACTCCCCTATTTCAGCCAGAGGACATCTAGGCCTTGGCCTACAATCGAAGCATTTCATATTCTGACTCGGTTTACTCTTCTGTCTACCATATAGCAGGAGCACAATAAACGTCTGTTGGAGGAATAAATGCACTCTATCCTTCAGTGATAAAATAATAGCAGCTCAGTATTGACTGAGTGTGTGTTTATAATATGTTAGATTCTGTTTCTTTGATACTCACATCAAGCCCATGAGTCAGGTACTAGCATTAGTTCTATTTAACACGTTAGGAAACAATTTCTGTGACTTGGTCAACATTTGAAGTTATAAAGTGTCAAAGCCAAGATTTTAACTTGGCCACAGTAGCTGTGGAGTTCAGGCTGTCCAACACTGTTGAGTATTTACTCATCTGATACTCCACCAACTCCTCTTTTTGGCTGCAAAGCCTTTGTTGAAGCCATTTCCCAGCAGGAAACACTCTTCCCATTCTCCATTTGGCCAGCTCCAACCAGCCTATTGAAACCCAACTTTGCCTCTACCCTTCCACAATTATATCTCCAATTACCAAACCCACAGCTAACAAACTCTCTCCATAACTCACAACACTCATTGTCTGAATCAATTCTTCTGGCTCCTAGCATGTGGCAGATGGTAAATTCCTTAGGATTCTTGGTTTGTTTTATTTTTAACTAAATAAATGTGTAATGAATAAATAAAATATTACAGTGCAGCTCTGAACTATCCCAGAAGTATACATTTTAGTTCCTCATTTGTGTATATGCCTTGATGCTCTTCTTCATAGAGTCTCTGCTGCTCTAACAGATCTATATTCTGATGAACTGGCTTAAGGTTGGAGTGAGTCAACCAAGTCATTTGCAGGGAGAATCTGCTTTGTTCATAATGGGTTTGCTTTCTTGACTCCAAAACAAGATGAACCAGGATGAGCCTGACCAGGTTGTGGCAAAGTGGATAGATCATCAGTCTGGGATGCAAATGACCCAGGGTCGAAATCCTGAGGTCGCCAGCTTGAGTGTGGACTCACCAGCTTGAGTCGGACTCACAAGCTTGAGCCAGGGGTTGCTGGCTTGAGCGAGGAATTATAGACATGACCTCATGGTCACTGGCTTGAGCAAGGGGTCACTGGCTCTACTGTAGCCCCCCAGTCAAGGCATGTCTGAGGAAGCAATCAACGAACAACTAAGGTGCCATAATGAAGACCTGATACTTCTCATCTCTCTCCCTTCCTGTCTGCCTGGCCCTCTCTCTTTCTCTCTTGTTAATAAAAAAAAAGATAAATCAAGATGGAAGCAGAGACAGAGCACTGTATTTCCTATGCTGTAAGAACGCGTACTGGAGTAGAGTGAGCTTCATTATGCTTTCTTCCACAGAAGAGCTCTATGCTAGCACTCAGAGTTCTTTGCAGTATAACCTAGTGGAGACATCTGTGTGTATTTTGTGAGCATTTGATAACTTCACTTGGAGAACAAGCCTATTGAGGAAAGCTGTTCTTTTCATCATTGAGGAGTGTTAGTGCCTTGCTAATAGCATAACTTCTCAATTATGGACACAACATCTGCAAAGACACGCAGGTCTGGTCCTAGTATAGAGAGCAAATAATCCAACTACCAGGCAATATCCACACTCCTGAAATCCAGATCAGGGTAACATGAGATTATGTATATCCCATTGGTCACCCCTCAGTCACACAGTTGACCTTCTTGGTGGGTGGAAGCACCTTTTCTCTTTTGTCTCCCTCCCCCTCTCTTTTTTCCAACCCCGCACTCCACGTCTTGAACACAGTCCTTGGGAGGCCTCCTGGTTTAGCGTCACACCTAAGTCCACCTCACTGAGAAGTTGTAGGTTCTTCTTTGTTTTCTACAATGTATCACCTGTAGATTGTATTGTGTCTTCACCACCCCAGGTCTTGTCTTTCTTCATCACAGCTGTGGGTTCGTACAATGTGCCTACTTTAAGCCTTTCTGAGTCTGTTATGTGGATGAAACAAATAGATCTTTTCCCACTTAAAACAATCCATTTCTCACAGCATAATTTTGATAGATTAATGTGTTACTATTCTATTTCTAATCTCCCTAAGGTTCCATAAACCAACAGAAAAGGGGGTGAAAGGGGAGAAGGGAATGAAGAGAGAATGTGTTGCCACACCACAAAGAGAAGGTGAGGATGGTGATGAAAAAATTCATGTACAAAGTCCCTATTCAGGGCCTTACATGGAGCACATCTCATTTAAATCACACCACAGTGGATGAGGGTTCCTTTTTCTCCACAGCCTCTCCAACACTTGTTATTACCTGTCTTATTGATAATAGCTAATCTAACAGCTAATCTAATGAGGTGGTATCTCATTGTAGTTTTGATTTGCATTTCTCTAATAGCTAATGAAGATGAGCATCTTTTCATATATCTGTTGGCCATTTGTATTTCTTCCTGGGAGAAGTGTCTGTTCATGTCCTCTTCCCATTTTTTTATTGGATTGTTTGCTTGTTTGTTGTTGAGTTTTATGAGTTCTTTGTATATTTTGGATATTAGGCCCTTATCTGTGCTGTTTGAAAATATCACCTCCCATTTAGTTGTCTGTCTGTTTTGTTGTCAGGTTCTCTTGCTGTGCAAAAACTTCTTAGTCTGATGTAGTCCCATTCATTTATCTTTGCCTTCACTTTTCTTGCCTTTGGAGTCAAATTCATAAAGTGCTCTTTATAACCAAGGTCCATGAGTTTAGTACAGTACCTATGTTTTCTTCTATGTATTTTATTTTTTCAGGTCTTATATTTAGGTCTTTGATTCATTTTGAATACTACTCAGCCATAAGAAATGGTGACTTCAGATCATTTACAACAACATGGGTGGACCTTGACATTATACTGAGTGAAATAAGTAAATCAGAAAAAAACTAAAAACTATATGATTCCATACATAGGCTATAGGTAGGACATAAAAATGAGACTCAGGGACATGGACAAGAGTGTGGTGGTTATAGGAGTGGTGAGGGGGGGAAGGGAGAGGGTGGGAGGAGGGGAGGGGCACAAAGAAAACCAGATAGAAGGTGACGGAAGACAATTTGACTTTCGGTGATGGGAATGCAACATAATCAAATGTCAAAATAACCTGTAGATGTTTTCTCTGAACCTATATACCCTGATTGATCAATGTCACCCCATTAAAATTAATTTTAAAAAAATCACACCACAACCATTTCACAGATGAGATGTGTGTCCAATCACAGCATAATGTATTAGAGATTGTAACTTGTGTGCTGGTCCTTGGCTGGTGTGCTCTGAGGTCATTTCCTGTTCCTCCCTTGCTCTGAGCTTTGCCACAAGGAACAGCGTCTTAGGCTCTTTTGCTGACAACCTTATGGCTAAGTTTACCCTGTGCTATGTAATATACTGGAGAGGTAGGAGATAGGAGGAAGTAGCTAGAATATCTCCCTCCTTCTTGCCTCAGCAGCATGTCTGGTGTCTTCTCTGTGGCTTCAGCTTCCCCTGGGTAAACCCATCTCCTTCAATGCCAGCAGCCACCAGCCTCCTATAACACTGCCTCCTCCTTTTGTCTCTCTAGCTGTAAGGGAGATCCCAGTTTCCTCCATCTAGCTGCTGCCATGTTCTTGGTTGCCTCATCGTCCACTGTTTGGCTTCTAAACGTTAACACTACCTGGGTAATGTTAATGTTACCACTATACTAAATCCCCGATACTACATGTCTTTGGTTTAGAATACCTAGGGTGTTGTTTTACTTTTCTTTTACTGAGCTCACCCTATGCATGTGGCCCAGATCACACGGCTGGAAGATGACAAAACTAGATTTCTGATCCCTGTGCTCCAAGCTTCAAACCTATGTTCCTAATCACTATACTTATCTCCTGGAACTTAAATGTAAGAAGTATAATTAAAACAATATTTAGCCTTATTCCTAGATTATGAATTTTACTAAAAAATATTAGAACATAGGTTAAATCATGATGTGATGAGTACCAGGTTCATTTCAAAGTTGATGAAAAAATCTCCTTTCTTAGATACAAAGCCTGTTCTAGGCATTGACTATTATTTTGCATACCCAGAGGTAGACTGTTGTCATGCTACTTCATCCAGGGAGTCTCTGCCACCTCATTATTCACAAGCATCAGTCCTTATGGACTCTTACCCAGGCCCACTGTGTCTCCAGTGTGCTCCAACCTGAGCTAACACCATGCTGCTTTTATCAAACCCTGCATTTCTCAGCATCCGTCATTTTAGCAAGGAATTATAATGAAAGGAATGACCCTTAATTAAAACTAATGAGTTGGTAACTGGTCACTTAAACAGACTCAGAAGAATTTTCATCTTTACAATGGGATGGTTGTTAGCTCCATTAACTCTCTAATTTGTGGATGTTCGCCTAGTATAATAAGTGGAATGGGGAACTGACATAATGCCAGGGACAGGTGACTTGGTGAGGAGGCCAGTTTTCCTCGGGAACATACGGCAAACACCACCCTGTTCACTTTCCTTGGTCTTCATAGCTGCAACAGCTCTAACTTTGTTGCTCTCATTCTTTTTTCTTTTTACAGTGGTTCCATTGGCAACAATTTTCTCTTTGACTCTGTGGTTTGCTTCTAATCAGGATTACCTGTAATGTAAAAATATTTGATTGGTTCCCTACTATATTTATCATTCATTACTATCTAACATATTACCCCCAATTTAGAGGTTAAAATATATATATATTATTTCACAGGTCTTGAGAATTAGCTAGGTGGTGCTGACTCAGGATCTCTAACGAAGTTGCATCAGGCTGTTGGCTGAATCACCAGTCAGTTCACAGGGCAAGGGACCACTTTGAAGTTATTCCAACCTGCTGGCAGGCCTCAGTTTCCCACCACATGGACCTCTCTAGGGGCTGCCTGAGAGTCCCCACACATGGTTTCTGGCTTCCATCTCCCCAGGGCTGCTGCAAGACATAGTAGCCAGCTTCCCTCAGAGCACAGCTTCAAGAGGGAGCGAACATGAGAGCGTGCGCCCAAGATGGAAGCGCAGTCCTTTTCTAACCTAACATCAGAAGTAACATCTCATCACTTCTGCAGCATTCTGCACTCTAGAAGCAAGCCCTAAGTCCAGCCCACACTCAAGGGGAGGGGAATTAAGCTCTACCTCTTAAGGAGAAGAATATTGAGAAATGTATGGATATATCTTTAAAACCAACACATCTACATAATAAGTGGGTATAGTCACCCCAGAGCTTTCTATGAGAATTGGATTCTTTTGTGTTTGTGCCTGTGAGTATGTCAGTATTTGGAGAGAGCACTGACCTTATGTAAGAATCTGGAGACCTGTTGTTATTCCTAGATCTTATATCAATACATACTAGCAACATGCCCTTAAGGATTTCCTTCTTTTCCTTTTTTGTAGTTGAGGTAGTTGTTTTAATTTCCTTTTCTAGAAATTGGGAATATCGATGCCTATTCTGTGTAAATATAAAAACTTCGTGATTATTTAATGCAGTGGATATGAACATGCGTGGGAGTATGGCAGGTCATCATCATCATAGGGGTTGTTCTACTCCATCTTCTCTACTTCCTACATTACAACTACTTATAGCAGGATTAGACTGACTTCAGAAACCCACTATTTTCTCCTTTGGATTAATGGTTGCTCTGTTTTGGTGTAAAAAACTAAATTTCTCTTTTCCACAGTTGTTTTTTTCTTTTTTTCAAAGACTATTCTTTTTAGATCAGGTTCAGTTTACAGCAAAATTAAGGGCAATGTACAGAGATTTCCCATTGGCCACTTACCTTATGCACGCATAACCTCACTCACCAGGGTGGTGCACTTGTTACCAGGAACAAACCGACAGTGACGCATCATGATCACCCAACGCCCATTGTCTGCCTAGGGATTCACTCTTGGTGCTGCACATTCTGTGGGTTTGGAGAAATGTATAATGGCATGTACCCACTGTTATAATGTCATGCAGAGTATTTTTCACTGCCATGAACATCTTCTGTGCTGTGCCTCGCATTCCCCACCCTCCACCCTTAGCTAACACTGATGTAGGTATATTGTCCCCAAAGTTTTACTAACCCACTGTTTCTTTAAAAAAATAACCCCTAGTCTCCTCAATTTTGTCTTTAAGACCCTTGGCTAATAAAAATCCTACTAAAGAGTATATTTGTGGATTTAATACCCCATCCATAGAATGCCCTGGGCTTGGTTTATATATTCCTGACCCTCTGACACAGTTCCCTTGACCTCTCATTTTCCTAGAGAACAAGCCAAGTCAAACCCTTACTCTCTTTGGCAATTCTCTTAATGTTCTTTCATAGCCCATGTTATTAGATGCCTCACACAATACCTAACTAACTTGTCTTTGTAAGGTTGCCTGCAGACTTACCAGGTTCTGTGATGACAGGAAAGTTTTCTCCTTATTCTTATTGACTGAACTTCTGTTCCCCTTTGTCAGTGCATGCCCTCTAAAGTATTTGGTGCCTCCTCAGTCCTTCTTTGCTTCTTCTGCTCACCCATGTCCCTGGACAGCTGTATTCCCCTGTGAGAATGAGAAAAGGCAGGGCAATGAGATAGATCGACCAGAGACCTGAATCCTGGTCATTTACCACCTGTGACTTTACCAGGATTCCTGCCTGTTGGTAAAATGGAGTTTATAATCTCTCCCTCGGTTATCATTCTGCAGATTTAATGAGTTAACACTTTTTTTATTATTATTATTATTCTCCCTGTTAGTTTTAGGTATGACGCGGAGAACTGGCCTGAATCAGAATTAGTAGAGGGTATTTTCAAATGGGCATGTGTGAGGCTCCTCTTAGGAAAATCTCTAGGCGTGGAGTTAGAGAAATGGGCATTCTGTGCTTCCAAGGTGATTCTCCCAGACAATAAAGTTGAGAATTATTGCTTCTAGGGAAATGCCCTGGGCCCCTGGGTCCTGATAAAGAGAGTCATATAGACAAGTAGTCTTTTTTATTCTATGGTTTGAATTGTTCCTAGGACAATAAAGAACAGGCTCATCATGATACTAGCCATTTTACTGACTGAAGAGAGATGATACAGTTGGAAGAAGAGATGTATAACTCCCCAAAGAGCTGCCTTTCTTGCCCCAAGTGGAGGTTTACCAAACGCATGGATTTCTTTCTTTCTGAATTTCCACTGTTTTCTCTCCCCACTCTTATTTTCTAGGGAGTAGCTACCTAAATATACCCTTGGCTTTTCAATACTTCTGCTTTCACCACGTTTGTGACCTCTTCTTCACTTTGGTTCCTAGTACATTGCATTTTTATTGACTTTGGTCCTGCAGAACTCTTTCTTTTCAGTCTATTTATCATAGACTTAAAAGCGGCTTCTCAACTTCCTTGCTGTTACCAGTATTATAAGAAATGCAGACTGTTATAATTGGGTCCATTTTTCACAAACCCTTTTTTTCTCTATTCACCTATTGCCGATTCCAAGCAGGCGAAAGGATTGCTTTATGGAGGTGGATGGCAGGAAATAGACCCGAAGAGAAAAATTCAAGGTACAGAGAAGATGAACTGTGTTTTTTCTTTCTTTTTACTAAGAACTTATGATGTTGCCTATCACTTCTTGGCTCTAGGTGTAAAGCCCATTATCACCTAGCTTTACTTTTCCTCTGCTCAGATGAACAGGATGATGTGTTTGAACCTTGGCATTAGGAAGAACTTAGATTAAAGGAATATTTCAGAGAAAGAAACAAAAGTATTCATGCATTATGTGGCAGGATTTATTTTATTCTGCAGGGGACATAGCCAACTGTGAGCCTAGCAACGATATTAGATGTTTTATATTTGAAATTAATTATCAAAGAATAGAATTTTTTTAGGTCATATTATAAAGAGCTTTGAAAGGTTAGATAAGGCATTTGTAATTTTACTCATCAAGTACTCTGAGGGCAGAAACAAAGAACAAATAAATCAAGGATTCTATGCAAGGGTAAACAGGAATGACAACAGGGATTTACAGTCAGAGGAAGTTTGTTTCAGTTCTATCACTAGCAGTTAGTAGGTATGTGTCACTGGTCATGTTATTTAAACTTTCAGTTACCTCAAGTGAGGAATAATGGCAATGCTTTATTCGTGGATTGTTTTTTACTTTTTAATTAAATTTACTGCAGTGACATTGGTTAATAAAGTTATAAAGCTTTCATTGTTTGCCCACCACCCAAAGTCAAGTCTCCTTCCATCACCATATATTTGACCCCCTTTACGCTCCCTCTAACCCCTTTCCCTCTGGTAGGCATCATACTATTGTTCGTTTCTGAGTTTTCATTTGTTTTTCTTGCTGCTTCATTTGTTGCTTTCAGTTTGATATCCTACATATGAGTGAAATTCTATGGTTCTTTTATCACTTAGCATAATATTCTCAATATCCATCCATGTTATTGCAAATGGCAGTATTTCATCTCTTCTTACTGTTGAGTAGTTAGTGTTCCATTGTATACATATACCACTTCTTTTTTATTCAATCTTCTATCAAAGGACAAGTAGGTTGTTTCCATGTCTTGGCCACTGTGATTAATACACAGTGAACATAGGGATGCATATATCTTTTCAAAGAAGTATTTTTAAATTTTTCAGATAGATACCCAGAAGAGGGGTTGCTAGGTCTTATGGTAACTCTGTTCCTAATTTTTTTTAATTATTTTTTTTAATTTATTCATTTTAGAGAGGAGAGAGAGAAACACAGAGAGAGAGGAGAGAGAGAGAGAAGGGAGGGAGGAGCTGGAAGCATCAACTCCCATATGTGCCTTGACCAGGCAAGCCCAGGGTTTTGAACCAGCAACCTCAGCATTTCCAGGTCGACGCTTTATCCACTGTGCCACCACAGGTCAGGCTGTTCCTAATTTTTTGAGAAGCCCTCATACTGTTTCCCACAGTCGCTGTACCAGTCTGCATTCCCACCAGCATTCACTGGCTTCTTTTTCTCTATAACCAGTCTAAAACTTGTTATTCCTTGTTTTGTTGAGGTAATGATTAAATTAAGTGGTATGAAGACAGGTTGTGTACTCTAAAACAATGGTTTCCCCTATATATAAAAAGTGCAAAGCATTCGATTTATTCACTGCTAGGTGATAAGTCAGTTCCCTTACTCTCTCTCTCTCTCTCTCTCTCTCTCTACTTCCTCACTGAGATAGAATAGCTTGTCCTAGCTGTCTCTGGACCCCAGCTTCCTAGGTCTGCCCTCTGCTTGGTCCATTTGGAACCGCCATGTTTTCCTCCTTTTCTCCTCCCCCCATGTCATTTTAGCTAGTTTTTGTAAGGGAAAAACCTCACTTTGCAAGCGTGCCTCTAAGGCTTCACGTAGGCCGATGGTTTCTATGAACTTATTTCTAATTGGGGTGGAGCAGGAAAGGAAAACAGCCCCCTTGGGTATTAGTGACCGGGAACAAAAGTCCAACGAAAACAATTCTATTACTACAACCAAATAGCATCTTGCTGAGTGCATATTTCAACATTCTTTACAATGTTAAGTTTGAAATCACATTCACTCAACTCCTGAAAGCAGGTAAAACTGTCAAACCACAGACCAGAATACTCATCAAAGAAAACTGTGGGTTTTGTGCCATCAGAACTGCAGGGGTGGGAAGAACTGCATCTGGGGAGGGAAGACCATCAAGGAAGGCTGAAAGAGCCGAAGGCCACAGACTGGATCAAAGGTTTGTTTTATATTGCAGAGGTGCTGGACAAATAGTGCTGAGCTAGAGGAGTGGTCAGAAACAAGCAGAAGAGTATGGTTGTTATAACTAACTTAACTGTTTCAAAAAAGAAATATTGTCCCATATCTTCTTCACCATATTGGTACCCTGAGCACAAATAAATTGTACATCTATCTAGTGGGAAGGGTAATAATAATTGTTAATTAACAGAAACCATTAAAAGTGGCACTTTAAACTTCATTAGCATTTTCTTCACTTATTCTTGATTTGAAAACACTTCTGCCTAAGGTATCAACATGCATGTGCTTTATGCACATGTTTGCACAGCTACTTTTTAAGTATATTAGAGGAGGCTTAGTCTGGAGGTGATGTTTCTCAGAGAGTCTCTGCTTATCTAAGGGAAGCAAATAAAGTTAAAATGATCAATGTGTCTTTAAGAGCCTATGTTTAGTATCCCAGATTTGCCCTAATAAATTGGTTGACTTAAGACAACAGAAATTTCTTCTCCCATAATTCTAGAGCCTAGAAGTCTGATGTTAAGGTGCCTGTAGGATCATGTTCTCTTTGACGGCTCTAGAGAAGATTCTCCCCCTCCCCCCCTGCTTCCTCTTAGCTTCTAGTTGCTGCCAGGAATCCTCAGCATTCCTTGTCTTGTAGTGACATTGTTCCAAACTCTGCCTCTATGTCATATGGCCAGCTTCCCTGATGTGTCTTCACATGATCTTATAAGGATGCCAGTCATTGGATGCCAGTCATT
This sequence comes from Saccopteryx bilineata, assembly GCF_036850765.1. Lineage (NCBI taxonomy): Eukaryota > Metazoa > Chordata > Mammalia > Chiroptera > Emballonuridae > Saccopteryx > Saccopteryx bilineata. The sequence goes on from NC_089494.1 coordinate 252,464,713, forward strand.
TTTGGTCCACTCTAATTCAGTATGACTTCATCTTACCTCAATTAATGATACGTGCAACCCCCCTATTTTCAAATAAGGTCACAGTCTTAGCTTCCTGGTAGACATGAATGTTTGGGGGATATTAGTCAACCTAGTACTTAGCCTTTCATGTGACTTAGGTGCATGTCATATAGACAATGTACTGTATGGAGCTGTCCATGTGGAGGCAGACCTCATGAACATACTTAATGCTTCTTTCTATTGAAACTCAAGTTCTCACAAACTCTGCACTAGAATCGCAAGTTGAACTAGACCCCTCTCTGTGTATTTGAGATATCATCTGAAGAACAGAGATGCAAGTTTTATTTGGCATAGAATATTTTTCTGGTTGTGTGTCAGCAGCAGGGTATGTGTTGATTATAAGAAGAATCCTGAAATATTTATGCCCTTTAAATGCCTTTAGTAGGCCTGCATGGTCATGAATCTTAGTGACAGTTATTTGGTAGACTTACACCACTCTATAGCTGCTAAGATATTATTCTAAACATTCCAGAACTAATCAGAGATCATATAAATCTACTTCTGCTCTTTCATGTGCAACAAATTTGAATTTAACTAACACATGGCTTCAAATAGGTTTTTGATATCAGACTGATGAGAATCACTTAGAAGAAATAAACATTAATAATGATAAGATTTTTGAAATGTAAATGGGCGGTTTATAAATGAGAAGAAATTCATTTTTTAAAATCTGTCAAACAGGTGAGATAATAGACCTTGGAAAGATTTAGCAGGTCATAAATCTGCAAAGAAAAATTATAGTTAAAAATTTTTGATGACTTTGCATAGGCCCAAAATATTATCCATAGCTCACTGAATAGAAATTAAGAAAAAAAAGGGGTGATTAACATTTACTTTTGAGTCATCAGTAAAGAAAGAAATAGGGAAGAATATAGGCTCTCTGTGACACACAGCTTTTTTAATGCAAAAATTCTCTGTTCAGTGTACAGCGATGACTGGTTGGAGGGCGTCATGTGAGAGAACCTTATACAGAAGGATGTTGAGACTTTACAGAATTAGACATATGCAAAGTAATTGAATAGCTGATGAGGGTGATGATATAGAAGTACTAAAGGGAAATATCAAACATTATGAAAAATGACAAATGATTTTCTATACCATCAATTCTGTTTTCTCATAGGCACCAGTTATGCAACTCCAAATTCTGTATCTATCCTAAAAGATATTTTTTGGACATACCCAACAAATGTATGCAAATGCAACATCTTCAGTTTCTTACTATGGCTGTTTTGTTTCTTATTATCTCATTCCTTTCATGGCAGCAACAGTTTAGCCAAGGTGGATCTTGAATGATTCCATCCTTGCTTCCAGAAAAGAATCTTCAGTTGATGTTTTCCCTCTACGATGCCTTCAGATTCTCTCACCTATATCTGCACTTGCCATCTCTACTTCAGATCCCACATTTAGATCTATTACTCATATTCAGAAAAGGATTGTTTCTGCTTTTCTATTTGCTCAGCATGCCAGGTGAAGCCTCCAAAAGCCTAGTCCTGACATTGTTGTGTTAACATTGTTGTGTTAAATAGATTCTATCTCTTGATCCTGTTGCTTAGTTTTCTGCTTTTTCATTTTCCAGTAATTCACTTTCCATATTCTGTGTTCAAAATAAAGCATTCCCCTTGTCATTCTATGAGTTACAACTATGTGTGACTGCTTCTATATTAATTCCCACCATTTACTCTGAAATAATTTTTCTTTCATTCTTACTGTAGATACTCAGCAGTATTAAGATGGACAAGGAGCTATTTCCGTAACTGGATTAACACTGAGCTATCACACTGTCACTTAGCCAAAGTCAATTATTTATATGGTTTTGTCCTATAGTAGATAGCAATCATGATTTATCTACCTAGCAGCAAAACACTTCACCGGTGTAGGGACAGTCCTGGTGGACCTTTGTGGGCAGCCAGGACTTACTCCCTGTTGTAGAAGCTTGTGGAACACAAAACACAACCCCAGTGGCATTTCTTCCCATGCAGCTTCCCTAGGTTCCTGTGTTTTCCCCCTCTAGCTTTCTACTCATTCCACAAGGCTGTATTGTGCCAATGCCAGCCTTCTCTGCTTGTTTATCAGGTTATTTTCATCGAGCATAATGAAAAAGGTGTGAGTAGCAGAATCAGAGAAAGATTTTCGTAGGTATGTCTTTTGATCTTGGCCATGAAGAGTTAACTTGTCCTTGAGGGAATAAATATAACATTATTAATCAGACATTAACATAATTATTTGGGGATAATAGTTATTGAATGATTACTATGTGATAAGATCTTTGCTTTCTGTTTAACTTTCAAAGTAACTCTTTAATGATGATATATATATATATATATATATATATATATATATATATATATATCAGGTACTGTTAATTGGCTATCAAATTTTTGTCTTGATAGCCCCTAAGATATCAAATTTTTTTTATTTGACATTTTCCTAAGAGAACCTGATTTTGTTTGGGGTAAGAGTGTACTCAGCAAAAATATTTGGTCTTGCAGTTTCTCAGGCAACAAGGTATGACCATCTTTTTTAATTTGGGGCCAGAGCTTCCTTCTGAACAAAGGGAACGATTTAGGCCCATTCTCCCTTGTTTCTGCCTCAAACACAGAAGCAATGCTGAATGATAAATAACTACCTTAAAACCAAGGGCAAAAAAATACATACAAATAAGGGTAGACAGTGTTTACTCAGGTCCTTTGCCCATTTTATTATTATTTTTTTTTGTATTTTTCCAAAGTGAGAAGTGGGTAAGCAGTCAGACTCCTGTATGCACCCAAATGAAATCCACCAAGCATGCCCACCAGGGGGCGGTGCTCTGCCCATCTGGGGCGTTTCTCAACTGCGACTGGAGCCATCCTCAACACCTGAGGTGGAAGCCATAGAGCCATTCTCAGAGCCCGGGCCCACTTTTCTCCAATGAAGCCTTGGCTGCAGTCGGAGAAGAGAGAGATAGAGAGAAAGGAGAAGGGGAAGGGTGGAGAAGCAAATGGGTACTTCTCCTAGGTGCCCTGACTGGGAATCGAACCAGGGACTTCCACACACCAGGCCGACGCTCTACCACTGTGCCAACCAGCCAGGGCCTTTTGCCCATTTTAGTTAGTTTATTTGTTGTTTGTTTATTCATTTGTTTCTTTGGTATTTTGCTAATAAGTTGCATGAGTTTCTTATACTGTGTATATTTTGAATGTTAACCCCCTATTGAATATGTAGTGTGCAAATATTTCCTTCATTACATAGATTATCTTTTCATTTTGTTGATGGTTTTCTTACTGTGAAGAATATTTTTAGTTTGGTGTAGTCAAATTTATTTATTTGCTATAGATATTTTTCAAAAAAAAAAAAGACATACAAACAGGTAAATGAAAAGATGTAGGTGAATGTGTAATCATACTGTAGTACATTTAGACAATGGAATATTGTCCCACGCTAAAAAGAAATGAGCTATCAAGCCATGAAAAGATATGGAGGAAACCTGAGAGCATATTTTAAGAAAAGGAACTCCATTAACCCTTTGAGTAGTAAGTGTTTTTTTAAGCTTGCTGACCCCCAGGAGTGAGGTGGGGTTTTTTTTCTTAAAAAATAAAATTAGTTTTAGTTCCAGTTTTATTAACTTAAAATCACATTTGATAACCAATTTATGGAAACAAGAAGAAAATACATTTGCCTTTTTTTAATGTTGCCTTCCACATTTTAAAAATAAATTGATCGTACTCTGGATGGTCAGGAGGCACGAGGGTGTACATGAAAGTTTATACTCCTCAAAGGGTTAAAAAAGAGAGATCATATACTGTATGATTCCAACTATTTGATACCTTGGGAAAGCAAAGCTACGGAGATGGTGGAGATGATGAAAAAGTCAGTGATTGCTGGTATACAGGTATAGGGGGCAGGGGTAAATGGGCTGAGCACAAAGAATTCGGGGGGCAGTGAAAACAATATAATGATGAATATAGTCATTATACATTTGTCCAAAACCATATATTTACAACACCAAGAACAAACCCTAAGATAAATTATAGATTTTGGTGACTATGATGTTTTGATGTAGGTCCATTCTTGGTAGCAAAGAGACCACTCTTGAGTGATCTTGATGTTGGAGGAGGTTGTATGCATGTGTGGGTACAGGAGATGTATGGAAAATCTTGATCGTTTTGTCTCAGTTTTGCAGTGAACCTAAAATTCTTCTTTAAAAATGTTGTTAGAAAAGAATAGAGAGTCAGAAAGATAGAGAAGGGTCTTGGGTCCTTGATGACAACATGGAGCCACTGACCAGCCTTGATCTGCCCACTTAGGATTTCTTATTATGTAAGAAAACTAATGCTGACTTAAACACACGGACACTAATTTAGGTATTTTGCTACACTTAACAAAACATAATGCTTAATACTTGCAAACTGAACTTACATGACTTGCTTAAATAAATATTCTGGTTTAGAACAAGATGGTCAAGACTTAAACCCATGTATTTTGCCTGCTAAGTCAATATTCTTAACCAATAATTACTTAACTTTTAAAAAATTTGTCATACTAATAATTTTTCAAAGCAAAATTCTCAGCCATCCTAGCATAGAAAGATATAGCTACTTAGAAGTCATTTTTTTTCCCTCCTAGGAATTAGGTGTATTTTGTATTAAAAAAAAAATTATATGGAGATACTAAGATTCCATCAGGTTCTGAGAATTCTCCATACCAAATATGACTCTAAAATAATAAACTCTTTGAAACCAACCTACCAGAATTCAAAAATCCAAAAGGGATTGTTTATTGGAGGTCATTACCTTCAGAGGCGACATTCTTGTTTCCACAAGGCTTCCTCTCATTTTTCAAAACTCCTAGCAATACCATCAAGAAGGGACTATCTAGTCAAGTCTATGAGCAACATAGAAATAAGCTTTATGGCTTCATTTGAAAGTGAAAATAAAATGACCATCTGTGTTAGTTAGAGATTTGATTCCAAATTGCTTTAGGGGGTTTTCAAAAATCAGATCGTCAACAAAATGATGAACGCTTTGATGTAATGTAAAGCACAACGTCCCTGGCCTATCTCCACAGAACTCACCTCACACCTGGTGCTCTAGCTGCACCCACCTCTTACTCCTACCTCTGCTCCCTTCACTCTTCCATGTTCATGACATGGGGGGATCTCGAGAATGGCATGCTAAATGAAATAAGTCAGATGGAAAAGGACAAGAATTACACGATTTCACTCATTTGTGAAATACAAAATAAAAAGCCACAAAAAAACAAACCAAACAAACTCATAGACATAGACAACAAAGTGGGGAGTTACCAGAAGAAGAAAGAGGGTCAGGGAGGATGGAAAGGGTTAAGAGGGTCAACTATTAGATGAGCAAAAGAGACTCGACTCTAAAATATCCTAGTATGCATGGAGCAATGGCAGAGTAAATGCAAAAATTATGTAATCACTGAGATGACCGTTTTTGAAGGTGATGGTCATTATTTGGATTTATACTTTTGAAAATGTTTCATTTAAAAAACCACCCTAGCCCTGGCCGGTTGGCTCAGCGGTAGAGCGTCAGCCTGGCGTGCGGGGGACCCGGGTTCGATTCCCGGCCAGGGCACATAGGAGAAGCGCCCATTTGCTTCTCCACCCCCACCCCCTCCTTCCTCTCTGTCTCTCTCTTCCCCTCCCACAGCCAAGGCTCCATTGGAGCAAAGATGGCCCGGGCGCTGGGGATGGCTCCTTGGCCTCTGCCCCAGGTGCTGGAGTGGCTCTGGTCGCGGCAGAGCGACACCCCGGAGGGGCAGAGCATCGCCCCCTGGTGGGCAGAGCGTCGCCCCTGGTGGGCGTGCCGGGTGGATCCCGGTCGGGCGCATGTGGGAGTCTGTCTGACTGTCTCTCCCCGTTTCCAGCTTCAGAAAAAAAAACAAAAAAAAAAAAACAAAACCACCCTATTCTGTTGTCGTGGTGTTTGTTTTATGCCCAGTTAACCCTGAATGGAATGACTACCTTAGCAAAATATTGTCAAAGAAATATACTGATGAGCAAAAAGGACCTCAGAAGTAGAAAAGACGTATTTAGAGTGGTAGCTTGTAGATCTTGGATGCTGTATGTGGTCGGGGGGAGGGGGGTATACAAACATTTTCTGTATCACTTGCTGTCTGTATCATTTTATTTGTACCTACTGTTGACCTCCCATGCTGTGCCAGGCCCAGAGAAGTGCTAGAGGCAGGGCAGATGATTCACTGATTGAATTTTTTTTTGTTTTGCTTCGAAATTCTTTCATAACTCAAAGTATTATACGATTTTTAAGCTAAAGGACCATTCAGAGAACATCTAGGACCTGAGTTTGGCTCACAAATGGAGGTATTTAGGTACTGAGACATACAGTTTTCTCCCAGCATCACAAAGAGATTGAAAGAAAAGGGCACCGGAGACAAGAACTGATGTGCATTTTTCCACTTTATTGTATGAGTTGGCCACTCAGTAGTTTTGTTATCGGTGAGCTGGAGTAGAACCCAGCTTCATTCTGTAAATAGTTGCACTAGAGACTGTGAAGAGCAGAGCCTTCATTTCAGATGAGGAAGGGAGAGTGTTGGCAGTCTACCCAAAAGAAATGAAAGCGTGAGTCTAGAAAAACTTGTAGACAAATATTGACAGCAACAGTATCTATAACAGTGACTCAAATGTCTGTCAATTGGCAAATAGAATAGTAAAACTTAGTATGTTCATGAAGTGGAATACTATTTAGCAATAAAAAGGAAGAATGTAGTGCTAATACATGCTACCACAGGGATAAATCTCCACGTTACCTGATGGAAGAGAAGCCAGACAAAAAGACAACATAGTATATAATTTTATTTATATGAAATATCTGGAAAATATAAATCTACAAAGACAAAAAGTAGGCTAGAGGTTTTCTGGGGCTGCACATGGGCATGAGGAATCTTTTGGGATAATGAAATGTTCTAATATTGGGTTTTGATGATGGTTGAGTAACTGAAAATTTGCCAAACATCATTCAATCATACATGTATATGGGTAGCAAATTATATCTCAGTAAAGCTGTTTTTAAAAACGGGAAGGGGCACAGTTTATTCTTCAAAGACCCAAAGTCACTTAACTCCATCGACTCCACCAGCTACCTAATTATTTTTCTCTAGAATTTGTATTCTCAAGACACTGAATATTTTAAACTCACAGCACTTAGCACACGTTATTAAAACTAACATTTTTATTTTTTAAAATCTTACTGCATAGTGGAAATTTTACTTATTTTGACATTTTATTCCTCACAACAACTCTATGAGATAGACAATATATTAACCCTATTTTAATGCTGAGGAAATGGAGTGATTTTTTTAATGTCACACAACTTGGATAAAGCCAAGTAGAGGCTTGAACCCTTGATTTCCAGAGCCTGACCTCTTAATCCCATGCCACTGTTTGTCTTATCAGATGTTGTATGATTGGCTGTTGGATGAAAGAAAGATGAGTTTTTGTGACTTCCTTCCTGAATTGTTTTTGTAGCAGGAAAAGGATACTTGTATTATAAACTCTTTCTGTCACAGGTTTAGTACATTTTGGAAAATAATGGTTTTATTATGTCTTGAAATTTATTTCTGAAGTGATATGATACAGTAGTAGTATAAAAATCCCCAGAATTTTTGGATCGAATTAATCAAGAATAAGCAAGCAAATGCTTATTTTTTGGCCATCAGCCATAAAAAAAGAAAAAAAACACTCTTGCTACCAGAAGAATCTATTCTCTCTCTTTAACACATCTTAAATTTAGCACATCTTTAATTTACTGTGGCAGATTTATGTAAGAGATTTTTATTAATTAGTTCTTTGGTTGTTTTCAAAGACACAAAATCCATGTGTTGTCATGTTTGCTTTTTCCTTGATATATATATCAAGGAAATATATATATATATATAACACAGTAATTCCCTGATAAAAAATTAATGATAAAGTGTTAGCAAGAGATAGAGACTAATTTGAAATTAAAGAATAGTTTTAATAATGTATAGTGGAAAAAAGCAAAGCACTGAGATTCTGGAGTGTAAGTTAAAATATGAAAATTATATTTACAGTTTGAGAAACTTTTCTTATTGGTTAAAAAGAAAAAAGACTATATAACTTACAGTGCTATTGTGCATATTCAATGTGTATGAATGTGTGGATATATCTATATACAGAGAATAGATGATAAGTCAGGGCCTTCTGAGTTTCTTTTTAATTACTATTTGATTGTATTGTATTAGTTATTCAACATATACTGTTTCAAGTGCTTTTTTGGGTATAAAATGGCATGTAAGACAGTCAGTGCCTTTGCCTAAACAAGTTTATATTGTAGGAGGGAAGATAAATAAGGACCAAATAAAGAGAAGTGTTATTAAAGAAAAGTGGTTAATTGTGTTAAGACTTAAAAATCAATCAAATAAGATAATGATTAAATTATGTATTACTGCAAGGTTGAAGGGACAGGTATTTAAATAGCATGGTCAAGAAAGATCTTGCTGAGGAAATAATATTTGAACAGAGATCAGAAAGCCAGGAAAGAACTAACCATGAAAGGAGTAAGGGGGAAGAGCATTCAGGAAGAAAGAACAGCATATGCAAAGGCTCCGAGCAGGTGAGGACCTTGTGTTGCAGAAGCTTAAAGATCACTGAGGCTGGAATATTGTAGGTACTTTTGGAGAAGGAAGAAATACTTGAGAAGCCATATAAAACAACTTGGAATTTCACTCTAAATAAAATGTGAAGCTATTGAATGTATATAAGGAATAAGATGGCCTGATATCTATGTTAACCCCCTTGGATGGAAATGAGTAAAAAAGGAGAAATGAGGAGGGAGGGGAAATAGTTTCAATACTAGAGAATAAATGGGGATCTTTCTTAAGGCAATACATTACAGGAGATGGAGAATAAGGTTTGGTTCATGTTAGATGAATTCTCAGCAGTGCTTGTTAAGAATTGGATGAGAGTAGAGAGAGATAAGGCCAAGTCAAGATCACATCAAGGTTACCTTGCCTGGGTTTCTGACTTGAGATTTGGATTAGTGCCATTTACAGTGATGGAGGACTGAGTGTCGACTTAGTTCTCTTTTGGACACATCATGTTTGAGTTGTCTCTGAGATATTCCAGTGGAGGTGACTTATACTGAGACAGAAAAGACATTTAGAGTTGCAGGGACTTCTGAGAGGTAGATATAAGTCATTAGTCATTGTCGTAAATGTGGTCACATTAAATGGCTGTAGATAAGTGGGGGGGAAAGCTCCATTTTCCTAACCTAACAATAAACAATGAGAATCCTTGGGTTCAATTCCATATAGTGTGGTATATTAATTAGCTTATGGTATCCACTATTCATAGTGATATAAACTCTGAATGGCTTTTGCATTTTAGGCAATAGACAATCACATTTATTGTTTATGATTTTATTTAAATAAACTGGTCTGGATTAACACTCTTTGGCTCTTAAAATTTTAGAGCTCCCCTGGAATCACTTGGCTTGGGCTTGCTTATGAATAATAATACTACCCTGCAGGGTGTTGTTTTTCTACTAAATTATGTACATGCAGTTGCTCTTCCTGTCACCTTTATTACTGATTGAGGACATACGATTGTTACAAGTATAGGGAGGTAGAGATCATGTCTCTTTCCACAGAGCAAGTCTAATTGGGAGAAGACAGACATGTGAGCAAGTCATTATAACAAAATGTGTTAAATGTTGTATTCTGGGGTGACAGTAAGGAGAAGGGATTTATAAGCTTCTCAGAGGTAGAAAATATTTTATGAAAAACCTGATATGTCAGTTGAATCAGGAAGGATGAACAGAGATTTTTAGGAAGACAAGATGGGAGCAAGTACTCCAGGAAGAAGGTATGAGCAAGGCAGAGATGGGGAAACACAAAAGGAGAGACATTGTGTAGCTAAATCAGGTGGTGAATATAGCTCTTAGTAGGTTGGTCACTTATTAGTCACTCAGCAAATAGCTGTTGAATGAAGAGGTGAATGCACAAGCCTTACAATTATGCTTACGCAGTACAACTTTCTGAGCTCCCGTTTCCAGGCAAAGGAAATAAAAGGACTCCTTGTGCATAAATTTTCTTAACTTTATCATCACTTACGAAATTCCTAGAGATAATATAAACCGTTATTTGATAGGAAGGTAAAATGTGTATGTCTGTGTGTTTGGAGAGAGTTCGGGGAAGGAGAGACAGAGAAAGGAAGGGAAGGAGAATGAAAACTAATTGTAAAAAGCATCTTGAGGGGAACGAGCATTAAACACTATTAGGTTCAAGAAGGGGAAAACATACCTGAATATTGGTTTTAGCCAAAGAAAACAAGGAACAGACTACAAAGTTTGCATTAGGGAGTCAAAGTAAGAGATTCCATTAACCAAGGGGAAGCAGGATACAGTTTTACAAAGGAACCGAACCAGATAATCAGGAACAGGGGACACAGAAAAGTCAGCAGCAGGAGGGTACCGAGCAGATCGGGAGTTAGCTAGCGCCTCATTGAGGCTTGACTTTGTAGAGTCGGTCTTGGCTTTTGGAAGCAGCGCTTGTGTGTCTTCAAGGTGTAATTGAACACTGCTGGAAGCAATGGGAAAGGCAGGCTAAGAAGAAAGAGGGCTGTTTTCAAGAAGCAACAAAAGAAATAGGGAGAAATAAGACATTGCGGAGGATGGAGTGGGGAGATTCTGGGAGGATTCATTTGCAAAAGTAATTGTTCATTGGAGATAGGAGTGATCAAGTTCAATGACAACACTGATTATGTTTGAAGAAGAAGCTAGAGAGCTCGTTATTCTTTAAGGACGTCACATTTTTTTTTTTGTTATTGTTGAAAACCATTCGTGTGGAATGTTTCATGAGGTTTCAATTACATTTTTTTAGGACTAAATGTGAAATTATTCCTTGCCTTCACTTTGAGAGAATTAACACAAAAAGCTTTCCCTAACCTTATAAAATGGCAAAATGAATGCCGTCAGTCAGATTTTTACTTTATTATTATGTGAAATTGGATAGTGCAACTGTTTAATTCCTGGGGTTTATATAATCAGAATTCTGGAGCCATAATATTATTGTAAGTAGTTCTTATAACTTGAATTCCACTGTGTTCCTTACAGTCATTACTTCAAAAGAATAGTTCACAGCAGTATTCATGTGATTTTAGGACTTATTCTGATTCAGAAATTTTTATTATGTATCCATGCTGATCAATTTATGTACTTTTGTAGTTATGCATTTAAAAGAAATGATTTTTACTTCAAAAAGTAGCTATACTAGGAAGGCTATGGAGTATTTAAACTACATAATGATGTATAAAATGTTAATAATGGTCCTCACACATTAAATACACTAACCTAAACAGCCAGGGATGTTTTAGATTATGTAGTTTGAATACATTGTTTTTAATGGTTTCTTCTATAGCAAAGAAGGGAAACTTGCCAATAAATTGGTCATGATATTAAGATTCTACTTGAGGTGGCCTTGAACTTATCTCAGTATTTATTGACATCAGGTGAACCTAAAAAAAGATCTGGAGTTGAAACATTTTAGGTAACATTTATACCATCCTCCTTATCAAGGATTAGTAATTTTGAAAATACTTTTTTTAAACAATCTGCTATCCTCTTCTGTTTGTTCTATATCTTCAAAGACTGAAATGTAATATTCCCTTTCCTTGTAGTGCTTCTTCTTGCTGGCCTGGAAAACTCCTACTCATTCTTCAAGACCCAGCTTGGGCCTCACCTCTTTTGGAAAGTCTTCCTTGATAATGCCTTCAGGCCCACTGTTAGTAGAATTAAACCTTTTCTCACTTGCATTTCATAGCACCCTATGCCTTTCTTTAAAGTGAAGATCATGTTGGTTTGAAATTGTGGGTTGCCAGTTTTTTTTTTATGGAGTTCTTGAAATCAATGATCGCATCATATTATTTTTTGAATGTCAATACCTAACACTATTCTAAGGCAGAGTAGGCACTGCATAAATATTAGTTAAATAAAATGTATTGGAAAGAAAATCTCAAATGGCTACTTAAACTTTGATTCATTAACTTTCTCATGCATTTCTATCTTGCCTCTCAATGGAATTAAAAGCTATGTAACTATAGGGACTGGGTCTCCTATTTCTCTGTATTCTTTCAGGATCACATAAACAGTATTTTTTATAGGGTAGATAATCAAATATTATATGTTAATTGTCAGCCTTTGTTCTCAGTCAGCATAATATCATACAAGATATGAAGCAATTATGTAGGTTGTTTTACTCAAGTATATCATTAATTGAAATAATCCAGATATTAGGTCCATTTTCTGTTTATAAGAGACAAAGGGAATCTAGTAAATTGTTATAGTGACATAAGTGTCAAAGGAGGCAAAACATTAAGAGATGCTGTTTTATAGAAGTGGCCAGAGTTGGCCCATACAGAATTCAGCGGTTGGTGAAAACTGGGCAACACATTGACTCATGGCCAAAATTGGAGATTCTCTTCAGGTCTCAGTTACACCATCAATCCCCTTCCATTACATTTAGCACATATCAGTTGTGTGCTGTGTATTATGCGCTGAGCAACTTCCTAAATGTTGACTGTAATGGAAATAGATTGAAGATAAACAGTCCGAAATTCTCTTCATTCCTGGCTCTCTGTCTTACTTTCTAAAGTGATTTAGGGGAAATTACTTAGCTTCTTTCTAATTTGTGGAAATAAGGTTATGACTCTTAACCTAAATAGGAGGTTATACAGGAGACAGGGCTGGCGCAGTATTCGTATCTAGTTGGTGCTCAACCAACAAAAGCTTTGTGCTTCACTGAAAAGAGCGTCTGTTTTCGTCACCTTGCCATTCTACTCTTAAGGAAGGCAGGTGCCAGCTACAAAGAGATAATGGGACCGTAGGTTGTCTCCAGATGTCTTTATTTTAATAGCATTACTATACGTTGCAGTTTTATATAATTCACTTTCAATTACAGGAACCATTACGTAGAGCAGGCTAGCCAAGGGTTGGCAGGTACCTTGTGCCCAGGCCTTAAATGTAATAGCACTAATGGCTACTTCAGCTCCCCATTACTGTCTCCTTTTGATTTAGCAGCAGTGTTGTCCCCAGAGATAGGGTGTTGATGCCATCTCATCGACTGGCTCAGGGTTCATTTTGCCTGAGAACTGCCAGAAATCTTTTTTGTCTATTTTCTGGTGTTAGTCACAGCACTACAAGATATACTTTCCTGTTTCCTTTTCTTCTTTCTTTATCTTTTCTTTTTTTTTTTTTTGGCAAATTCTGTCACCAAACAAGAGTCGCTTTACAGAAACATCCCTTATATTCTATGGATTCTATTTTTATTAAGTCACCTGTGAATAATTATTTACTTAAAATATAAGAATGATTACTATATTTTGAAGAAAAAAAACATATGCATAAAGCAACATTGATCTTTCTGATGTATTGTACAGAGAAATATATTTATGTCAGGGTTGAGGGAACTGACATTTCCTTCCATTCTTCCTTCCTTTGTCCCTCCCTTCCAGCCTTCCTCGCTCCCCTTTTCTCTCCTGTAGTCCTTCCACTTTCTTTTCTTTCCTTATTCTTCCTAATACTCCTGCTCTTTCTGTCCTCCTCCTATATTTTGTAACTGCTGAATTGGATGAAGCCCCTCATCCTCTTCTTGTTACCGACAGTTTTATTCCACTCCATTCCTGCTAGTTCTACTTTGCAGCCCACTTGGAAGTGTCCTGGATTACCCATGTTCACATCCTCCCAATATTTCTAGATTTTTATCACATCCTCTGGTTGTCACTTAGTCAAGTAATAGGCATTTATCTCCTTTAATCTGGCCTCATAAATCAAACCTATTTTTTTCCCTCTAATCAATTTTTTATCATTTCCTAAACAGTTCCCAATTTATCTACTTCTCTCTGAAATGAATATGCCTCAGACTTCATGCAGGGATTCAAGGCGGAGATCTTGTTGGCTACATTTTGCCATAATTTCTTTCTGAACAGATAATTTATGGCCAAAAGGTGTCGTATAGTTCTTTATTTTGCTAGTTTATAGCTTTGTCGATTCATGCAGACCAAGTCCTTAATGAGATTCTCTAGAGTTGATTTAAAAATGTATTGTTTTCCAGGGGCCCAAGTATGTAAACTCTGATATAATGCTATTCGTGACAATTGTACTTAAATTCCATGTAACTAACTTTACTAATATAGAACACAAAATTGATAATGTCTAGGCCCTGGCCAGTTGGCTCAGCGGTAGAGCGTCGGCCTGGCAAGCGGGGGACCAGGGTTCGATTCCCGGCCAGGGCACACAGGAGAAGCACCCATTTGCTTCTCCACACCCCCCCCCTCCTTCCTCTCTGTCTCTCTCTTCCCCTCCCGCAGCCAAGGCTCCATTGGAGCAAAGATGGCCCGGGCGCTGGGGATGGCTCCTTGGCCTCTGCCCCAGGCGCTAGAGTGGCTCTGGTCTCGGCAGAGCGAAACCCCGGAGGGGCAGAGCACCCCCCCTGATGGGCGTGCCGGGTGGATCCTGGTCGGGCGCATGCGGGAATCTGTCTGACTGTCTCTCCCCATTTCCAGCTTCAGAAAAATACAAAAAAAAAAATTGATAATGTCTACTCTCATGTAGGGGGACCAGACTAGGGTGAAGTGAGCAAAGTCCCAGGACACCTGCAAGACCCTGAAAATGAGTGCTTCTTTAAATGATGCCACCTATGTGCCCACTTGCTCAATGCTCCTTCCATGCAGATAAAATAGTAAGTGTGAAAATACTATGAAAAATGTGAAGACATGGACAAATAGAAGGTATTGTCATCCCTGTTCTTCACCAGCTAGGCTCAGCTCAACAGTGGAATTATTACACATGGGAGCTCACTTCACGAGGGCCTTTGTTCTAGCCTCTTCCCTTAACTCTTCCAAGTTTTCTAGTGCACTGGATATGCTGTTCTCTATACAGCCGGACACTCCCTTGCCAAAACTAACCCAGCAAACTATTCAAACGCAGACCTTATTATTTCTTTATTCTACCATTAAAATGGACTCAGGCAGATGCCCATTCCCTCTGAGCTCTGCTTGTCTGCTTTTTTGGAAAATAACAGGCTTATTAGATGAAACTGTATATGTTGTTGTGTTTACAAGGAAATACTAGCTTCATGTGTAATTCATGTCAGGTTACAAATTTGCAATTTCATTAAGGTGTGTTGTAGACATGTTGCCTTTCACTGCAGATGTTCTAGTACATGGCTTATAAAACTATTCGGGTCATGAACTTAAGTAAGAAATATAATTTTATTCATGACCCAGATCACACACTAAGGCACACAGAAACATAATTAGACAAAGATTTCTCAAACTAGTACAAACCCTTTCTTCTTGCAAAGCGCTCGCCTATTTCTATTTTATTCTGTCCTATTTTGTACTATAAAATGTATTCCATTCAGTTCTTTTTAGCATACTCAATTCTATACTAGTCCGTTTCACTTTCTTTTTTAAATTATTATTCATGAACCAGTTAAGTTTATATAGCTCTCCATTATTATGACACAATAATTTTGGAAAAGTAAAACACTGGAAAGTTGTGTTTTTCAGTGGAACTGGGTAATTTGCTGGGAACAGACCAACTATCCACCTTACTGGGGATATCCTTGTCCTGTGAGCACTGATATTTAACAGGTTGCCATGTCATTCAAGGAACAGGAGAATTCTGTACAAGGTAATGTAGTTTATACTGGGTGGAGAGCTCGTTTACTACAGTGAGGCATTGAGAAGAAGGCAATCTTCTAAGACCCAAGGAGGCATTTAGCATTTGGGAACTTTCCAAACCAAAAGAAGAATCATGGTCATTGACACATTGACAGGCAGGTACTAGAGGTAAATTATTGATATAGATATAAAGGAAAAACTGGTTAAAAACTGGCTCCTAAGATCACAGTAGGGCTGGAAGAAAGGTACATTCCATGCTATCTCATGCATCTGCGGACTGAAGTCTGTTCCTAAGATCTGCTGGATCCAGCTGCATGCAAATGCCACCAGGCAGCCGAAGCTGTGAGCAAAACCAGTCTGGAGGTGCAAAGAAGGAGCGGTGCCTGGTGGGACTTGGGAAGCAGACAGGACTCCGTTCCACTTTCGACTTGTCTTTGATGTTTTACTGTTTTACTTTTTACGTTTTGCCTGTGAATAGAGTAAGCTCTGAGTACCGCATTAGAATGTGTGCCTTATTTTTTTGAACTTATTTCATAAGTTCACACTTTAAATTGCCCTAGTGTGGTATTTGCTTTGAGTTAAACTGTATTCTTTCCAGATCATTATCCAATTAATGACATTCCAGACTTTATTGTTAACAGGAAGAGTTATATTGTTTTTTTTCCCCCTAGATTATGGATGGCTTAAGTATAACTCCTTTCTAAACAATTTCTGATTGAATGACTCATGTTATTTATTTATTTATTTATTTGTATTTTTCCGAAGCTGAAAACAGGGAAGCAGTCAGACAGACTCCCACATGTGCCCGACCAGGATCCACCCGGCATGCCCACAGGGGCGATGCTCTGCCCATCTGGGCCATTGCTCTGTTGCAACCAGGACCATTCTAGCACCTGAGGCGGAGGCCATGGAACCATCCTCAGCGCCCGGGCCAACTTTGCTCCAATGGAGCCTTGCTGTGGGAGGGGAAGAGAGAGACAGAGAGGAAGGAGAGGGGGAGGGGTGGAGAAGCAGATGGGTGCCTCTCCTATGTGCCCTGGCCGGGAATCGAACCCGGGACTCCTGCACACCAGGCCGATGCTCTACCCCTGAGCAAACCGGCCAGGGCGTAATGACTCATGTTTTTTATGTCTAGGAAAAATAGAAGCTCAAGAAGGTTTTTACTAACTTTAAGTCACAGAATAAAGTCCATGAAGAGAGAACTGTTGCCCAGGCTCTTTAACAAAGTGAAACTTAAGTTCATGTATAAACTTGCAGTACTAAGAACACATATCAAGGAGCACTACAAAGGTAAAAGGTTATAGAAAGGAAAAAATAAAAGCACAGAGTTGAGTGTCATTTTCTCTTCTACTATTTAGCAGTGTGATAGTAGCAAAATACTTTCATACACAATGCCTACATCTCAAAAAATATGAAAATAAATAACTGATAAAATATGTAGAAAAATTACCTTTTCAAAATCCTATTTCAGACTTTCAAAGTGAGGTGCTCAGGTTAGTGGTGAAGCTAGGATACCTTTTCCAAGTGGCATAGAATTGCAAAGGCTCATTTCTACCCTGGGTAACAAGCAATTATCAGGAGCTTTCTGACTCACCATGATACTCTGAACTTCTAATTATTCCAGGCAATGGATGCAAGGACAGTGTATAACTGAAATTCAATAACACGAAAGGCTTATTCTAACCATGGATTTCAACCTCCTTTCCCACCAAACCTTTACATAAGCCAAAGGAAAATAGCTAAATTGCTTGTACATCATTTTACTACTCTCCCTTCCATCTCTCTCTCTCTCTCTCTCTCTCTCTCCCCCTTCCTTCTTTGGTGATGCTGTTTATAAGGCATAAAATTATCAATATATGTTGGCAAAGGAGCTATGCCTTTCTTGTGAGTCGGATAAAACTTGAGTTAGTTTTTATGCTAATGGCAGTGAGGACACGTGGGTTTCAGGCAGACTCCAGGCTCTACTGATTTTATAAACATGAAACAATATGCAGTGGGATCTTGGCCAACTTACTCCAAGCTTCAGGAGCCCACGGTTGCAGGTTAGTTAGATAGGACATGTCTGGTGAGGTGAGAGAGAAGCTACCATGGGAAGCTCTAGCAGGTGCCAAGGTACACATCACATCTCTGGGGCCCACAGGGCATCCACCATGGGAATTGCTCACTTTTCTCAGAGAACCTTACAGATAAGGATAAAGCTCTGAAAATGCTACTTCATAATAGAAATGCAAAATAAAACCACAGTGAGATACCTGCTAGAATGGCTCTCATTAACAAATCAACAAACTTCAAGTGCTGGTGAGGGTGTGGGGAAAAGGGAACCTTCCTGCACTGCTGGTGGGAATGCAGACTGGTATAGCCACTGTGGAAAACAGTATGGAGTTTCCTCAAAAAATTAAAAATGGAATTGCCTTATGACCCAGCTATCCCACTTCTAGGAATATATCCTAAACATCTTAAAACACTAATTCAAAAGAAGATAGGTACCCCCATGTTCATTGAAGTGTTCATTTATAATAGCCAAGATCTGGAAACATCTGAAATGTCCATCAGTGAATGAGTGGATGAAAAAGCTGTGGTACATATACACAATGGAATACTATGCAGCCATAAAAAAAAGAAGGAAACCTTACCTTTTGCAACAGCATGGTTGGAACTGGCTAAGTGGAATAAGCCAGTTAGTGAAAGACAAATACTATAGGATTTCACTTACATATGGAATCTAATTAACACAATGAACTGAGGAACAAAATAGAAACAGAGAAAGGGTTACAAGGAAGAGATAGCAGTCAGAAGGAGTGCAGAGAGGGACTGGATCAAAGAAGGGGAAGGGATTAGCCAACAGACATTTACCTATACAGAACACATAGATACAGGCCACAGGGTAACAGAGAGAAGGGGGGGAGGTTGGGGGAGAGGAGTCAGAGAAGAAGAAATGGTGGTGGAAAGAGACTTTGCATGGGATGGGGGGCACGATGAGGGGTGTAGATGGCATTATACTGAGTGGGACACTTGAAACCGTGTCAACACAGTAAGGTCTAAAATAAAGGGGCAAAATAGCATTTGTTATCCTTCTCACTGGCACAGAGGAATGGGAGGAGTTAAACCTCCTGGCAGCAAGAATTTAGAGCAGGGGTAGTCAACCTTTTTATCTCTGTTAGTATCTCTGTTAGTAGTAACATTTTCTAGCCGCCCACCGGTTCCACAGTAATGATGATTTATAAAGTAGGGAAGTAACTTTACTTTATAAAATTTATAAAGCAGAGTTACAGCAAGTTAAAGCATATAATAATAATTACTTACCAAGTACTTTATGTCGGAATTTTGCTAAGTTTGGCAGAATAAATCTTTATAAAACAACTTACTATAGTTAAATCTATCTTTATTTATATTTTATACTTTGGTTGCTCCGCTACCACCCACCATGAAAGTTGGAATGCCCACTATTGGGTGGTAGGGACCAGGTTGACTACCACTGAAAGGGAATGTCCCAAAGGGGGCCCAGCACGTGCAAGCCAGGGTGATACCATAGGAGCCACACTGCACGACTTTTAGATGACCGAAGACCCATCTGGATGCCCATGTTTTGACAGTAAATAATCACACACACACACACACACTCTTTTCTTTATACTCATACTTTGACACCATATATGGGGGCGGGAGGGGGGCTCGGGTTACAACACAGTTCTCTTCCTATGACAGTGGTATAACCTAAATTTTGATGTAAATTGAAACACACCCTAGCCTAACACAAATTGGAACACTTGTGCTTTTAATGGTTCCAGGGAGTGTCGGTAAGCGCACTGGGGGATGCCAACTCCCTCACTGCTAGCCTGCATTACTATGTAATTTTCCGCCCCGTGCAACTAAACTAGTTTGCCCACCTCATCTGTAAGTTTGAAGCCTCAAACACTCATGTCTAAATGTTTTTAAGTTTTTATGGGAGTGGGCATCGTAAACTTGAAACATCATATGTCGAGATTGTTGTAACCTGAAGACCCCCCCCTGTACCTATAATAAAAATGAATGTTTGTTTATTTAGCAGGATATTGGTATTACTTTGAAAAGGTCGATGTAAGTACATATTCGCCCATTTGATTTCTTCTGTGACTTTTAACGAGATGGTTTTTCCCAAAGGAAAGTGAGTCATAAAAAAATGACTTAGAGTGTTTTTGGAACACTAACAAATATATTTTTCATGATTTTATGTTAATTCATCAAAATGATTTCTATCTTCATTAATCAAAATGTGTTGATTAACTTTATGTCAAAATCATTTGGCTTTAAAAATTAAGAACGAGGCAGTTGGTATTGAATTGGGAGTTTGATTTAATCCAAGTTACTATAAAAACAATTCCAAATACTCAGTAGCCCAGACCAGATGCCATTTTTTTTTCTCCTGCTAATGACAAGCATTTGCATCCCAGGAGGGAACAATGAACCACTTTGCCAATGTCTCCTGAATGGTTGGCCATCCAAGAAGTGTAAAGCCCAGAGCCGCTCTTAAGAACAAACTGCTGTTACCTGTGAGAATACCATGTCAGGCAGCTTGTGTTCCTAAAGAAAAGCGATGCATGAAACCCTGTTGCCAACACAGAAGCCGACTTCTGTAGAGATGATTTAATAATCTAGGAGGCTGCATCCATCAGTGTAGTGGCTAGTTAAATTATTTCAATAAAGCAAATTTGAATGTTCAAATACAGTGAAAAGATAATAGAAAAATAGGAGGAAAGTCACAATATTGCAGATTAGTGATGATCTTAGAACCTCTGGACTGTGTTCCAAAGTTCAGATTGTCCTAGAATCACTCTGGATTTTCCAGTTCAACTCACGAGTCTATTTGATGAGCTTCTGAACTTCCCAAGAAACCGACTCTTAAACCTTCTTCGCGCGTCAGTGCCATTGGACCTCACGTTATGGGGTTGCCAGTGATCTTACTTCATCTGCACAAAGTGATAAGCAAAGCTCTTTCACACCAACCTGTTAGTGATTCATGTTTTCTGCCACTTAAGTTATTTTGGGGATACCTGAGGTGCTTCATGTGAAAAATGAAAGTGTTACTGGTGAGATTCCAGGCATGGTGATTCTTTGTTGGAAGGTCCTGGCTTTGGTTTAAATCCTCTTTGTGCCCTTACACATAATACATCATTGGTTTCTTCCTCTTTTGCTTCCTCTCTTTTGTCCCTTCTTTATTTACTGCCGCCCCTACTGATCCACCGAAGTATTCCAGGCACGTGAATAAGTACTTGGGATAGAAGGGTAAATAAGACATGATCCTTTTTCTCAAGAACTCAGTTGCATACAGGAGATAGTTATGTCAATCAGCTCCTAAACCTTGAGAGAATCACAATTGGGCTAAACACATAACAGAACAAAGGGGGTCCATCTTGTCTGGTTGGGGGAAGGGGTTTGAGAATGACCCCACCCAAGGTAAAACACTTAAGCTGATTCATAAATGATGTATAACAATTTCTTGGGGGGGGGGGAGTGGTTGGATAAATCAAGCCAGCATATGGCTACAGCAATAGTTCAGCATCCAGGACTTGAATCCAGGGTGTGAACACAGGTTGTCGGAAGGTGAGCCCAGAGAGTTTCTCAGGGAATTGGGAGAAACCTTTGCTTTGCTATGGTTGGGGATTTCATTCTGCAGTCAGTGAGATAGCCCTGAAACTTGAAGCTGGAGAATGACTTATTCCAATCCCTCTGACAGCAAGGTAGACTGAGGGTAGATAAGAGGGAAAGAGAGGCTTTGAATTTTAGCAGCATCGTGTTAAGTAGATATCATAGCCCATCTCTGGTGCTGGAGTCTGGACACACCTTGGGAGCAAAGTATCCAGAATTCCCATCTCGTTCTTATAACAACAATAACAGCAGTGACATTGATTTATTTGTTTATTTGTTTTACTTGGTAGTGATCTTGGCACTTCACCTATTTTAAGTATTTCAACTCAACAATGCTGAGGTGTGACTCCTGTGTGCGTTTTATAGGTGCAGTAACTAAGGTGAAGGAAGAGGTGGCATCTGCCCAAAGCTCTGGAGCTACTGAAGTAGCAGGTGATGGTCTCACTGCGACCCAGTGGGATGAGAGTAAAAGAGAGATTCAGAAGGTCATCTATGACCTTCGCGAGAACACAGCTAGGCCACAGTTGTTACAGCAACAAGAAATAGGAAAAGAAAATACAGGGAGAATCTGCTCTAGAATTATTGGAATCTGGAAGCCAGAGTTTTAGGGCTCCAGACACACAACTCCTCCCCCCACCTTAGATAGTTCACTCTGCCTTATGCATTTGAATGGCTGAAACCAGCTGGTCAAGGTACCATCCAGTGCCCAGTGAACAACCAGAGTGCTGCTGTGCCTTTTCCTTGATATCTTTTTCTTCTTGCTGCTGTAAGTGGCTGGTGGACAGCTTCTACTCCAGGATCTCAAATCTGTTTGTCTTGACTCATGTGCATTCAGCAGCCAAATGCCCAATAAGTCTATGCAAAGCCTCCTCCCAAATTTAGTTTGAAAGAGTCATAAAATAAAAATTGCCCTTCAGCATCCTATAACCACAGGATACCTGGTGTGTTAGCAGTTAAAGTAGAAAGATGTTGTGATAGGCCAGATCTAAGGTGGCCACCAGATCCCATGCCCTGGCATGTATCCCCTGCCAAACCCCTTTTCCCTGAGTATGCGTAGAACTTGTATCTATGATAGGCTGTCATGACCATAACTGTGATGCTGTATATGGCAGAAGTGATTTTGTAGATGTAGTTGAGGTCCCCAATCAGTTGACCTTGAGTTCATCATAAAGAAGGCTACCTTAGGTAAGACTGACCTAATCCACTAATCCCTAAAAAGAGTTCAGAGAGATCTGAAAAATGAGAGAGATTTTCTTGCTGGCATTGAAGGAGCAAACTGCCATCTTGCACAGAGGCAAAGGCACTAAGAGCAACTTCTAGAAAGTAAGAGTGTTTCCTGTCCAACAGCTAGCAAGAAAACAGGCATCTCAGTCATACAACCACAAAGAAATGCATTCTCTGAACAACCAGTGGTCTCAGGAGAGGACCCAGAGCTTCAGATATCATCATAACCCCAGTCAAAACTTCCATTTAAGCCCGAGCAGAGGGCGCAGCTAACACATAACCAGACTCTTTATCCACAGAGAGTGTGAAATCTTAAGTTTGTGTTGTTCCCAGTCACTGAGTGCGTGTTAATTTGCTATGCAGCAGTAGAAAACCACAGCAGTTGCTCATTTCACAGTTCAGGGAGGTGCTGTTCTCAGTGATCAAACCAGCCCATTTGGCTCAACTGGCTTGTACTGTTGACCCTTCAAAAAACTTTTTATCTGTTTATGACTCTTTGTATAAATTTAACGTAACATGCCCTCAGTTATCTATAAAAGTTAACCTTTAACTCTTTGAGGCCATTTTGTGTTATTTAATGAATGCCTTTTCATTGTGTTGATGATCATTTTTCTTCTCAGTGTGGTCCTAGTAGCTGCAAGTCTTTTGTTGGGTGTTTCATATAAAACATAAGCTTAATTACAATGCAAAACTTGATTCTAGTATGATATGAATATTATAGCATTATAGTTGAAGTATTTCTGTTGAAAGCAAAGTTATTAAAAAGTGATTAAGTTAGAGTTGTTCGCAATTAAACTACAACATATAAGTAGCATGAAAAATCGTCAAGTAAGTTGTTCTCTATTACTTTACATATCGTGTATTTCTTTTGTGCTATAAAATAAAAGAAAAAAAACAATGTTTTTACGCTATTACAATGAGGAAGTATATCAACTGTAATGAGGAACAATTTTTTTGGAAGGACTAATATTTGGACTAAAATCTGGCTCAATATGTATCTGCAACTAAGAATTCTATAAAGCAGGCCTAAAAACTGTAGAATTGCCCTGGGTCTAATGATCACATAAATAATCCTGTTTCAAGTTATTTCAGTCTTACATGATTTTATGATAAATGAATTACGCATCAGACAACTTTTTGTCTCTCATTACTTTCCTAGTATTGATTTAGAGAAAGATTACCTCTGGTGGAGTCATGGGAAAGGGCACCATGTGGCTGCTGTTTTGTTTTTTATTAGATCTCAAACTGAACTATCTACTTTATCTAAATCAGCTTCACACATATGAACGTTGGCATCCATCATTGGCGATTTATTTCGCTTTGCTTGGTTATTAAGATGGCTGCATCTCAGTGTTGCCCCTCACTTTAAGTAATTACATGTGAAGCCAAAAAAAAAAAAGAAAAAAAAAAAAGGGATGTTCCAGGGATGGATTCGAGACAGGAGCTAGGACACAGAGCGATGCATAGACATGTGGAGAGGTTCCCAGTACTGCCTCCAGTTACGTTGGCATCTGAAGCTCCCCGGTGAGAGGAAGTTACAGCGAATGCTGGGAGTGAATCATCAAAAGCACAGAATGGAAATTTGTAGGCACTCACCGCAATTTAAAACTATCTTACTTCTAGTTGAAGAAAAAACTTTCTAGAGAAGTTGGAGAAACTGATGGAGCTCCTGTCTATTCTTAACCACGTCGAGTTTAGAAAATGTGTGACTCTCGGCTAGTTTTTAAAAAGCTGGGCAAATGTCTCCCCGAAGGCTGTGTTACTTGCTGAGTGATAGTGTGTGAGCAATTAATGCAGTGTTTCTCACGGTGCAGTCCAGAGGAGCCCTGCATTAGAATATTTGATTAAGTGGAGATTCATAGGCTCTATCAAGATCCACTAAATCAGGATCTTTGGGAAAGACCTAAGGATTCATTTCTGAGAAGCTGTCTAGGAGGTTCTAATGTGCATTAAATTTTAAACACCACCAGTATATATATATATATATATATATATATATATATATATATATATATATATATATGTTTCAATTTTTTTAAATTTAATTTAATTTTTTTTATTTGTTCATTTTGGAAAGGAGAGAGAGAGAGGAAGAGAGAGAGAGAGGGAGAGAGAGAGAGAAAAGGAGGAGGAGCAGGAAGCATCAACTCCCATATGTGCCTTGACCAGGCAAGCCCAGGGTTTCGAACTGACAACCTCAGCATTTCCAGGTCGACACTTTATCCACTGTGCCACTACAGGTCAGGCCATACCACCAGTAAATATATATGTATTTATTTTACATATGTATTTATGTAAAAAAGTTCAAGAAAATTCTCTGTTCTCTCTTGCCAATGCTGGATAATATTTCTCTTATTTTTAACCCCTCCCCCCACTTTAACTTTAATAGTATGAATGCACTAAAGGAGCTGATGTGTTTTGCGGTTACTGCCTATTACCTTTGGATTTTTCTTTTTGTGTGTGTGTGACAGAGACAGAGAGTCAGAGAGAGGGACAGATAGGGACAGACAGACAGGAAGAGAGAGAGAGATAAGAAGCATCAATTCTTCATTGTGGCATCTTAGTTGTTTATTGATTGCTTTCTCATATGTGCCTTGATCGGGGTGAGGGGGGCGGCTATAGCAGACCAAGGGACCCCTTGCTCGAGCCAGCCACCTTGGGCTCAACCTGATGAGACTCGGTGAGCCTTGCTCAAATTAGATGAGCCCGCGCTCAAGCCAGTATAACCTCGAGGTCTCAAACCTGGGTCCTCTGCGTCCCAGTCTGACATTCTATCCACTGTGCCACTGCCTGGTCAGGCTATTGTCTCTGAATTTAACTTCCTTTTCCACTGAGCAGGTTGCTTTTGCTCTTCATCCTGGAGACAAGTTTGCCTAGTGTTGCTTTCTTACCATTGAGGATATTTCTAGTCAAGGAATGTTGAGTGTGATGCCTAGGTGGCCGGTGAGGCTGCTGGAGCAATGGCACATGTCCTTGGACATGAATTTTCTTAGCAGAGGAGAGAACTCTGAAAATCCAGTTGAACTTGAGTCGAGTCTGTAGTCTGATGCTACCCTGATACTTCATTGTATCTGTTTACCCTGAGAAATGTTTCAGAATGCAAGGTGACCAGGATGTTCTCAAAAACCAGTGTCCCTGAATGTTATTCCAATGATATTTACATTTTTTTTCTTTGCAACAGGAATGCCTAGATTCCCATTTTACTTCAGAAGAGTGATTTAAAAGTTACGTCATTAAAATGAATAAAATTTCCCATATTACTGGTGTTGAAGATGGTGATGAACTTGATGGGTGGATGTGAGCATTGTGTTTTCTTTAGAATCCCAATGTAATTGAAAATACCCTGTTCCTTCCTATCCATGAGGTAGCTGGGAATAATAATGGCATTTAGCTAATTGAGTTGTTCCATGGATTTATTGGTAAAATTCATATAAAGCATTAGAACAGTGTGTGATGTGTAGCAGGGGTTCAATAAGTGATAGCAGTAATAGGTACCATTTATTGAGCATTTACAACGTGACAGCCTCTGTTCTAAGTGCTTTGCATGAATCATCTCAGCAATCTGCTCAAGTCGTGAAGCTCTAAAGTAGCGGACTGAAAATTTGAACACAAGCAAGCTCCTAACCTCTGCCTTTCATAAATGGGGGTCATTATTTCTTCACATTATTATGGAAGTACATTTCTCACTTGATGCCTTACTGCTTGCTTTTATTTTGAAGTTCATTCTGAAGGGCCAAATACTCTCCCTACTCATTCAAACAGAGGATGTAGCCAGGCTTCCCTTGGATCCAACAAATGCCAAAGAAGCGGAATGAGTTAGAAGCAGGCAACTGATGCTCGTTTTGCATCAGAATGGGAGGTGGAGGGAAGAAACTTCACAGGGGCATCAGAACACGCGATCTGGCTGGCTTTGAGCGTTTTCCGGGCTCTGGGTGAATTCTCTGGCAAGTCTAGTCTAATTTTCCAATGCTCCCATAATGTAGACTGCTCTTGCTATGAAAAAAAAAATTTTTTTTGCCACCTAATATCTGTGTGGTTTTGTTCTTCTACTTCCCACTGCCACTCAGCCTGCGTGGGGTCTCCCGCTCTCGTGGAATTCCCCACACTCCCTCAAAGACTGTTTGGCCAGATGCTGCTGAGGAGATTAGTTGTTTGCAATTATAACTGAATCTCTGTCTGATCCGAATCTCTGGAGTGAGACCTGTGTTTAAATCCTGGTTGGGTGTTTTGTGATGTAGTCCACTCACCCTCTGTTCCTCAATTTCCCCTTAACAGTGGAGCTAATAATGGTAACTATCTCGTAGGTTGTATAAGAGGATGCAGTGAAAGAAATAAAGTATTTAGATCACTAATGTGCCAACCAGTAATGACCCTACAAATGTTAGGTATTACCATCTAAATTCAGTTTTCATAGATTTGAAGTTTTGCAAAGACTGGAGACAGGATTTTTATTCCCCATGCCACCTTGTATGGTACCCGGACCATAAATCTAACAAATGAATAAATGATAAATAATCAAAAAGAAATAAGTAAAATGAAGTTTAGTTTTTGACCAGACTGACAACCTGAGGCTCTGAGACTAGGGGGAGAAGAAAGCCCCCCACCCTGCCACCTGCACTTTCTTCACCACCCACCCCACCCCCACCTCCATTAATACCATCTCCATCCAACCTGGAATCAAAAGAGCAGGAAAAACCACACTCTACACACCCTGCCTCCACCATCAAAGGGCAGCTTCAGCTCTCATATTGGAAGAAAGCATTGTTTTCCTTCCAGAAAGCCATATTGCCGAAAGCGAAGCCAAAATGGGCTTACTCCTGCCAGTAACTGGTGATCTTGAATAAACTTCACTTTAGGGATAAGCTCTGAAGTGCAAGAATAAGAGTGTCTATAATTAGGTGTGCTCATTTTTCTGGGGACAGCCCAAGAAAGCCTTCCTGTGGCTGCAGAGCCTCTGTGAGTCCCCAAAGCTGCTTTGTCAAACTGTCTTTTAAACAGCAAGACCCGGACCTGCCTCTAACCCTCCTCATTAGTTTCTCTGGTCTCGGGAACAGGTCTCAGTAGCCACTTTTGGCAGACTGGTTTTTGGCAGACTGTCGTAAGAGCATCCTCCTTCTCTCCCCACTGCCTAGTACTTACCCCTTCCGCATTACCCCACCACCACCACCACCACCACCACCATTGCAGGGATGCAGAAATTTCCTGCATCTAAAATCATACAATCCACAGAAGGATTTCAAAACCATATTTTGGAGAGTCACAATACAGTGCTCGTTGCTTATCCCACTGATGTTCGTACGTTAGTGAAGGGAAGCACTTATCAGGAACTTACTGAAAATCTGGCCACTGTGACATCCTTCACATGTGAACTCTCCTGATAGTCAGTGTACTGTATAGCTAACTGGCTTCTGATGCTTTGGGAAATGGGGCAATTCACTACTTCTTCCCAAGCCTCTGTTTCTTCATCTATAACAGGGGTCAGGAACCGTTTTGGCTGAGAGAGCCATGAATGCCACATATTTTAAAATGTAATTCCCTGAGAGCCATATAACAACCCATGTATGTTAAATGTTATCCAATAAAAATTTGATGTTGTCCCGGAGGACAGCTGTGATTGGCTCTAGTCACCCGCAACCATGAACATGAGTGGTAGGAAATGAACAAATTGTAATACACGAGAATGTTTTATATTTTTAATGTTATTATTTTTTTAATCAAAGATTTGTCTGCGAGCCAGATGCAGCCATCAAAAGAGCCACATCTGGCTAGCGAGCCATAGGTTCCCAACTCCTGATCTATAAGGTAAACATTAAAATCTTTATCTTCCTGAGTGACTGCGAGGCTGGGCCAGTTGGTGAGTTGAGCCCAGTACTTGGCAAAGTCCATACTCTAATGAAGCCCAGGCATCATTTACAAACTTCAGAGCACACAATCCTCACAACACCTTTAGGGGAGTATATTAGCCCCATTTTGAAGACCAGATAACTGAGGTTTAGAAAGTTTAAGTAACTTGAATAAGGTGAAAGATCTGGTCTCTTTTCTCTGTTGGTCACTCTAGTATTTGTCCCATAAAAGGGAATGCCAGGCACTAGGCAAGAGAATAAATTGGATTAGTGCTTTAATTTGATGCTAAGCTATGACAGCAAGCTATGAGTTATTGACAAAGTCATTTTGCCTACTAAGTCTGCAGTGGTCTTTCAGAGGAAAATCAAAGGACGGGAGTGCGTGCGTGCTCTCCCAGGTCCCTGTCATCCTCCCCACCAGCGGGGTTCAGGTGTTTGGTACAAGGAGACCTTCCCTGATGCATTCCTTATATTGATTTCCTCGGTCATATTGTCAGGAACTGCCAAGTTATCCTCACGTTAAACGCTGAGAGCAGAATGCAGCCAACGTGTTCCAGAGGGTGGTGCACATGACTTACCTTCAAGAGGGTGTCAGGAACATGCCATGCTGTTGAGTAGGCTTCCTCGGCCTGGAGCCTCTGAAGAAGGAGTGCAGAAACACCAGCAGGACCCTTGGCCAGACATGGCACCCAAAGTAACAGGGGACGAGGTCCTGGCAGGTGAGCGAGAGAGCAGCAGGCTTTTTGGGCCAGGTGACAGTAGCAGTTACATTGTTCATGCAACAACTAGTCCCTGCCTCTTATATTCCAGGCACTACGCTAAATTCAAGGCTACTCCAGTAAAGAGGATGGACAAAACTCTCTGCCTTCCAAGGCAGAAGGTTGTGTTCTAACAGGAGAAGATATTAGATAAAGAAACAAAGAGACACAGGGGTGGTGACAGTGCTCTGGAGAAAGATACTGCTTGTTGAAGGGGGGGGGGTGAGACCAGGGTCCCGTCTGGGGAAGGCATTGCGTTCTCACAGTGCGGTCAGTAATGGCCTTGCTGTGATGGGCATTTTGGAGCCAAAACCTAAATAAAGTCACTTATTCATGGAATGATCTGGAAATAGACATTTTAATAGAGGGAACAAAAGCCTGAGCTTACGACGTAAACAATCCGAAAGGAAACCCCACATGCCCTGGTAGGAACAATTCCGCTCCACGGAACTCATAACTCTAACATTCAGACCAAGTGGATGTCAGACTACTCCGGACTTTTCACTAGCGACACGCTCACACCAAGTTCTCAGTCCAACAACATCGACTTTATTTTGTTTTTAAAAAAATTGTGTACATCTTAAGGTGTACAATATGACATTTGGATATACATTTACATAGGCAATGTTTACAACAGTCAAGCTAAGTAACATGTCAATCTCTTCACATGGTTAGTTACCTTTTCCTTGGTCATGAGAGCCCCAGAAATCTACTGTCTTAAAAAAAATTTTAAGAATACACTACAGTATTATTAACTGTGGTCAGCATGCTATACTTTAAATCTCTGGAATTTATGCCTCCTGCATAATCACAGCTTTGCACACCTTGACCAACATCTCCCCATCTGTCCCATCATCCTGCCCTTGGGAACCACCATTCTACTCTCTGCATCTATGGATTCAACTTGTTTAGATTCAACATGTACGTAAGATCATGGAGTATTTTTCTTTCAGTGTCTGGCCTATTTTTGTTAGCATTATGCCTTCCAGGTTTATCCATATTGTCAAAAGTGGCAGGATTTCCTTATTTTTAAAGACTGAATACTATTCCTGTGTTTGTATGTGTCTGTGTGTGTGTGTATCACAATTTCTTTATCTGTTCATCCATCGACAGATTGTTTCTATCGTTGCTATTATGAATAGTGATGTAACAAACACGAAAGTGCAGGGGTCTCATCGAAGTGCTGATTTCATGTCCTTCGATATCTACCCAGAATAAGGTTTGCTGAATTTTGTGGTAATTCTGTTTATAATTTATTCAGGAAACTTCATACTCTTTTTCACAATGGGGGTACTAACTTAGATTCCCACTGACAGTTCATAAAAGTTCCCTTCCACCTATATTCTCACCAACATTTACCTTTTATATATTTTTTCTTTTTATTGAATTTCTTGGGGTGACACTGGTTAATAAGTTTATGGATTTATTTCTATGATACACATTCTTCATATTGCAATGTGTGCCCACCACCCAAAGTCAGATCATCTTCTGTCACCTAGCCAATGCAATAGATGTGAGATGATATCTCATGGGGGTTTTGATTTATATTTTCCTGATGATTAATGGTATTGAGTACCTTTTCACATACTTTTTTGGCTGCCTGTCTTCTTGGAAAAAGTCTATTCATAACCTTTAACCATTTTTAAATCAAGTTATTGATTTTTTTTTTTTTTTACAGGGATAGAGAGAGAGTCAGAGAGAGGGATAGATAGGGACAGACAGACAGGAACAAAGAGAGATGAGAAGCATCAATCATCAGTTTCTCATGGTGACACCTTAGTTGTTCATTGATTGCTTTCTCATATGTGCCTTGACTGCGGGCTTTCAGCAGACCGAGTAACCCCTTGCTTGAGCCAGCGACCTTGGGTCCAAAATTGTGAGATTTTTGCTCAAACCAGATGAGCCCGCGCTCAAACTGGCGACCTCGGGGTCTCGAACCTTGGTCCTTCCGCATCCCAGTCCGACGCTCTATCCACTGTGCCACCGCCTGGTCAGGCTGCTATTGATTTTTTACTATTGATTTATATGAGTTTCTTATATATTTTGGATATTGATCACTTATCAGATATATGGCTTTAAAATATTTTCTCCCATTCTACAAGTTTCTTTTTCATTTTGTTGATAATTTTCTTTGCTGTGCAGAAGTTTTTTAGTTTGATGTAGCCCAACTTGTTTATTTTTGCTTTTGTTGCCAGGACATCAACTTTAAACATAAATATAAAGGACCTGATCATTAACTTTCATTTATGAGACAAGTTCAAGGGCTCTTTTGGGTAGAAAAACAGAAAAATCCCTTCTGGAGAACACAGGTTGATGTGCATTTAAGCAACAATAATAATTAAGCAGGCAGAAAGATCCATGAATTTAGTTAACTACTAGTTTGTAATCTTCTCATGTTATAAAGTTACAGGGGTTAATGGATTAATTAGAATGTCACAAAACAGTTTGGTAGGGTCATTTTGGTTATAACCTTCATTCCTGGGCTGGCAAATGTTTGTGCCTGGGCTTAGCTATTTAATGCAGTTAAAGCTGTGTGCACTAATGGGAAGGAGAAAGGGCGTGGAGGTGAACAAATCAGTGTTTGAATCTTGATCCCATTACTCACCAGCAGCAGGACCTTGAGGCTACTAGTTAAACTCTCCGATCTGTTTCTCTGTAAATCCTATCTAATTATACTGTATCTAATTTCAGAGAGGCTAAAAGGGAAAAGCATTCTATGTAAAGCATCTAATATGTGGTAATTAACTGATGTTGACTATTGTTATACAACAAGTATGTATACTATCGGTCTAAGAAGTGTGACGTGCCCTGTGTGGAGGCATAGGGGTCCCATAAAGGAAAGGAAGGCACGATTCCCTTAAGTGTGAATAATTGCACCCAAGTAGCTATCATATAATGTATCATAAGACAAAAAAGTACCATAAGAAAAAAAGAAGAAGAAGAAGAAGAGATTTTCTCCAAATCAGCTTCGAGAAGTTTCATGGAATAGTTTTCAGAATTTGTGAGGCAGATATGATGTGCAAAAGATTTTTCAAATAGACATAGTGTTTTGAATAAAGCCTGGAGATGTAGGAGCTCAGAATGAGTGTGGGGGAGGCAGAGGAACTGTCAGGTAGAGTAGATGGACAGAAGTAGGGCCAATGAGGCGCCACCCTCCAGCAGACATCAGATGATGGACAGACCAGGATGCTCTTGGGAGGAGCTTAGCTTTTACTCAGTAAGGAAGAACATTTTATGAACTTGACTCCAATGGCAAGAGAAGTGAAGGCAAAGATAAATGAATGGGACTACATCAAAATTAAAAGTTTTTGCTCAGCAAGAGAAACTGATATCAAAATAAATAGACAGCCAACTATATGGGAACTGATATTTTCAAACGACAGCTCAGATAAGGGCCTAATATCCAAAATTTACAAAGAACTCATAAAACTCAACAACAAACAAACAAACAATCCAATTAAAAAATGGGAAGAAGACATGAACAGACACTTCTCCCAGGAAGAGATACAAATGGCCAACAGATATATGAAAAGATGCTCAGCTTCATTAGTTATTAGAGAAATGCAAATCAAAACTACAATGAGATACCACCTCACCCCTGTTAGATTAGCTATTATCAACAAGACGGGTAATAGCAAATGTTGGAGAGGCTGTGGAGAAAAAGGAACCCTCATTCACTGTTGGTGGGACTGTAAAGTAGTACAACCATTATGGAGGAAAGTATGGTGGTTCCTCAAAAAACTGCAAATAGAACTACCTTATGACCCAGCAATCCCTCTACTGGGTATATACCCCAAAACCTCAGAAACCTTGATACGTGAAGACACATGTAGCCCCATGTTCATTGCAGCACTGTTCACAGTGGCCAAGACATGGAAACAACCAAAAAGCCCTTCAATAGAAGACTGGATAAAGAAGATGTGGCACATATACACTATGGAATACTACTCAGCCATAAGAAATGATGACATCAGATCATTTACAGCAAAATGGTGGGATCTTGATAACATTATAAGAAGTGAAATAAGTAAATCAGAAAAAAACAAGAACTACATGATTCCATACATTGGTGGAACATAAAAATGAGACTAAGAGACATGGACAAGAGTGTGGTGGTTACCAAGGGTGGGGGGGGAGGGAGGACATGGGAGGGAGGGAGGGAGAGAGTTAGGGGGAGGGGGAGGGGCACAGAGAACTAGATAGAGGGTGACGGAGGATAATCTGACTTTGGGCGAGGGGTTTGCAACATAACTTAATGACAAAATAACCTAGACATGTTTTCTTTGAATATATGTACCCTGATTATTAATGTCATCCCATTACCATTAATAAAAATTTATTATAAAAAAAAAAAAAAAGGAAAGAGGAAGCCATGAAAAACTTTTGATTAAGGGAATAATAATATAAGGGCTGCATCTCAGAGTAATTACTCTGACAACTCTGTGTGGCATCAATACAACATGGAAACACTTGTAATAAAAATGAGAGCTAGTAGTGACTGAGCATTCACTCTGCTCTGAAAGTATTGCTCAGTTACCTCAGCAGTTTAATGCACCGAATACTATTATTGTGCCCCTTGTTACAGGTGAGGGCATTAAAGGCATAGAGTGGTTGGGTAACTTACCCAAGGTCACACAGCTCATAAGAGGTCCTAGACCTGAATCCAGGCATCCTGGCTCCGGAGTCCATACTCTGAAACCACTACACTCCTCTGCCTCAAAAGCTAGCCAGACATTAGGGATGCTTATATTCCAGCCTGCTCTACCTTGACCCGATCTTTCTTGGTCCTCAATTTGCTCATCTATGAACTAAAAGACTTGAATTTGCTTTCTGAGATGCTTTCTAACACTTTTTTTTTAATTCTATATTGTAATATGGGCCTGATCTATTTGGACAACAGTGGAGCAGGGGTGGGGGGCAGTGATGAATGATTGTGAAAGAACTATAACTGCAAGGAAACTTTTGTTTCTGAATTTTTTCCTTGAAAAATTTTCTGTGCCTCCAAATTTACTTAAATCAGGTTTTTTAAAAAGCACAGGTGGTACACACTGAAAATAATATATAGAGAGGTATATTGAATAGAAGTGAATTAATGCCTAAGGTAGCTGCTAAACTCTAAAATTTCCAAATATTAGGAATACTTATTAGTTTAGTATACCTATTATTTGAAACTAAATGCTAGTCACTATTCACTCCAGAATATTAGTTCACAATGACTCAAGACGGTGCCTTGGGATAAGGCAACTCATTGAAAAGAAGTAAGTCAATACTGCACGACACCCTTGAGCCTCATTTCTCTCTGCTCTCGTCTAGTTGGGACAAAACGCACACTTGACTCTTCCTGTCTAGTGAACAGTGTGTCTGAAGCAGCCGAATGCAAGCTGATACTCCGCCCCTCGGCATTTTCAGGTTTATTTCAAGATGCGGTGCTCTGGTCCCTGTCTGCTGCAGGAGTTCAGCCTTGGTTAGTTTCCGTTTCCAAGGCAACTGACCAGCCCAACAAAGCCACCAGCAGCCCGGGGTATGGGCTGGCTGGACCGGGGGCCACCTAGCCGTCCCTGCCACACATCACGTTTCCTGAAGTCCTTCTGCTGACCTCCCGGGTCTTCGGGTGATCTGCGTGTTACTTCATGCGTGGCTGTCTCTCTGTGTAAGAGTGACGAAACCCCCAGGAAGCGAATAATTCTGACAGGCTGACTTTATCCGGCTGCCACTTCTGCTGGCCTCTGCTACCGTGGACAGGATGAATGCATTTGCTCTCACTCACACCCTTCCTCTCAGCCTCTCCATCTCGTCTCCTTTCCCTTTCTCTCTCTCTCTCTCTCTCTCTCTCCTCTCTCTCTCTCCCTTGCTAGCTCGCTCGCTCTCACTCTCTCCTCCCCTATTCCTCTGGCAGAAGCCTTCTTAATGTAGTTTAATGGCTTTACAAAGAAAGCCAGGCAGACAAGCACTTCTCACTGGCTGTTATCGGACCATGACCTAGCTGACCATGAACTTGGAAGGGCTTGAGATGATAGCAGTTCTGATCGTCATTGTGCTTTTTGTTAAATTGTTGGAACAGTTTGGGCTGATTGAAGCAGGTTTAGAAGGTAAGGGAGTGCTTTTTAGTGACTTCTAAAAATTCTCTGTTTTGCAATTAAAATTTCTGAAGGGAATGGAAGAGGCACCTGAGAAGGAATCAGAGAAATGTATCTCTGGGGTGGACATGAAGCCAGGCAGGTATTTCAATGCAGAAATGATTAATATAAGATAAACTTTTTGTAAGTTTCAGTAATGGTTTCACAACTAAAGAACCTTAAACCTATGAGCAGCACTTTAAATCAAAACGTTCGAGCCAAAACTGAGGAAATGAAAGGTTTATAACTGGTATGTCTGCTTATCTTGAGAGCATTTAGTCCATATTGACCTTAGATTATTTTATCTTTATTATCCCCTTTTATTGTCTCAGCAAATTTTATTTGGACATGTTGTGAGGTTCCTCTGTTTGTTCCTATGCAAATGAATTCATCATTTGAAAATGGATACACATTTATTATAATGTCTTATGGTTTAAGATCGGAGCCTACGAATGACAAGCTTTTTGTAAGGCTGTCTTGAGAAGTATTTACAATATTACCTGTGTTCTAGCCCAGCGGAGAGTTTATGGGGCAGAGTCCCTGACTCAGACAGAGCTTAGCGCAGAAGCCAAACAGCAAAATGTTTTGGGAGTGTTGCTGTCTGTTTCTCAGAGCCTCGTTCTCCTGTCCTCCTCTACAAACATCATTGGCTTTAAAAAATAAGATGTGCACTTGCCTGTATCTTTCCCTGCGTTAAAGGCTTCTTTAAGAAGCTGAGGGAATTGATATTCTTGTTTTCTCACTGCTCCGAGCCCATTTGAGAGTGTGTTTGCGTACAACCGACCGTTGTCCCTCTGAAGTTGTCAGAGCAATTTTTAAACGCACCCCTTAGGTGATGTTTGATGTAGTTACGCTGGGTTATTCCTCTTGCTTTAAATTTGAAACTTGAGGAAAGATCCAAATATGTTATAAGTGTTTTGCATCCACAGCTAATCCAGCCCTCCAGAGGATGGCTGCCACATGTGGCATGAATAAGATTGCATTTACAAGTAGCAAACATCAAATTATAGTAAGTGTGTTACTCTGACGGAGGGTATCAGAAACCTCCCTCTGTAACTCATTGTGGGGAGGCGTGGGGGGGAAAGCAGGGTTTGCTAGAGCAATTTCAAGTTAAGTTTTCCCAGTCCTCTCTGACTGGAAACATTTGTAGTTCTAAAAAGAGGATAAAATTCTAAATTCTTGAAGTGTGACTGCTCTTTGAAACTGAGTGTATCTTGTGTATTGTCATGACACTAGTAACTTGGTTTGGCATCTCTGTTTACTAGGGTGTGTGTTTTACTTGGCAGATGTGATCGGAACCCCTCCTGCTTGAATGCCCTGGTTTTCATTGTCTGAGACTGACAGCTGCATGGAGTAGTGTCAGTATCCTAGATATATGGAGGGAGTTGTTTTACCCAATTTCATGCATGATGTGTGGTCCGTCTTGAAACTCTTTTGTTGAGGGCTTTTATTCCGGGTTTTGTGGTGACTCCTACTCTAGTATCAGTTCAGTTTCAGTGACAAAAACATTTACTCTTTCAAATGCATTTCTTTTCTCTAAGGGCTACTAACCTTTATAATTTTTTTTTCCTTTCTCTTATACCTTGTACTTCAAACTGCTGATTTTTAGGAACAGTTTGTCTCTTGTGTTTTATATTTTACAGTATCGCTATTTTTCCGGCCAGCACTGTGTACTGACACTGTAGAGAGAATGAGTGTTCTCTAAACTTCAGCATCACTCCATTCCGTGTTCCCAGTGCTCTCAGAAAGTGTTTCTAAATAGTAACATGTTGATACCCTTTTTTAAAAGAGAAATCGCATTTCATGTGTAAATGTTTGATAGAGACAGAGAACCAGAGTGCCTTCCGTTCTGAAGTTTGTTTGTGTAAGACTTTACTTCTAAAGTGAACACTAGTATCAGGAAAAAAAACCCACAACCCTTTAAAACTCCATTGAATCTGGCTGCCTACTTTGCTTCCTGGGTGTAGAACACGAAGGAATAGACTGCATTGTTACAGTCCATTGAACATCGCTTGAGTCAATAGGTGAGCATGTGCACGACTCTGAAGTTGTAGCCTAATTGTAGTTAATGAAAAGGAAAACCACGAACTATCAAAATAGCATCTTCAGAGATTTTTCTGAAGCTGTTTTGAAAATAAACTCTGATGCTCATTTTATTCAGATTCATTTCCCCACAGGAGTTCCCTTCCTCCCCCACCATTTTACATTCCTAAATTGGGGGCCATAATTTCTTCCAGCCTTTCATGTTTGTCTGCTCCAGTGTTCTGGTGAAGAGATTTGAGTATTAGGTAGAAAATTTGGACCTAGGTTAAAGCCTTATAAGGACTGTTTTGACAATTTATTTCCTAAACAATTAAACATTTTCATCTAACTTTAAAGTTGCTTTACAGTGTAGTTATTATTGCAAGTATAGTTTTTCTTTTTGTATTATTCTATGTGCAATATGCATTATGTTCTCAAGGACATATATGATACTATGTTCGCCTAATGTAATGATCTTGCTTTAAATATATAGAGAATAAATACACTTCAGAGTAAATGAATAACTTTAAAGTCTGACATTTTTATTTGCTTATCTTTGAGTAATTGAGCTCCCATTCTTTGCTGAAGACTGGGAAGTGGGTCCTGGATGTCCTGGTCCCTTTTGTTCTACACTAGGTCTGACCTGCGTAAACACACAATGCTATGCATGGCATATTTTCCTAAACAAAAAGAGTTGCATTTAGTGGGTGACATTCTTGAACATGGGAAAATAAAAACAATGACAGGAGCATAGATTCTTCAGGCCTCTTCTGCCATGCTCTCACTTTCTAAGCTTGGTAAGCCACTTTCCCTCTTTTGTGGTCTAAAATGAGAAAACTGGGCTTGATAATCTCCATGGAACTTTCCATTTCCAAAAGTCTCGGAGTCTAACGGGCAGTGACAGTTTGATGATTTATATAACGTATACCCTTTCTTATGCAATAGGTATCAATGGCCTATTTTGGAATTGATATGCAGTGCAGTTGTTGAACTAATCTCTCCTCCTCTTCCATAGGGAGATAATTCATCAGATCTCAGCGAGGTTTTCATGTATTTCAAGACAACAGAGAAATGTCCTTTCCTGTGGCTTTAGAATTTGACATTTAGGGATGCTATTTTAGACCGCCTTGTAAAGTAGTTTCTCATAACTTCCATGGGGTTCCAGGAACAAATGAGTATACCATGTTATTGTTTATCAACATTTCAAAGTTCAGTTGTTTTTGATTTTTGGAGGGTTGGTTATTTTTGTTTGTTTGTTTTTTTTGTAATTTAGTTAAACTTCAATACAATTTCTTTTTGAGAAAAGTAGCCTTAACATCAGGTCAGTATGAATACAAATAATAGTTTGAACTTGAGCAAAGTTTTGAGGCTAACGCACAGTGCCAGTGTTCTGAACTCACCGGCTCTCGCTACCCAGGGAGGAGTTTAGGAAGCTGCAGGGTTCTGCTGGCTTGGAATACTAAAACCTCACAACAGTAAATTGCCTCTTCTTCAGCTATAAAAATGAAAGTGGTTTTCAGTTAACGCATTCCAGGGAGAAATTGAATGAAAATTTTAATGGCAAAGCTATTTCATTATTTCTATATGCAACACTGGGCTGTGAAAATATCTACTTTTCATCCAAATTTGTATTAAATCATGCTGAAATAGTTACCGAATTAAGAACGAGGCATCCTTCTCTCTACTAATAATCTTGATAAAAAGTAAATTTTTATGAAAGTACCGTAACACACATACCTTGAAAAAAAAAATCACCTTTATTGGTATTTGTCTTTGATAAAAAAGACAAAAAGAAATCAGCTGGTAATCTAAGTCCTTTGTAGAATATGCGTTTGTAATTTTTGTGTGTGTTTATTTAGCTCAATTTATTTAGAAGATATCTATAGTTCTATAATACAAGCTTCTTCAATAGTTCTAAACAAAGTATTATCCATATTCATAGAGATGAATTTTTGGAACCCAAGTTCTTGATTCTCCTGTGCTGCTGACGGAGTGTGGATT
Organism: Saccopteryx bilineata; assembly: GCF_036850765.1. Taxonomy (NCBI): domain Eukaryota; kingdom Metazoa; phylum Chordata; class Mammalia; order Chiroptera; family Emballonuridae; genus Saccopteryx; species Saccopteryx bilineata. The sequence goes on from NC_089494.1 coordinate 252,504,020, forward strand.
CATTGGGTCCATCAATAAATTGGGCCAACTGCAAAGCAGCACCATGTGACCATTTTGTAATGTTTAATGAGGACCATGGGGCTGAGGATGACTGGGCAGGAGCTGTTATATTATCTCAAGTAACTTAGTTGAAATTCATAAAGCAACCTGTCTTTTAATTCTTCCATAACTCTATTTCCCCAAATACAGTGGGATGCAAAAGCTGATATACATTTGGACTATCAGAAAAGTTTTTCAAAACTGTCATGCTTAAGACATAAAAAATAATTTATGGTGATATTAGAAAATTTACACATACTGTCTTCCGCACTGTCTTAAGAATGGAAGTTACACCATTTGACTTCCTTTAGTGTTTCTTAAAGTTAACATTTCTTTTATTTCAAGAACATTAATGACTTAAAAGAGATTATTGGAAGAGGAAGATTTAGTATATTCAGAGATTACACTCAGAGAATCTAGAGTAATTTTGTGTAGATTCTAATTGCAGCATTTTATGTGATTTGGGCTATTACTTGACTTCTATAATCCTTATTTTTTAAATTTATAAAATGAAGTAATGGTAAATAACATTAATATTTTGCTTTATTGAAGATGACCTATATGTAAGGCATCTTAAATATAGTATTAAATTGTATATTAAAGTGTTAAACATAGTGTAATATTAGTATTAGTATAGTAATATCTCATTTAGTCTTTACCATGGTCCTCTAGTTTAGAAATTAAAAAAATAAACCTTAGACCTAGAGAGGCTAACTAACTTGGCTCAGAGTTATTCAACCAATAAAACATAAAGCTGAAGTTCAAACTCAGGCCATCAGGATCTGTGTTCTATTCTGTAATTTTAATTTTCTAGATCTTACAGCATAGTGGCTATGACAAATAATTTGGTAAAGAGGAGAAACTTTTAGGTCCATTATCTATAAACTCTTTCTACAATCCTTTCCTGTCACATTCATTCCATAAGTCAAATACTTCTAATCACTGACACTGTTTGATAAGCATAAATATTCATAGCAACATAGTAACACCACTATTCTAAATACAGCATAAAGGCTATCATAGAACCTCTATCTCAAAACTAACAAATCTTGTAACCTAAATGAATCTGCATTGCAGTCTCGTCAAATCAAGTGTAGATCTAGAAAGTGGACAGACTCAGAATGAACCCAGTTTGTATCTAGTTTGTTTGGAACTAGATGGGACAGGGAAGGGCTGGTGATTTTGGATAAAATAGAAACATTGGCCTAAGATGCTACAGTGTAAAGATGAGACCCTGAATCCAGGAAGAGTGTTATTTGTGAAAGGGTCAGAGATGTAAGGGGAAGATTGATTGGAGCATGAGTGAACGAAAGTAATAAGATATTCCATATTGGGATAAGATTGTCAAGTAAGAGTATCCAGCATAGAGCATAACAGTAACATCAGTGGGACTTTAGGCTTAATCAGGATCGTCATCAACAGAAAACACGTACTCCAATCTTTTTAGTGTGTATAAAGCAAGGAGGAACACAAATAATTCTGGTTATGGGAACAGGTACAAGAGAGGAGTAAAAGCTGACTTTGGTTGAGAATCTACTACAAAACCAACAAGGTAAAAGGAGTGATGCATGGGCTATACCCTGGAATTATCATACTAACCATGCAAGGTTGTAGGTGTTATTTCTATTTCACAGGTGATAAACTGGAGGATCCACAAGATTAATCACCTGCTCAACATCAACAGAAAATATAAGTGAGAGAATCTAGTTTAGTTCCAATACCTTCATAGTGGCATGGGTCCAGATGGCATTCAGAAGATAACATTCAAAAGTAGAATAAAGTGTACACACACACACAAAACCTTATCTAATGTAAACCATTTCTACAGACTCTCCCTGTAAAAATAATTCTTTTAAACTGGACTGAATTCTTTTTTTTACTTTTAGTTCTGTGTAAAGGTGTTTTATGTATAAGCACAGCTATAATAATGAGCTTAATATGAGGAAGAAGAGAAAAAGAAAAAGATCTATAATTAACATAATTAACGTTCTGATTTATCAAGTCTTCATAGAATGGAATACCCTTTAAATTACCAGTTACCAGTTGATCATTTTATAGATCAGTAAACTGAGTCTCAGAAAGATGCAACAAATTGGTTTTGATAGAATTCTCAGCAGGAGAAAAATAAATCTGATGAATTATACTCAAAAAACAAACTTCTAACATAATCTAAATTTCACAAAATATGCATCCAAGTTTTAGCTTTCCTAAGTTGTTCTGCTGGTGGGCCAATCACTCTCAAGTCCAAGGATTCTCAGACTTGGGTCATGGTTCATTTTATGCTTGCTGGCTTAGCTTTATCATTAGAGACAGCTGCTTCTACCCAGAATACTTTGGCATAAATTGAGGTATTTTCCACCTCAATGACTTGTCTGAATAAGTTAGTAATAGAGAGTCATTACTACCTGACAGCCATCCAGTAGTCCAGTGGATGAATTTCTGGAAAACCCAGGTTCAATACCCAGTAGATGCATATACAAATCACAAGGGCAGTGATTCTAATTGTTTATGACTCTGATTATTAAGAGCAGGAAGCCCAGTCCCTCAGGAGGCTCACTGCTTGTACCATTTCACAGAGGCCTACCCTGACTCTTTGCTTGAAATTCACCCGGAGACTGCTGGAGGCAGTTCTTTGAACTGCATTTGCACCAGTGGGAAGGCTCATCGTCAAGATGACCCTTATTTCTGAAACAGTATCGATTGTGTGTTTCAGTTTTCTTCCAGAGAGACCATGGACTAGACATGCTGAGGGCACAGACTCTGAAACCACAATAATTGTATTTCATAAGAATTAAATGCTGGCTTTCATATATTATATATTAGTTTTATGACTTTGGGCACATGAGTTAGTATTTGTATATGCTTTGAACTCTGTCGAGGATATAACAAAGGATCTGTGTATTTTGCATTATGCCCGAGCAACATCATCTTTTTCCAAAGAAAGAAGGCACCACTCAATATCTGAAACCACGCAATACCTGAATGATTAGCCTGCTAAGCAAGTACTTGTAGGAGGCGTTTGTTCAGAGCAAACCACTGTTGGTGTGGATAGGGTTGAGGGCTTTCCAAAGCATTCTTAATACTTATAGAAATTTGCCATTGTTTTCCTGGGTTGGGTTGAAAATCAGTTCTGGTGTCACTTGTTACTATAATCAAAGACCAATCATTCATATCCTTTCTTTAAATGACAGTGCAGGAACTATTTTTATTTCCATGGTAAACAATATCTAAGATAAATTATTGAGCAACTGTCGCATGCCAAGCTCTGTTTATAAAGAATTTATTCACGCATTTACTCACTAAATACATGTCCTCTGGAGTGCTTCACACATGGTTCTCTGTACAGGAATGAACACAGTCCATGTCCTTGTAGAATTTATGTGCTATTGGCTAAGGAAAACAAAATGATAAACCGGGGAATATACAATCTGGTATCTAATAGAGTCAAGCCTAAATTATAGTAAGAAGGTAGAAGCTAAGGTGTTCTTTATGACAGAAAAGACCTTTCTGAAGAACTGACTTTTCTGCCAGTACTTGAAAGAAATGAATGTGGAAGACAGTAGAGTCAGGAACAAGAGGATTTCAGGCAAAGGGACAACCAAGTCTCTTTGAGCCTTTGGTGCAAAGTGTGTTTCTTATGTCCCAGTCGCACTGGGAGGCTAGTGGAACTGGAGCAGAGAGTGAGTGAGTGCCATAGGGTAGTAGTGGAAGGCTGGTCAAGTTCACCTTGTTCAGGGCCATTGCAAAGACTGGGCTGATTCTTCTGAGGAAGTCACATGTCCTCAATTCCAACTTTTTTTTTTTTTTGTATTTTTCTTATGTGAGAAGCAGGGAGGCAGAGAGACAGATTCCTGCATGCACCCAAGTGGGATCCACCCAGCACACCCACTAGGGGCAATGCTCTCCCCATCTGAGGCATTGCTCCACTGCAGTCAGAGCCATTCTAGCACCTGAGGCAGAGGCCATAGAGCCATCCTCAGCACCCCGGCCAACTTTGCTCCAATGGAGCCTTGACTACGGGAGGGGAAGAGAGCAATAGAGAGAGAGAGAGAGAAAGAAGAGGAGGAAGGGTGGAGAAGCAAATGGATGCTTCTCCTGTGTGCCCTGGCCGGGAATTGAACCTGGGACATACACATGCCAGGCTGACACTCTACTGCTGAGCCAACTGGCCAGGGCCCACCCCAACATTTTTTATGGGCTGTGATATCAACCTCCACACTGTGTTTGCCTACCCGAACTGGGATCTTCTAGACATTGCCTTGCTCTTCCACAGACACCTGCCAGGGCATTGATTTATTATCTTTTGTCCAACCTCCCTTATCTAGAAAAAATGCCTGTAATTCTATGACTGATCTTTCACATAGGTTCGGGCAAAAATATTCGTTTCTCTTTGATAAGTTAGACCCACCCTTTGACTGGCCCAGCGGCATGAGAAGTTTTGTTCTGCATCTCCTTACCAGGCTGTCTCACGATCCGGGCACACATACCCCTCTCTTAATGGCACCTATAGGACCAATGTCAATTGTTCTTACTAGAGAACACATTTTTAAGAAATCAAATAATATTCCTTCAGCCCCTGCCATTGTGAGGGTATGATGAAGCGGAGATCAAAGGCCAATTTCACAAAGTACAAAGGCCTGTTGTTTGTTTTTGAACAATTTTCCTTCTCCCACATATTAGTTTCCAAGATAAATATTCAAATTGGGCATATTCCAAATTGAGATGAGAATAATGCATATTTATTCAAGATATTTATACTAATACACTTTTTGGAACTAGCAAGAATCATGGAGACTGTCATCCAAACCCTTTACTCCAGGAGTAAATTGAGGCCCAGGAAGGTTAATTGACTTATGAGAAGTGACAAAACTAATTGGTATCATTAGATGCAGAATAATTACACCATCTCTGATAGAGTATTAAATTCTAGGTGAGCCACTAATACATCTTTGTAATTATACTATCCAAATTTTACAAAATCCTGTAAGAAGGATCTTATTAGCCATAATTACAGGATTCTTGGCTCTTTATTTAAGAATACATTATGAACCTTTTTTCCTCATATTACTATTTTATAGTTTTATTGGGTTATGACCAGGAAAATGGGGGCAGGGGCTGGTTTCTGGTGTGCAGGCAGAAACAAAAGCTCCAGAACAAACTGGTGAGGTTTGCTGACATGCAATTCACAATGGTAAGACACAAGGTCAAACCCCAAATGCATGCTGCACAGGCATTCAGGCAGGCATTGAATGAATATAGGAAGTAGGTCTCAAATAGGGAGGTGCCAGAGCTGGTGAGCAAGAAGATGGCATCAGATGCTAATAATACCAGTAATACTCGAATGAGTACTTTGTCAAGCATGCCATATGCCAGGCACTATAGCCAGTACTTTATGTGTATTATTCGTATTGACAATAATTTTTATCTACTGGTTAGGTAATTGAAGATTTAACAAATGAGAAAGTTTATGCTCCGGAAGTTTCAATCACTTGCCTAAGATCATACACCTGGGCATGGTCTAGCTGGGATTCAGCCCCACCCTGTCAGTTTGGAGCGCATGAGTTCTTAGCCATCGTATACCTGCTTCTCAGGTAGGGCTAGATCAAGGTCAGAGACAGAATTATATTGAATTAATTAAGCTTAAACTACAGGGTCTCTCAAGTCTGTGGCCCCCTTTCAACCCCATTCTAAATAAATATTAACTTCCATACCAAATTATGTATATGCAATATTTTTTTCTCTTCATTTTTAGAGACTCTCTTCCAAATCATATAAGATCCAAGCCCTACAAAACCAAGATCTGTCCCTGTTGTTTGTTTAGAACATCTTGCCTTTTCTGGCATGATTAAATCATGGCTGGAGATACAAAAAGCAAGATCCATCTTCTAAGACACAAAGGTGAATATGAAGTTCCCAATCAGGGTCCCCATTGTCTCTTGGCCTAGCTCTATGGCTACGAGATATCATGAGTGACACAATGAGGCTGAGATGATTCGGCAGCAAGACATTTCCAGACCTTACAGACTGTAGGGGGTGCAGTCCTATTCCTGGCAGAGCTGACTCAGGAACTACTAGGTAGGCTTGGGTCTGCATCCCAGGCAATGATGGCCAGCATGGTTGAGTAGACCAGTGGTCCCCAACCTTTTTTGGGCCACGGACCAGTTCAATGTCAGAAAATATTTTCACAGACCGGTCTTTAGGGTGGGACAGATAAACATATCATGTGACCGAGACAAGCATCAAGAGTAAGTCTTAGACATATGTAACAGAGGGAATCTGGTCTTTTTTTAAAAATAAAACATTGTTCAGGCTTAAATATAAATAAAACAGAAATAATGTAAGTTATTTATTCTTTCTCTGCGGTCTGGTACCAAATGGCCCACGGACCGGTACCGGGAGGCCCGGGGCTTGGGGACCACTGGAGTAGACACAGCATGGGCTTTCACATCAGACAGATGTAGATTTGCATTCTAGCCTTTACTTATAAGTTGACCTTGGACAACTGTCCTGGTCTCCATGAGCCTCAGTGTCATTATACATAACTTCATCATCGTTATGAAGACTGAAGATGAATGGACAATACCTGGCTCTATGAATGTGCTCTATAAATGTGACAATTAATTGTTAGATATAACGTAAAAGCCTGATAAGACAAAGAGTGAGGAAATGAGGCAAGGGTAAACATCTTCTATTATTTAGTTATCATTTGCTTCATATATGGCCTTCTAGTTACATGCTCCAGATTTGGAGCACCATCCAAGAATCTTTATTTTTTAATTTATTTGTGTGTGTGTGTGTGTGTGTGTGTGTGTGTGTGTGTGGCAGAGACAGAGAAAGACAGAGAGGGGGACAGATAGGGATAGACAGACAGGAAGGGAGAGAGATGAGAAGCATCAATTCTTCACTGCACACTGTGGTTGTCCACTGATCACTTTCTCATATGCGCCTTGACCGGGGGGATCCAGCAGAGCCATTGACCCCTTGCTCAAGCCAGTGGCCTTCAGCTCAAGCTGGTGAGCCTTGCTCAAAACAGATGAGCCTGTTCTCAAGCTGGTGTCCTTGGGGCCTCGAACCTGGGTCCCCTGCGAACCAGTCCCAATGCTCTATCCACTGCATCACTGCCTGGTCAGGCTTGCCCTAGAAACTTTTGTGTTTGCACTGTCCTCCTCGTCTTTTAAGAGAGATGAACCTTTTCATGTTCATAGGTAGTCATTCATTTGTTCATTCATCCATTTAGCAAGCTCCTACTGGATGCTGTTCAGGCATGGAGACACAGCAGGGACAAAAACTCTAAGGTCCCTGCTATTGTAGAGGAGCTGGCCTTGCTTGTAGCCAACACTCTCTTTTCCTGTATTATATGCTAGGGAAGGCCAAGAATATGGGTGTGAATGTTAGTACAGCTATAATGGGACGTTGAGAGACATTATGTCTGATTGCTTTCTTCTTCTGTTAATGTGAAGTGGGATGAGGTGAAAAGCATCTGTGGGTGGGGAATAATGGATGTTTTAAGGAGAAAGAAAGTACAGTGTGGCCTTTTTGGAACCCGGGAAGTGAATTTACAGGGCAAATGTGAGAAGATTGCCGGGCATTGCTTAGTGCCTATTGGAGATATGTGGCCATAATTTAAAAGGAAGATTCTCCCTAACTCAGACAAAGTGAGCACTTTCTTGAGTTCATTACTTAAGATAATTTTTTCCCCAGACTTGTTCAAACAGAAGGGAAGAATGGGGTAGCAAATGGGAGAATGGGGAAAAAGAGAGCCAGGAGATTAGAGGGGATATGTTTAATACAGCCTCCAAATATGCAATAAGAGATATAATGGCTCAGACTATGGAGGTACAGCCACAGAAGACTTGAAATTCAACCGGCTGGGAATTGCCTCCTCCAATTGCATGATGAGGCAGCAACCAGTGATTGACAATTTTGTTTCTCTATTGTGTGGCCATAATGGTATACTATGCATCAAAATAACTAGCAAATTTGCCTGGGAAAGGGATCCAACAAAGTGCTTACAAACACTAATTTATACCTTGTGGTGAAAATGCCCTCAGACCACTCTTTGAAACAACAGATCAATTCTTTGAAGTTGTGTTGCACTGTGCCTTCTTAAATGGAGTAAAATTCAGACACATGGAGAGGAACTTGGTGCTTAAATTTTGAATTTCAAAAATACAGCCTTACTTGTAATATATTTTTAAGTGCAATGCATTTTTACTTTTCTTCTTTCTGCAACTTTTAGCTACTGGGCTCTTACTGGCTTTTAGAATGTTTAGTAGTACCTAGTAATCACAGATCTAATGCCCTAACTTCAAAAATGTGTTTTCAGTGTCTATCAAAATCAGTGAAGTGTGTAATTTTGTATGTTTACCTAAACTTACATGTTTGTGCACAAATACATGTTTGTGTAAATGTTACTAAACTCAGAGGTGTGCACACCTACACACTTCACACATATGCAGACTCCAAGAACATAAAACATGACGTTTCTCAGGTAATAAGATATAAGCCACAAGGTTCATTAAAGAACCCAATTCTTGATTCTTTTGCCTCATGACCTATGAAGCTTCCTTTAGGAGGTGCGTTTGTATTTAACCATCAGTAGAAGTGCAAACAAGGAGAGGATCATAGCAGAAAAGAGCAGGGGAGAAAGAATGAAGCTGGACTCTGGGTTCAAGTGGAATAAAAAAAAAAAAACCTGGCCGGTTGGCTCAGCGGTAGAGCGTCGTCCTAGCGTGCGGAGGACCCGGGTTCGATTTCCGGCCAGGGCACATAGGAGAAGCGCCCATTTGCTTCTCCACCCCTCCGCCGCGCCTTCCTCTCTGTCTCTCTCTTCCCCTCCCGCAGCCAAGGCTCCATTGGCGCAAGGATGGCCCGGGCGCTGGGGATGGCTCTGTGGCCTCTGCCTCAGGCGCTAGAGTGGCTCTGGTCACAACATGGCGATGCCCAGGATGGGCAGAGCATCGCCCCCTGGTGGGCAGAGCATCGCCCCTGGTGGGCGTGCCGGGTGGATCCCGGTCGGGCGCATGCGGGAGTCTGTCTGACTGTCTCTCCCCGTTTCCAGCTTCAGAAAAATGCAAAAAAAAAAAAAAAAAAAAAAAGCCCTGACTTCAGTCTCTAATGAGTTGTGTCATCTTAGGCAGGTTATTCAACCTTACTGATCCTCTGTTTTGTCTACAAAATCCTCACTGGGTCTAGCTCACAGACTAATGTCAGGGGGGAAAATCATATTTAATAGAAACACAGTGCTTAGAATGATAGTTCTGGTGCCTATTAAGTGCTCAGGTAAGTATTCTTATCTCTACCTGGTTCTTGCTTACCAGGTCCTGGGCCTCCTGCCTTGAGTTAGGAAAGGCGCTGTCTCGTGGTTTCCTGGTGGCCTCTTCAGGGTCCCAACAAGATGCCCTTCCTAAGCTTGGGGTCCTCCTTCCCCTGATTAGTGTCATCCCCCCAGACCATGCTTCAATTCTGAATTCATTCCGTTTGGACGAGAGCCCTATTGATAAATTGCACATTGATAAATTTCCCACTCACCTGGCCCATGTCCCACGAGGCTGGCGAATACCACGGTGTTGAAAAAAATGCTCAGAATATATTTCTTAAGTTAATAGAACAAGTTTCAAAACAGTATACAAAAGAATTGATCCCATTTAAAAAATATATATATATATATATCTGAGGGGAGGGGAGAGAACGAACTGGAATGTTTTATTTCTTTCCTGACCTTGTCCATCTTGGGCATGTGTTTATATAACTTTTTAGAGGTTACTTTGAAAAGGAAAAGTGTATCAATGTGGAATGCACATTATTTTTTCCAGTCGAAGAAACTCAGTGTCCATTGGAACACAGTCATTTTTCATTTAAAATGAAAAAAAAAAAAAAGAAAAAGAATATCTTTTTTTTTTCCATTTAGAAAATATTTAAAATTGAGGCATTCTATGTTTGTTGTTTTATTGTTAAAACTAAGATAATTCAGAAGAAACATCTTGGAACCGAAGACAGATTTTTATACCTTGAAATCATTTTGGAAGACTTCAAGTCAGTTTCCACAGTGGTTGATAAAGCGCCGTCTCTATCATTATTCCTACGTCAGGGGAGTTATTAAGGGCCCAGGGTATTGAGAATTTGCTTAAGAGCCTCACTTACTTACAGGAGGAGCTCATTTTCTGCACTTTTTAGGAGGAACTGTAGTTTTACGAGTCAGGAAAACCCATTTCACTCCATTGATGGGCTTTGCTTCATTTCCTCTGAAAGGGAAATTGAGCAGGGCGTGTGGCACTGAGTAAGGTGGCAGGGAGGCCCGCGCCAGGGAAGCCGGCTGTTTCTCGGCAATTCTCAAGTGCTTCCCGCACTCCCAAGCGCTAGTCACTTTCTTTCTCCAACTGCAGCTTGCTGTGTCTGAGTGGGCACCACGCGTGCGAAGACCCAGGTAAGAATTATTTAACATGGGCAACCGATGAGAAGGAAGCAAGTGGTAGAAAGAAGCTTCCAGAAGCAGAGAAGCATTGAAGACCAAGGCAAAGATTCCATTAAACGGCTCCCTAGCGAGGCATTCTAAGTATCTCTCATACTTTATATTTTCTTTCAAAAGTACTTTATAAAACTTGGTTATAGGAAAGACCCTATAATATTTTTTTATTTCTGTATATTTTTTTCTTTCTTTTAAATAATAAATGTGAAAACTAAAAGTTGACTTTGATTCAAATCAATGGGATATAGGAAAGAACCGCTATTTGAGGTTGTAGGCTCTGGTAAGGGAATGCAGGTAAGACATGACCGGCACTTCCATGGAACTTAAGTCCCAAAACAATGCTCCCCAGTGTTTGCATTCTGGAAAGAACACAGCTTGGGGTTCAAATAGTCTTGTGTGTTTTTTTCAGACTTGATCTCGAGCGAGGTATCTGATCTTAGTTTTCCTTCTCCAACAAGTGGGTAGGAAAGCAATGACGTAGCATTCTTGTGAAGAGTACTGAGCGAATATATGTTTAACACCAAGTACCAGCAGCCAGCGGAGAGCAGTCACTCAACCAACACTTGTTCCACATTGGGCGACAAATGGTCTGACGATGTCAAGAGCATGCGCTCTGGACTCTGACAGCCTGACTTTGAACCCTAGCTGGGACAGTTGCCTGCTTTGTCATTTTGGACACACTGCTTATCCGTTCTGTGCCTCAGTGTGCTTATCAGTGAAAAGGAGACAATAATAGCATTGATATTGCAGGGTTTTGAGGATGAGTTAAAATTGTAAAGCACCAGCAGTGCCTCACCCAAAGGAAGATCTGTGTAAGCATCTGTTCTTACTACCTTTCACAACTGTCAATCTTTTTCAAGGTCTAGTCTAAGTGGTTAGTCCATTTTTTCATTTTCTTTAAAAAATAAAAGCTTTTTTTTTATAATAGTGGCTTCTAGTTTAGCTTTCTTCTTTCATTTTACACAGTTTTACATTTTGTTTGGCCTGTAAACTAAGCACATTAAAACATTATGTGTTGGCCCTGACCAGTTGGCTCAGTGGTAGAGTGTCGGCCTGGCGTGTGGGAGTCCCGGGTTCGATTCCTGGCCAGAGCACACAGGAGAAGCACCCATCTGCTTCTCCACCCCTCCCCCTCTCCTTCCTCTCTGTCTCTCTCTTCCCCTCCCGCAGCCAAGGCTCCGTTGGAGCAAAGTGGGCCCCAGCACTGAGGATGGCTCCATGGCCTCTGTCTCAGGCGCTAGAATGGCTCTGGTTGCAACAGAGAGAGGCCCCAGATGGGCAGAGCACTGCCCCCTGGAGGGCATGCCGGGTGGATCCCGGTTGGGCGCATGCGGGAGTCATCTGCCTCCCCGTTTCCAGCTTCGGAAAAATACAAAAGAAAAAGAAAAAAAAAACACAGCGAGGCGGGCAGGTTACAGGTACAGTGGGCCCCTTGGGTAGTAGCCAGTTCTCAGCTCCACCTGGGCTGGTCATCACAGACCTGTGAATGCGCCTCTGGTAACAAAGATGACTTGATGAGCGGCTGTGTAGGACTCAACACAAATCCTGCCACTGATGGAACAAATCCAGCTGCTGGTAACCAAACACCTTTACTCCGCAGGAAACCCAAGTATCTATTTCAGGCTGAAAAGGGTTTCTAGATTATGCGTACATCCCTTGCAGCAGCGCGTGGTAGACACTCCAATGGACATGAATACGGGAGCCAGACAAACGACTGTAAAATATTGCTTTATGTGTCTAAATCAAAGTGGATAGGTTTTTTTAATTCTAAAATCTGTTAATGTTAACTATATGTATTTAATATCAAGGACTTCTACTCGATATTAAATCAATAGATTTCCCAATAAACAAAGCATAAAAGGTGGCAGAAAGTTAAGAAAGGGAAGCGTCATAATCGGAGCCCTTGTTAATCTTTTGCATAGGTGACAGAAAACCCTCCAAAGACACCTAGACTTTTTTGCAAAATAGGTTAAAATGAGAGTCATCAAGCAATATGGAATTTGTAGGAAACTATTCGGTACCGGGTTCTGCCACACATTTGCTTGGGAAAATCACTTGTAGGGCTTTTTAGAAGTAAATTAAACTTGACTGTGCCCCAGGTCAGCCAGAAGATAATAATACCTGCCTCAGGGGTTGTTAAGATGATTAAATGAATTAATATATACCAGGCACTGAGAGCAGTACCTGGCCTTGTGTAACTATATATCGCTTTATTATTATAGTACTCCTCCGACATTACATGAATATATTACTGCTTTGCCTTTATGTAGTGATTATACGAGATAGGGAACTTTGTGTTGTACATATTTATTTTCATATAGTTATAAACACATTCTAATGGGAATATAGATCTGTATTATTAGTATTATTATAATAGTATTATCTTAATTCATATAAATGATCATTTGTTTTTCTTTCCTAAATTAATGGAAGCTCATAAAATTTCAGTCAGTGAGACAAAAGTGGCCTGCTTAGGCTGATCCCCAAACAAGGCTTGCCTCTGTGAACATCCAAAGGACAAATTTGGGACATCTGGGTCAGAGAGTCTGGATTTCAATCCAAGCTCTGTCCCTCTGTTTTCTTGTCAGTAACATGTGGATATTATTTTATCCTCACAGGTCCATTGGGAAAATTAGCAGATGAAAAGTGTAGGCAAAGATCACAAACGTACTTCCTTCCCTTCTCTCCAGTGAACGGAAGGAAATTTACAGCGAGGTTTCTGACAGACATCCCGCATCCCTAGGGAAGTAAGTAGCTTGCAAATCGTTCATTGAGCAGAGATGTTTCTGGCTATGGTTTAAAATAGGATATAAGATGCCTCGCTCTGTGAGAGTCCCTTTCTGGAGAAAATACACCCAGGGACTTGGTCTCTGCTCACCTCCTTTACCGCAAAACAATAAACCTTATCTCCCAGGTGGGTCACTTCCAGGGCTTCAACGGGAGCCAGTTTGGGTGCCATTTATCACATCATACACTCAAGCCATGTTAATTTTCACCTGCTCCACCAATTATTGTGTCATCGTAACAGGGCACGGTGGCCTTATCACAGGCAGGCATTCAAGGTGGCGTTCTCTTTTCTACGTGAAATGCACACGCGATGTCATCCAGTCACCCGTTCTGTTTCCTCCAAATGAAATCTAACCTCTTGGCTCCTTATTCTAAAGTTTAATGCTCTGAGGCTGGCTTGCAAAATAAGAGAGATAAAGGGAAAAGAGAGGTGTGCAAGGTAACTGGAGGGTACAGAAACCCCCTGTGTGTCTATATTTAAATAGAACGGATGCTGAATGGGGGGGGCAGAAATGGATGAACACAGGTTTCAAGGGGCCCAGGCAATTTTCATTTAGCATTTGTCATTTCTCATAAATGATGCTTTGTGTTATTGCAATAAGTCATGCCACCATTGGAATAAAGCCAGCTCTTCTGTGCGGGGCTGGGTGGCAGTCAACGTGGCATGCTTTATTTTTGTTTTGATATTTTTAATTGTAGTTTCTAACATGACTTTCCAATTGCCTGTGTAATTTTGTTCTCTGATAAAAAGGAAGTTAAAGACACTGTAGTTTTTTTCTGAAATTCAGACTGAGTCCTTTGAAATGTGTAGTGATTGGGACATTGTCTGAACCGAGGTTCTGAGCAAATCTTTATTCATGGAGAATGTAAATATGTTCATCTGGAGAGGATTTGGAAAGGGGGACTATTTTAAATGCTGGAAGAAGTCAACTGTTTTCAGGCAACCTCCAAGTTCCTCAGACGCTATTTAAATAATGCATGTAATTAAAAATTATTTTTATCTATTCATTAAAAGCAAGATTAAAGAAGGGTGTCAAATAGGCTTGCCTTTGTTATCCTAGTTTGAATTAATAATAAATTTAAAAATAGATACACATGGATCCACCTAGGCCATAAAAGGGTGGGAGTGCATTTGTGTGAGTCTGTGTGTGTTTGTGCATGTTTTAAGGGCAAAACAAAACAAAATATGGTGCTGAAGAAAAAAAGTAGGGAGTCAAAAGCACTGACGTAGAGGTCAGATTATTGGTGTTTGCATCTGAGGTATTCTTTGCACTCAAATGTTATTTGCGTCAAGAGCTATAGCAGATGTCATTGTGTTGTAAGCTCCCAAAAAGCTGAAAATTGATATTGATACTCTGAGAGGAAAGGTCAGGCTTTCCTGTCAGGCTTTCCTGTCCTGTCCCTCCTTTAGGGAGGGGAGGGAGAAGAATGCAGAAGTTTCTAGCTTGCAGGAATAATGGGTCATTCAGTTTTAAATCTAAAATAAAGGTTAACCAAGAAACTTCTTCCCTTTCAATAGGAGGCAGAATTTACATACCACCTTGCATTGACTGTAATTCCTCCCCCTTCCAGGATCTTGAGAGTAAAATACCTCTAGGCTAGTGAGGGAAGAGGAACCCTGAAAGATTTGTAAACATCTTTGGTTGTGTTACCCTTAAAGTCTTAATGTTTCTGTGTATCCCCTAAACAAATGTTGTCAGCCTGTGCCATGACGTCATGCTCTCCCCCACCCGTGTGTGATCAAGGGTATATCAACAGCCCTGAACTATTTTGGTGGCTCGCACACAATTTGGGTCTGTTGCCCTGTGTCAGCCATATGCGGCTGGCATATTTAATAAATCTCCTCCTCTAATAAAACTCTTCAAAACTTATCTGGACTGGGTGTCTTTACATGAACTCGATGAAGTGAGGTACAGTGCCTTTCAGAATCTGGGATGCGGTACTTTATAACAATTGCTGCCTGCTCAGGTCTCTGGAAACCCTTTTCCTGGAGGGGGAGTCTACCCCCCCCCCCAGCTGTGGTCTCTTAAAAATGGCTCACACCTGTGACCTCTTTCAAAGGATTGTCATTGGGTGATTTTAGCCAATGTGCCTGGGAGTCAGACACACACACACACACACACACACACACACACACACGACTGGAACAGTAGGTATATTCTAGCCTTACTCTCTTACCAAAAGACTGGATGAACTCTGCTCTCCTATGTGTTTTTGGTGTGCTGCAAGAATTTTTAAAACACACAGTACCTCACCAAGTAATTAGAGGAACTGACCTCTTTTCCCTTCAACTGCCAAATTTAAAAAAATGACAACAGCCAACACAACAGTAGCCATCCGATGGGAACAAATCAAACTAATACCTATTGTTTTTTAAATCAGGTCAGCAAAAAATATAATATTTTCTCGGTCTGCCTCAGGATTTTAGTAACTAGTTTATGTGTGCCATGAGATGAAAAAGGTCGAAATATCCCCAGATAAGACTAAAGCTAGACTTCTGGGAACTTCTAATTCCTCGCCCGCCCATTCTTGCTTTCTACACCTCATTTCTCATTTCTCCTGAAGGCATTCCCTCCAGAAGCTGTGTGCACAGCAAATCTGCCTCAGGCCCTGGCTCCAGGACACCTGGGCTAACACAGGTGGCTTAATTTCACTGCATGGAGTTAGCTTTTCCGAAATAATATGAACAGAAGGAGAAGCCCCTCAAACCCTCAGCAGTCCGAAATTAATTTCATGAAAGATTATTGCTCCTAATATCTCTGCCTTTGCTGTTGATGCTAGCTAGCATTGTCCCTAGAATTTGTGGCTGATGTGTTAAGGAATTAAACTACTTTTTAAAGTTAAGTAACAAAGGATAAATTTCAGACTTCAGAGCGCCAATGAAAAATACCGTCTGACGGGGCAGGTTCACATATTTTTTTATTACGGCTAACCTTCATTAAGTAGAATTTGCTTCCTATACTTAGATTCAATAATATTTATTTTTCCATGGAAGAGTCCAGAAGAGTTTGTGTTTGCAAAAAACTTACAGTTTGGTAAGGATATTCCAGCAATACTCAAATGAATATAATGCAAAGGCAGATTGGAAGGTACATGATTAGGATCCAAGATACGTAAATCCAAAATAGTGTATTATTTCAAGATTAGGAAAGACCACATTCAGGCTGAGGCATGAGAGAAAAACTGTTAAAGAAAGAAGGAATGGGGCCTGAGCTGAGGTGGTGCCGTGGGTAAAGCTGAGGTCACAGGTTCAAGGCCCCGGGCTTGCCGGATCAAGGTTCATGTGAGAAGCAACTACGAGTTGCTTCCTGCTCCTCTGCCCCACCTTTCTCTTTCTCTCAACCTTCTCTCTACAAATCAATAAATACGATCTTTAAACATTTTTTTAAAAAGGAAAGGAAGAATGGGTGAATGGGTATTTGGTTGGCTAGCCTCTTGGCTGAAGTTTTTAAGAACGTTATTGAATAATTTATATTCGTAAGACGTACCCACTTAAATATATGACTCAGTTTTAGTAAATTGGCCATGTCATATCCACCAGTTTTAGATCATTTCCGTTATCGGGACAGGTTCTCTCCTGCCCGTTTTCAGCTTACCTCCCCTTCCACCGACAGCTCCAGGTAACAGTTAATGTCCTTTCTAGTTTTATATTTTTCTAAAATTTCTATACAGGTGTGTTCAGGCAGCACGTGGCATTTATTTAAAACTTGGGACCCACTGATATGGCATATGTGAATAATTCACCCTTTCTCATTGCTCAGTAGCAGTCCACTGCACAGCTGTACTGCATCCTCATTAACCATTCACTTGTTGATGGGCATTCGAATTGTGTCTCTTTTTGGGGGGCTATTTTGTGTGCATGCCTTTGTGTGGAGAATAGGTCTATTTTAACGACTGAGTGTAAGCTGCCAGCAAAGGAAATGAGGGAGGAACAGAAATGAAACATTCGCTCTGTGGTCAGGATGTGAGGACTCATTCAGCAGAAGCAAAGAGCATCCCAGAGGTGTAGAGAAATAGGAACAACGATGAAAGCAACAACACAGTTTGTCACTGTACATGAAGAGAAATATATATCTTCCGGAAGGTTCTATCTAGAAAATATTGCATGTTTAGAACATTTGGTAAAACACTGGATAACACGTGCCCCTCAGAGAAAATAGCAATGCTCATTAGCATTTTAATGGTTCTGAGAAATCCTGTAGGAAAGAGATCAGTTTATAAAATATATTTGAAAAACTTATCTAAATTTTGATTAACCTTGCATTTCGCATACCCAAAAACTAAACATGGAACTGGTTTTTATCAATTACAATTATTAATATTTCACGAATCTAATGGTCTAGTCACACACTTAGGTAAACGTGTATAAGACAGTTACATACCAGGTTCTGCCCTGAATGCCAGGGTAGGAATTATGAAGAAATGAATCATACTATAGGGAGGTAATTACAACCTTCCTAATCTTGGCTCAGTCCTTTAATTATGGAAATGAGACAGTCTATTTTTGGTTCCAGTCAGTAACACGTCAAAACAGTCGTTTATGTCTCTTCTTTGAAAAGAGAACAGTCCTGAGCTCAGATCTGAAACTTGTAAACAGGCTGTTGCATGGTACTTTTATCTGTAGTTACCTCTTGATGGCAAAAGATGCCTACTTGCAATTTTTTTTTTGTATTTTTCCGAAGCTGGAAACGGGGAGAGACAGTCAGACAGACTCCCGCATGCACCTGACCGGGATCCACCCGGCACGCCCACCAGGGGGAGATGCTCTGCCCCTCCGGGGCGTCACTCTGTTGCAACCAGAGCCATTCTAGCACCTGAGGCAGAGGCCAAGGAGCCATCCCCAGTGCCCAGGCCAACTTTGCTCCAATGGAGCCTTGGCTGCGGGAGGGGAAGAGAGAGACAGAGAGGAAGGAGGGGGAGGGGGTAGAGAAGCAGCTGGGCGCTTCTCCTGTGTGCCCTGGCCGGGAATCGAACCTGGGACTTCTGCACGCCAGGCCAATGCTCTACCACTGAGCCAACCGGCCAGGGCCCTACTTGCAATTTGATAGTGATAAAATATTCTCTTTAAAAATAAAGTATTTAATTATAAATTGAATGAATTTAAGAAACACATGAATAGTGCAAGTAAAATCTGGATTTTAATAGAGATATTAAAGATGATTTTGAAGAGTTGAAATTTGGGAAACACGATTCTAAACTTTGCCTAAACTGAGCATGTCTTTTATTTGTGAGACCGTTCTTGACATTTAAAAAAAATTGTTTTATTTCTCTTTGATGATCATATTCTTTACCTGGGAATCAACCAGTGTATTTTAAAATTTAGCCAAGCCAAAGAACAATATGTGATGGTCTAGCGCTGAAGATTTGCTGGTAAAAGGGGAAGAATGGTTTGAAAACCACTCTTAGAATATATTTTCCTTCTCTCTTTGCCAAGGAATCTTCAGAAATATTGAAGCCGGGGATGAAAGGTCCATAGAAGTTTCCTCATCTCTCTCATTAGATACAAACAACTCCATTAGTTGAAAATGCTAAGATGTTTCACTTAATCCAATATTCAGGTCAATAGAAAGTTGCCACATGTAGACTACCGATTTTCAAATGATTAGAATGCAATAAAAATATATCCCAGATTCTCCCGATGTTGTTTATATGATTTAATAGCTTCCTGTTGAATTGCAATTGAATTCAGGGTCTCAAACACTACTGAGAATATCAGTTGGATTTATACCATATATGTGGCCAGACACCACTTAAATTACAATTTATTGGGTGCCAGATAAAAGTTTATTTGAGCTCAAAAGTGTCTACCACCTTCAAGAGGGACCTGTCCCTGTTTTAAATTGGACAGATTAGTATCTTAATTCAACCCTGTGTCTCCTATATGTATGTCTGCATCAGGGTACTGTTACTAAAGTCACTACAGCAGCAGAGGTAACTGGTTTATGTTGAAAAAGATAGTTTAGCCTGACCAGGTGGTGGCGCAGTGGATAGAGTGTTGGACTGGTATGCGGAGGACCCAGGTTTGAGACCCTGAGGTCGCCAGCTTGAGCATGGGCTCATCTGGTTTGAGCAAAGCTCACCAGCTTGGACCCAAGGTTGCTGGCTCGAGTAAGGGGTCACTTGGTCTGCTGTAGCCCCACAGTCAAGGCACATATGAGAAAGCAATCAATGAACAAGTAAGGTGTCGCAATGAAAAACTGATGATTGATGCTTCTCATCTCTCTCCATTTTTGTCTGTCTGTCCCTATCTATCCCTCTCTCTGACTCTCTCTCTGTCTCTGTTAAAAAAAGAAAAAGAAAAATATAATTTAAGCAACTACAGAGAATATAAGTTGCATTTTATAGAATTAGGGAAATGATGGGCAGCAGTTCAGGATTATAGGTGCCTGTGTTGTTTTCTCTCTTGTGTTTAAGTAGATAGCAGCATTACCAGGGCATTCCTAGTTAACTCCCACCTCATGTTTAAGTTTGTGTTCTACAAGCAATCCAATCCGCTATGACCCACATGAACTTCTCCTTCCAACTTCCCCAAAAGTCCTTATTCACACTATTTTCCTCGGATCAAGGAGTAGATGGTTTTGCAACGTCCTGATTGCTTTGTGTGTCAATTTGAACACCTACTCAATCACTGAGGGCAAGGACTGAATCATATGTTTGACTCAAGTCTCACTGGTGTTTGATAGACTAGTTTTCATTCAACAAATATTTCTTGTAAGTGATTGCAGGGAATTTGGGGGAAATAATGGAGGTTTGGGGAAGAGGAGTATTATGATATATTTGATGTCGCCATGGGGTAAGGGCAAACCAGTGTGGAGGCAGTCACCAAGGTAAAAAGTGATGATGAGATAAACTAGGGTAGGAGAGGTCACAGGTGCGTGTTTTGTACTTTGCAACAAGCCGCATACATTTATGCCTCCAGTATAGTGTTTAATAAACGTGTGATATTATACTGTCTGCCTTATACCTCCACACCTTCCAAACTCTTGACCTTCCAATAAATATAAAAAGAGACTTGTCTCTGCACATTTACAGAAACAGTCTCAGTAGCTAAGTGGCTGGGCAGGGAACGGGATGTATTATATAGTTGCTGTGTTCAGCACAATAATTCTTTTTGCATCATATGCAGTTGAATACATTTTGATTTTGAATAGTTTTATTAGATTTTTTTTTAACACAAGCAGACAAAAAGAACGGACTGCATCGTCTGCAAATAATGTAATAAAGCCCTGCAATACTTAGACAAAATGAGTGACTAGATGCAAAACTCAACAGTCTGCCTACGAGCACTGTAGAGAAACGTGGCGGGAGTTTAGTGCTGTTGGTGGCTCTTTCCCTAATGTTCATTGGCTAGTGGCGGACATCATCATGAAATAAACTCTTCGAATACTAAAATGCTGCTCTGTGAGATGCTTTCTTTAGCACAGAAAAATATTGATCTAGACACATCTTCAAAATTCATTTTTAAATAAGGGACAGATAATAATATTCCTATATTAATGACGAGTTGTCTAAGGCTTAAATAGATTACATGGCCAGGGCCACACTATCCCAGCACACCCAAATTGAAAGCTTGACGTCAGCGGAGAGTTTCATCTGCTGTGTCCACTGCTGTAAACCCAGTATCTAGTCTAGTACTGGCTGAATACATATTTGGAGAATAAATGACTAAATGAGTGAATAAATGAAAAGTCACAGAGCCGAGTTTATAATAAAGATGTGACTTAAAATACTAAAATAAGAATAACTTAATAAAGGTGTAGAAAGTATGCTCATTGCATCCATAGTAATGAATGTGAGAAACAGTAGCTAGTATGTATGATATTTTAAAAATTAGTTTTTGGTAAAACAATCAGCCAATACCAAATGATCAATTTTCCAAAGTCAAATCTTTTTATTTTAGCTTCACTTTAGTCAAAGTAGTACATAGAATAAAATAAGATAAAATTGTCACTTAAAGCTTGTGACGCCCCCTCATAACAGAAAAACAAATAAAATGAAATATCAGAGACAGTCACTTGAGATACTCCATTTTTGAATTTTCTCCCCAGCTACAAGTGTTGTTTTTTTAAACTTTGGATTGTTTCTTCTATTACTATAGACTGTTAAGACTATACTTTCAGGGATCATTTCTATAGTTTGTTACTATAGACTGTTATAATAATTTTTTCCTTATATTTCTTGACATGTTAAATTTCATGTATTACCCATTGTCTTCTTGGTCTAGAAAATAAGGATTGTACTCTCTTACAAAACTTCTTTCTCCACACCCAGTTTCCCTACCCCATTCTTGCAATATTTCCACTCAATGTTCAAGGGCTTGCAGTATTACAATCATATGTACTGCTCACAAAAATTAGGGGATATTTCAAAATGAACATGAGCAATAAAATAGTCCCTAATTTTTTTTGTGGGCAATGTAATATTGTTCAAAGCTCTTTAAGACTGTGTATAATAATTACTTTCTTCTTGTCCTTTGAGCTACTAATGGCATTTTCATTTTAGTTTGCTAAATTTTCTGTACACATATGATTTCCAAATCTGTTTCAAACTGTCCGATCTCAGTGCCCCCCTCACGACAGATGGACATATTCTAAGGTCCCTTAAATCCTTTCCCCGCAGGAGTTTCCCGCTGGGCCCTCCTCAGTCCTCCTCCCGCCCACCCCAGTTCCAGCCGTTGTTCTGGGTCTCCTGCATCAGCCTCCTCCCAGGTTCTCCTTAGAATGCCCTGGACCTCTCTCCTGGGCAGCGCCCAGTGGTCTCTTCGTAATTGCTAGTCTCTGCTACTAGTGGATGGTGTCTTCCATTACCTCCTAAAGAAAAAGTTAATCTTTTCCCTCAGCTTTTCATTCTCAATGAAAACATTTGTCATCACATCTGCCCTATAGTTTATGTTGAAATTATAAATTGAAGAACAGTTTCCCTCAGAATTTTAAAGGTTTTACTTTTTCAACATCCCAGTATCTTGTTTAAGACTCCTCTTTTCTCTTTTAATCCTTTATTCTTTTAATCTAAACTATTTCTTTTCCCCCATCTGGGAGCTGTTAGCATTTTATTCCCCCCTCCCCCAACTCCCATGATCTGAAACACCGAAGCATGTGCCTCAGTGTGGGTTTCTTGTCTTTCACTGTGCCTTGGTAAGCCCATGAAATTTAAAAACTTAGCCCTTCAATTCTGGGGAATCCATCTGCTTTATTGGTTTGAAATATATTTCTCTGCCATTGATTCTGCCCTTTTCTTTCTGGAACTTCTATTAATCAGATATTGGGTATCTGAATTAAACTTGTAAGTTTCTAATTGTTTCTCTCCTCTTTTCTAGAATTCATTTCATATTTCTTTATGTGAGTGTCTCATACATTTATTTTCTCTCTTCCTTTTTTTGTGACAGAAACAGAGAGAGGGACAGATAGGGACAGACAGACAGAAAGGGAGAGAAACAAGATGCATCAATTCTTAGCTGCAGCACCTTAGTTGTTCATTGATCGCTTTCTCATATGTGCCTTGACTGGGGGCTACAGCATACCGAGTAACCCCTTGCTAAAGCCAGCGACCTTAAGCTCAAGCTGGTGAGCCTTGTTCAAACCAGATGAGCCCGTGCTCAAGCTGGCAACCTTGGGGTATCAAATCTGGGTCCTCTGCATCCCAGTCTGATGTCCAGTCTGTCTCAGTCAGGCTTTCTGTCTTCCTTAATGGATTCCTTTTAATGTCAGCTAACATTTTTTTCTAATTTTACAAGCTTCTTATTACTCTGTTTTCTTTTTTTGCAACAGCTACTTGTTCTTGTGAGTTTTTAAAAAATGTTATCTGAAGCTATCAAATATATTTTTTAATTTAGTTGTTTTTTTTCTTTCTCCCTGTACCAAATGTTTCTTCTGAATCCTTTTTATTACTTATTTTGATCTCTTCCTTTCCATCCTGGGCTGTGTATGAATATTTCAGAATGAGATAGTAGCATGCTGATTGCATCACCTGTGTGACTGAGCGACCATGTGTATTAGCGGCTTTCACTTTAGGTGGCTCAGTTAAAAAAATCTAGCCCTTTAATCAGAAAGGTCCTGAAATAGTCCCATCAGTGAGTCTTTTCTCTGCAGCTAGAGGTGCTTTCTAATCATTTATCATTTGGAAATTGGATTAGGCTATATCAGACAGAAATTTAACTTTAGTTGCTTAAGCATATAATATTTTCTCCTTTCTCAATAGAAAGGCTGAAGTTCTGCTCAGGTTACATCTTTACCCACCACCACACTTAGCATATGATTTTTATTAGCCACATTGCCCACTCATAGCTTCAACATGGTTGCTCCAACTCCAACCTCATGCCCACATTCCAGATAGGAAGGAGAACGATTTTGACGGGAGGAAGGGGAGCGCCCATAGTAAAATAAATGAATAAATACACATTCCAAAAATCCATAGCAATACTTTTTTGGCTAAAACTATTTTATTAATCCACTTCTAGGGGATAGGGACTCTAGGAAGTTAAGGTTTATAGCTGGGCCCCTATTAACCTGGGAAACATTAGGCTTCTTTTAGAAAAGAAGAAGGAAAGATGGATTGAATAGAAAAGTTAGCAGTGTTCACCACAGAAAGTAAAACACATCGTCCAAGGTCGAGTTGAAGAGGTTCAAATCTAGTATATTGTGTGCATTATTATTATCTTAGGAGCAAATGAGGGGTGGGAACTTTGGGAGGAGAGCAGCACAGGGTACAGTGTGAAGATGATGCGTTGTGGAGGGACTTGAGCATTTGAAACCTATATCATTTTACTGACCAGTGCCACCCCAATAAACAATTAAAAAAGAGACTCTGACCTGAAGGGCATCAGTGTGTTTGTGTGCCTGCTCTAACAGTATGATTAGGAAGCATGGATCCGGGACAACTCTGTTAGAGGCTCCACTGTGCTCCCTAGCTCTCCGGAGAGTTAGCAAACTTGACTATAACTAAACTGCTGTTACTGTAAGTGTGGTGACTAAAATGCATTCATCATTGTAAATTTAGCCTCTAATGTATTTCCTTTTTTCTTTCTTTTTTTTTTTGTGACCGAGAGAGACAGAGAGAGGGACAGATAGGGACAGACAGACAGGAACGGAGAGAGATGAGAAGCATCAATTCCTCATTGTGGCACCTTAGTTGTTCATTGATTGCTTTCTTATATGTGCCTTGACCAGCGGGCTACAGCAGACCGAGTGACCCTTTGCTCGAGCCAGCGACCTGGGTGAGCCTTGCTCAAACCAGATGAGCCTGCGCTCAAGCTGTTGACCTCGGAGTTTCGAACCTGGGTTCTCCGTGTCCCAGTCTGATGCTCTATCTACTGCACCACCGTCTGGTCAGGCTAGCCTCTAATATATTTTCTGACAGACTAAGTATTTAATAAGAATTTTAAAAATTTATTAGGGTGACACTAGATAAAATGATTTTACAGGTTTCAGGTGCCCATTTCTGCAACTCATCTCTTTAGACTGTATTCTGCTTAGCCCCCCACAAGTCAAACCTTCACCCATCACCATTTATGCCCCATACCTTCCTCCACCCCCCAGCAGCTGCCTGCTGTTGTCTGTGCCTGTGAGTTTTGGGTCCTACTTTGCTCTATCCCTCCACCTCCTTCACCCAGCGCCCCCACCCCCATCAGCACATCAAAGTATGGAATTATTATATACGTTTATGACCAAATTGTTTATTTTTAAAATAATTAATTTTTTTACATTGACATTTAAAGAGGAGAAAGGGAGAAAAAAAGGAAAAAGAGGGGAAAAATAAGGCAGAGAGAGGGAGAGAGAAGGAAGGAAGGAGGGAGGGAAGGAGAGAGAAAGATAGGAAGGAAGAAAACCCGAGAGGAAATTTTTCATTACTAGCCGCCAGTGTGGTATTATTTAATAAAGGAAACCTCAGATCCTCATTGTTTTTTGAAGAGCTGTTAGAATAAAGTTGAGGGAAATGCAGAAAAAGTCGGTTCACCTTCTCCGAAGGTAGTGGCCTGTAGTGTGTGAGGATATGGGTTCCGACATCAGTCTGCCCATGTACAACTCTGTCTGTGCTACTTCCTAGCTCTGTGACCTTAGGCAAATTGCTCAATACTTTTATGTCTCAGTGTTTTTAGCTATAAAATGGAAATAATCGTAATGCCTGGCCCATACAATTGATATGAGTAATAAATGACCCATATACATAAACTATCTTTGATCAGTAAGCATTTGATTAAAGTTAGCTGATTTAAAAAAAAAAAAAAAAAACATGGATAGAATGAATACTGAAATAAGATTATTCAGTAAGGAATTAAGCAACACTATAATAATTCAAGCAAAACAGAATAATTCAAGCGATTGTCAGCTGGGATTGAGATGGCCCATGGAGACAGTCTTCCTCGGGCATTGCGTTAGTGTGCTGGATCTGCCAATACAAAGCACCACAGACTGGGGGGCTTACACATCAGAAAGTTACTGTCTCAGAGTTCTGGAGGCTGGACGTTTAAATTAGGGTATCTTAAGGATTGTTTACTTTTGAGGGCTCTGAGGAAGGATCTGTTTCATGCCTCTCTCCTAGCTTCTGGGAGCCTCCGATGTTCCTTGGCTTGTCATTGGTGTTCTCCCTGTGTCTCCACATCATTTTCCCTTTATATGTGTCCATCTCTGTGTCCAAAGTCTCTTTCTTTCAAGGACACCAGTCACGTTGCATTAGGGATCATTCTAATGACTTCATCTTAACTTGAGCATCAACAAAGACTCTATTTCCAAGTAAAATCATGATCACAAGTACTGGGTGGTGGGGGGTTAGGACTTCAACAGGTTTCGTGGGAGTGGGGGGAATAATTCAAATCATAACATGCATGGCTTAGATGAGGCCATAAGCTAACATGTTCACCAAATGTGTCTGCAACCCAGGACTCAGCCGGTGTCTCTGTGGCCTTTGAAAAGTGGATGGAGGGCTCTCATGGGTTCAGAATAATCCCAGGGGACTCCTAGTGACTTTTGCTCTCCTGGACCCCCTGATCCCACACTATTGTGTCCTTGTGGACTGCACTGTTTCGCAGTAACCCAGATGTAGAAATCGTCATGGTCTTCAAAAATGACCCACTGGCCCACAAAAAATCAGTGACCAAGGCTGGCCCCACTGGAGCTTTTTGAGAGGAGGGAGAATATTCAGCATACACTGGACAGTGACTTTTCCTAGGGTCGCTGGGCAGATTGCACGGACCCCTGTGTTTCATTTGGACCTGGCCTCTATTAAGATTATTAATAAAGGAGTCTTGTTAATGTCACAACTACAAGTATGGACACCCACATGATTTGAGTGCTTCTTTGTTCCTTCTGCTCCACTAAGCTGGATTCTGTGAGTTCAGGTTCCCTGTTTTGTATTTTTATACATCTGCTCATCATGGTGATCTAATGAGACCAATGGCATTTAGTTCAGGCTCAAAAAAGTGTATGCTGCACATAGATGCCCAGGTGTGTGACCTTCTAGGATCCAGTATCTCATAAGGAACCCTGGACTGGAAGTCAGAGGTTGTGGATTATGATCATGGCTTTGCCAAGAACCAGCTGTGAGAGTCTAGGGTGTTTGGGAAAAACATTTTTTTTTCTCTCAGGACCTGAAATATCCTTAGAGCTAAAGTGAAAAGACTACATTTGAAATTTGTAGACACAAATGCAGACCCGTGAGTCAGCACATCAGAGTCAGTATGTGCCACTGAGCCTATCAGAGGGCTTCATTCTAGACCAACATCTCTGAGTGTTAGCACTAGGGCCCAGACTAGTCCTCTTTTAGGAATTGCCCCAGGTTTGAGGAAGTTCAGTGTTCAAATTCTTTTAAATTTTGGCATTATTCTTTATCAAGATTGTCACATTTAATTCTTTTTTAAATCCCTAAAATAATTTTTTGTTAAAGGAAAGAAAAAAATCAAATTTAACAATATTCATCGTGATTTTGAAGGAAGATTGTCTTCCTCTTTTAGAAATCAAACAGAAATGGGACAACCAAGTACACAAAACTCAGCTGAGTGAATATTTGGGGGATCAATAAGTTTAAAGTTCTTGCTGACATGTTTGAATATTTGCACTTTGGGCTCCTGAGTTCTGCAGATGTTGGAAACTTATGCTTAGGGAGAATAGGTCTATTTGCCAAATCATTCACAATATTTGAAGAAATATGATGATTTTCAGTGGAATTGAAGACATCAGAGTTCTGTGCTATTTTAAGTCAAGCCCATTAAGAGCCCCTTGTAATTGAATTTTTCCATTGTAGTAACCTTTTAGATATGTGACCTTCTACATTAAAGGTAGAAATGATCTCAATCTTCTCTTAGCTCTGTTGGTCTGGAAGGAATCTAAATTAATTTGTTAAATGTCATATCCCAAAGGGAGAAATAAAGATTCTTCTCTTTGTGGTTAGATTTCTAAACTTCTCTTTAAATTGTTGATTGTTAACGGCCACGTGGCTTCCTAAGAAAGCCTTCAAAGGTATTTTTTTTTCTTTCCTTGTTCCTCCTTGATTGGTTCAAACAATATTTTAATCTTTTGCATGTAGGTATGGTA
Source organism: Saccopteryx bilineata (assembly GCF_036850765.1). Lineage (NCBI taxonomy): Eukaryota > Metazoa > Chordata > Mammalia > Chiroptera > Emballonuridae > Saccopteryx > Saccopteryx bilineata. The sequence continues at coordinate 252,531,839 of NC_089494.1, forward strand.
ACTCTCAGCATATAGGTTTTTACAAGTTTTCTCTAGTTTGATTTTTACAACATATCTGCTTTTGTTGGCCATAAATTATTATGTTTTTATTTTTTTAAGTAACTGTCAAATTTAAACAGGGAGATGTTAGGGGATTTCTCCAAAGTCAGGTGAGACCTGTAAGCAAAACCTGAGTCTGTTCATTTTATTCATTATCGGTTTACACTGCAGGAATTTATTAAGTCCTACAACATACCGGAAATGGTGCTGTATGCTTGGAATTCAGATATGAACAAGGCTTTGCCCAGGGAGAGGTCCAGTCTAACACACACACACACACACACACACACACGCAGTATGGAAAGTGCAAGAATAGAACCTCGTACCAGGTACAGCTCTAGAATTCAGAAAGATGTGATCAATTCCCAATGGGGTTTGAGTTTAGTAAGAGATAGCATCTTCAGAATTCCATGTAGGAGTTTAGGAACTCTACAATTTGGATAGGAATGGATGTTACCTTGTTTGTCTGAAATATATTACAATTGACTTTATGTAAGATTAAGGAAATGTCAATTTATTATCTATGTCACAGAATGCGAAGAATAAGATGACGCCCTTAAGCATCCCTTCTCCCTGGTACTGTCAAAAGATGACTCTCAGATTCCTGGCTTGAGTGACCGTGTGGGTAGAAATGGCTTTTCCTGATGTGGGGTAAAACAGGAAGGAGGTCCTGTTTTTGGTGGAAAATTCTTTTCCACAGAAAAATAATTCAGCAATCTCTTTATGGCACCATGGTGCCTCCATCTAGCGTGCTTTTCCTTAGTAACAACTCACAGTAGAAAACTTCTTCAGAGGAGTGGGTCTAGAAGTGGACTGATTCAGCAGGTGCCTGGGCTGTAGTGAAGCAAACGTAACTTCGATGGACTCAGAGGGATAATGTGCTTCTTAGAAGAGTTCAAATTAATACGGAAAATATTTATTCAAAATCTTTTTCATCTTTTGATGCACTGTTGGTAATAAGAGTAACAAAAAATATGGGTAAACTGTATCGTCGGCAAAGCAGCACCTTAAACATCTGCCTGTATTGTCTTCGGTAATGACACAATGAAATGAGACACTATATGTAATCTAGCCACGTTGTTCATTAAGCGGAAATGCTACATCTAAAAACAGGGATACTGTTAGGGAAATGTGGAGGTGAGATTTGCTTTGTCTTATGACTGTGCTGTAGATAATTGATAACTGACTCTAAAGGAAAATCAGAGGATTTTAGAATTCCATGAGCATATCTCCCATCATCATCCTAATAGCACAAAAGAAGAGTCAGTATGAAATATTTATATGTATAAGTTCTCTAGTAAAATGGTGACATTAAAGTGAAATACAATGGGAGCAGTATTGAGCAAATTATATAAAAATACCCTGCCTTAATTCTTCTTTTTTTCACTTAGTCTTTAAAAAAATAAAGTGCATTCATTTTCTTTAATAGCTCTGTAAGATGAAGGAAATATTTAACTTCTTGGAAAAGGGATTCTAACATGCACATTCAAGAGGTGGTAAAAAGTGGTGACAAAGAGCTTCAGGCCTGGGTTTTGCTGCTCGGTGCCTTCATCTGTAAAATGGGGACAATAACATTTGCAGCTAATGGGTTGCCATGGTGATACACTTGCACAGGGGATGCTCAGCATGTTATCTGACACACAGAAAGCACTCAACAAATATTAGCTTTCGTCATAATTCAATGTTATTTTTTATAGGTGAATAAATAATAGCCAATTCCAGTATAGTATTTATAATATGCCAGGATACTATACTGCTCACAGAAATTAGGGGATATTTCAAAATTAATATGAAGCAATAAAATATCCCCTGATTTTTGTGAGCAGAATATCTTCACTGTTTCACATTGTAGCTCACATTTTCAACAGCCCTACGTGATGAGTATTGCTATTATCCTAAATTATAGATGATGAAACAAAGGCACAGAAAGGTTAAAAAAAATGTTCCCCCCCAAGAAAAAATGATCAAGCTGGGAATGAAATCCAGCAGGCTGACTCTGAGCCTGGCCACTGCATGATAAGTGCTTCAAGATAAATTGCTGGGAATATAGTCACCCAGATTAATGGTACCATTTGAGAAGAGGCATTGTCCATATTCTACAGTTTCTAGATAATGATGGTTCTTTTACAAAAACAAAACAAAATAGGGCATAAGTAATATGTATGGGTGCTGATGGGGGAAGAGTGTGAGCATGCCCCGGTGAGTGCTGTCTGAGGTGCCTCTCTGCCTTGCCCCACCCCAAGAGCCTTTTGTGATTGCTAATTGTATGCTTTCCCAGTCTTGATAAATTACTGCCAAACCACTTGATCATTCTCTTTCTTTCCTGCTTTACCAATAGTTTCTGTCCTATTTTCTTTTATTGTGAGTCTTTTAGCAAACTGCCGCCTCATTTACGGAAAGACTTCATTTCTCCCATTGATCCCAGCCATCTACACAGGCTGCTCAAAAGCATCACGCAGGGTTTATGAGGTCAAGAGCGCACCCGGGTTTATACCTCTGGCGCCTGCGCCCTGTGATCAGAGACAGGAAGTCCCCCACGACGCCTCTCCTTTTGGCTACATTAATCCTTTGGACAACATTAGTACAGTTGCTTCCAAAAGCTATTTATAAGCCCTGGCACCCTGAGAATCATAAATAACACACGTTAAGAAGGCAGATGAACACAAGTGGAGTGAGTAATGCCACGTCTCCTAAAATCCTACATCTCAAAGCACGAATCCGTTGTTTTTTGAATTACTACAGTTGTTGCTGTGTCTAGAGAGCAAGCTCAATATTTATAAATAAGAAGCAATTCTTTCCTATCTGATTGCCTTCATTCCAGCTGGAAAGACAAAACAAGAAAAAATAGAAGCTCAAAAAAATATCTTCAGATTCAGCTGATCTATCAAAGCAAGAAGGAATGTGGATGCGGAGCTAGACCAAAGCCTCGGCCTTCGGTGTCTGACCGTGACCGTCTGACACTGCGGCAAAAAAAAAAAAAAAAAAGGGGGGGGGAATAAATAAAATTTTGGTTAATGACTTTGTGGAAGGACTTCCTGTATGTGTCAGATTTTATATATTAAACTCAGATGACCAGATTAAAACAAAAGATCTCAAATCACACCCCTAAGATTTCTTGGATGTCTTCATGCATAGAAATAATTATTTCATGTGAAACATTCTTACTTTCTGCGGTTTAAATTGACCCTGGTCCATTTGATGGAATTAAGTCTGTAATATTTTAAACTGGTATACTACCATTGCATAGTTTCTAGATGCTCTGTCATCTGAACACTTTGGAGTTACTGTCCTCTGCTTAGCAAAATGTCACCTCCCAGGCCTATGAGTATAGGTGTGTAGATGAGCAATGCTGGTGGTCTCTGCAGACTTGCTATTCCTTGTGAGGTGAGAGTGGGTCCTTTGGTCGGGTCCTCGTGCCTTCTTCAGCCAAAGCAACTCCAATGTCATCCTTTTCATTTTGACCTTTTGGATTTCTATGTAATTCTATACTAATTAGATTAAAAAAATAACAACAACAAAAAAAAACAACCCATACTGTCCCTGTGTTGAATGAAGATCACTCAGATCTTGAAGACTCTGTGATACAATGATCCTCCCTGGTGGCCAATCTACTTCACTGGAGCAAGAAGCTACCACCTACCAGCCACATTTCACCCTGACATGCCTGATTTCATTATTGATTAAGGTGCTCCACAGGATAAACTTAGTTAGATGAGCTTTGCTCAGAAACAGAACAATAACAGGGAAAACCAAGGTGAATTTAGCTTAGTCTCTCTTGCTAAACTGTTTCTGCATAGGTCACATCAAAAAACAAGGACAGTTCTGAAAATCATGCGTCTGTTAGGGGTGGTGACTAATCTGACCCCCAGATTCCCAGTTCTTTCCATTCAGTCTTCATCTTTTTTTCCTCTCCCATCTTCGAGCCATCTCTTTTCTCTTTTCTCCTTGCAGATTTCTGATTTAGTTGATGTGGGTCATGTCAGTTATGACAGTATTCACCCAGGCCACTCTATAAAGAAGTGAAAATGGAGGAGAAAGTGAAAAACTTACAGATGGACTTCTTGGATTTGCCCAGATAGCCATTGTTGGGCAAATAAGTTTGTAAAATTTGTGTTATTTGATTTTGCTCACTTTTATTGTTAAAAATGGCTGCCTAGATATGTGATCTGTGAAACTGCCAAAATACTTTCCTGCTTGGGAAGGGGCTTTGTTATGCTAATGTGTGGTGGAGGGGGGCTTTTGCGCCAAAAAGTTTTAAGAAGGAGGAAGAAGGAAGCCATTTTTGCAGAGAAGGCAGCCAAGATGACAGGGTGCTGAAGGAGAAGCCAGTTTGTGCAGAGAGGGGAGAAGGTATGCAGATGAGGAACCAGAAATGACTGAGCTGGTAGGGGACCTTTGATTCGAGGAAAAACCGAAAAAGATTCTCCTGGTTGTGGAACCTGAGAATGTGTGAGTGGGTTTTGGTGCCCTGTGTATGTTTTACTTGCCAGCTGACTGCGAAGCTAGAATTAAGGAACAGCCCACCAGTTTTTGGCTCCGCAGTTTCATTACTGTCTGTCCGAATCTAATGGGAACCTGCACTTGTTTGGCAGCAACAGTGGCCGTGGCTTCTGGCCATACAGCCATTGTCCCAATGGCCCTGAATTGTAATATCTAGTCAGTCACCAAAAGCTGTCTAATAGATATCCCTATTGTCCTTTGATCCAATACATCATCTTCCTAGCAGCTTTCTAGCCCTTTTTCCTTGCTATAGATAAGATATACTGTTACAACTCTCCTCTATAAAGCTGCAGCCAGGCTCTCTAACAGGGCTCTCTAACAGGAACCTGCTCATTGTTCAGGCTTAACCTCTTGACCTAGCTTCTTGTAAACTTCACCTTCCATCCATAGTGGAGTACTCATTGGTCTCTAATTAGAAGATCTATCTGTACTTGGACATTTGCAGATGCTTTTCCTTCTACCTAATAGACACCTCTAACCACCTTCTTCCCCAATTCCCTAGATAAACCTTCTTTATTTTATTTAGTTTTAGCCATAACTTCCCTCAGACGCCTTTCCTAATTGCCAATCCCGAGACTGGCATCAGTCAATGATTTTTGGGTGTCCTTCTCAAAATCAAAGCAAATATCCCAAATCTGTGAAATGTTTGAGCTAAGGCACACAAAACCATCTCCATTACAATCCTGAGAACAGTAGGCTTTAATCACCTATTTCCTATTCAAACCCTTAACTAGACTGCAACGCCCTTGAGATCAGGCATTACTATATTTGGGGCATTCTGTTATCTCTTGCCTACCCAGCCCCCCTCCATCCCTAAGCACTATTTGACATAAAATTTGATATCCAGAAAGTATTGGTGAATGAGTTATTTCTTAGATTAAATATCCCACAGGCTCAAAAACCACACATAAAGGAAATCTTTTTCCCCTTCACTGAAGCTGACAACACTCGTCCATAACTTCCTGTTCCCTCCTGCCTCCTTCAAGACGTCGTCAAGCTCATTAATTTAGAACTCTGTCAGTGATCTATGTCTTCCAAATTAATTTTGTAGAACATTAGTGGCTAATTAGTGGGAGAAAACATGTACTATTAGTGTTACTGTAAGAAAATATTAGAATGGAAAATGGCAGCCTTATGCAAACTTCCCTAAACATTAAGAGCATGGCGTTTGATGTTATAGGCCTCTGAGTTTCACTTGGTCCCATGAAAAGATCAGCGAAACCTGTTTATGTGCAGCCAGAGACTTTCTTTTCATCGAAAAAACATTATTATGCAAATAGTCATTTCAAAATACACACTGAGACTTGAATATTTATTCAGTGAAAGAAAGCTCTGCTGTGGAAATTCCAGAAAATGTTACTGTAAAAGATTGATACGTGAAAAGCCCGATTCATTAAAACTGACCTTTTAAAATGTGTTTTAAAACTTAGCTGCAGATTGTTATGTTGTACACAGGATAGATGGTATAAAAATAACTCTGGGAGATATTTTTTAGGTCGACCTCTCCTGTTCAGGGTCTGAGATCACTCAGACTTGGGGGCTGCAACATCATCTTCGTGAGAGAATTAAAAGGCAGCTTAAGGCACTCTTCAATGAAAAGCCAATTCAATTAAAAGTCCACATAAGACAAGTAGGAGACTGCCACTGTGAGTATTGTATAGGTAGGCAAATTCGATAAGACACAATTTTTGAGTCAGCCATATGTGAGGGAAAAAATATCTAAACCTGAGCCAATATTCATCATTTTTTTTTTTTGTATTTTTCTGAAGCTGGAAACAGGGAGAGACAGTCAGACAGACTCTCGCATGCGCCCGACCGGGATCCCCCGGCAATGCTCTGGCCCTCCGGGGGTCGCTCTGCTGTGACCAGAGCCACTCTAGCGCCTGAGGCAGAGGCCAAGGAGCCATCCCCAGTGCCCGGGCCATCTTTGCTCCAATGGAGCCTTGGCTGCGGGAGAGGTAGAGAGAGACAGAGAGGAAGGAGGGGGGGGAGGGGTAGAGAAGCAAATGGGCGCTTCTCCTATGTGCCCTGGCCGGGAATCGAACCTGGGTCCCCCGCACGCCAGGCTGACGCTCTACCGCTGAGCCAACCGACCAGGGCCAATATCCATCATTTTTTGTCATCACCCTATCATCCTATCTGCAGTGGCGATGGCTGAACTTGATACTTTGTCTGTATCGTGTCACTTAATCTCACATGTAGCCGGTATTATGGTAGCTATCACCCATTTTATAGATAAGGAAACTGAGGCTTGGGGAGGCGGTGTCACTTGCCCAACATGTCACCAGTAGTCAGTGGCAGATCTGGGATCCAGATTTCACCCTGGCTGATTCCAACTTATTACCACTGCATTCCACCCCTTTCTGTTAGTGAGGACCTGTCATCAAATGGTCAGTCTGAGTGTCCTCACTGTTTCTCTTTTGCACTTTTTTTGCTTGCTTGTCATTCTGTTTCTAAGTAATAATTTGTTAAAGTCAGATGCCAAGCCACAATAAAAAACATCGTTCTGTAAAAACCCAGGAATAATTTTGTGTGAAAATAAACTGGAACAGTAAAACCAAGTATCTTCATTGTCCACAGCAAGCTCTGAGAAGTTGCATGTTTATTTCCCTATAAATTGTGCCAAAGTTTAAATACCTGCGTGACAAGAGCTGACACCACAGATGTGATCAGTATGGATTCCCTAGCATTTGGAAAGACTTCAGTTCTTACCCTGCCACTTACTGTCCCTGTGACACGAAGTGAGTGAGTGTGTAAATCTCTATAGACTTCTATTTTTCATCTATGAAATGGGACAGAATTGGATTATTGAGAGGACTAAATGGGAGAATAAGCACAAACGGCTAGCATTGTGGAAATGAGCAAATGCTCAAGAAAATTTTAACAAATTCTTATCACTGTCTTACTGAATTAATGCCCCAATAAATATCTTACTTATAACTACTTTACACAGTTCCTTAGCCCTTGAATATATCATTATTTCCTCAGTGTTCCAGGCTACATAAAAATTGGTGGCTTATTTTGTGTGTTCAAAAGTCACAAACAAATGGTGTGTATTTCTCTGTCCTTCTACGCCTCAAATGGGTGAGGGCTGCTGGCTTTTAATTTAGATCATTGATTTCTGATTGTGAAGGTTATTCTTGACTGTGCATCCGTCTCCCTGCCTCAGGGGTCAATACTTTGGCTCAAAATAAGCTACTACTCATTTGACCACAGCAAACAAAATTGGTTTGTGGGTTACCATTGTTTCCCTGAAATCTCCTTTCCCATAACAGTTCATTATTTCAGGCTCTGGCCCTCTCGCCTGGCTCACCCCGGCAGCCCCGCAAGTAGTGTCCATGTTCTGAACTGCACTTGATAAAATCCATCCTCCACCTTGTGATCAGAGTGATCTTTGCAGAGTACAAATCCGATCAGGAAATTTCTCTTCCTGAACACTCTCTAAAGGGACTCCCTTGATAACGTAAGGTAGAGTTTCCTTGTGCTCCGCACGGCCCGTCCTGGCCTGACTCCTGCTAACCAAAACCTTCTCTCCCACCAGCCTCTCCTTTCACCCTTCTATAGACACCCTCAGGTGTATGACGAGCAGCGGCTCATCCCCAGGCTTGCCCGTTCTCTGCCTTCCCCTCGGCTCCCTGTTTCTCTTCTCTACACTTCTTTCATTCGTGAAGTCCAAGTCATTCTTGAGACTCTCCTCAAATGGCACATTTTCATGGTTCTTTGCTGGTTCTTGTAGTCTCACATCAGCTGGAGTCAATTTCCCCTTCCCTGCATGCCCATAACGTATTGTGTCTGCTTTATTCTAGCTCTAAGCACTCTTTTATCGAACAAATTTCCATGGGGCTCCTTCTGTTTTAGACACAGCTCTAAGCATTGTGTAAATAGTAATTATTTCATCTTCCGGACAACTCTAAGAGTTGGGTGTAGTGTTTTTACTATCATTTTACACATGCAGAAATTCAGGCACAGAGAGATGAACACAGTAAGTAAGAGGCAGAGCCAGCACTCCCTCTCAGCAGTGAGGCTCTTGAGCAAAAGTGCTTAACACCCACACTGTATTCTTTCATCTATCTATCTATCTATCTATCTAACCCTCTATCTATTTTAGAGAGAAAGGAGAGAGAGAGAAAAAAAATGTTATGCTTTCATTGATTCTTGTTATGTATCTTCACTGGGAATTGAACCTACAACTTCAACATGTCAGAAAAATGCTCTAACCAACTGAGCTACCCAGCCAGGGCCTAACACTATGTTCTTAACCACTGTGCTGACTATTTCTATTTTTGTGCTGTCATTGAAAGGGCTTTTATCTGGTTTTTATTTTGGTGTCTTTCTCCTACCAAGTGCGTACTTACTATATACGAATGTTGGATAAATATAAGTACCATAGTTTAATATATTAATAATTCAGTGCTATCCCTAAACCCTACCCTTGGCTTTTCCTGCCTTCCCGACTATATCCCCATCTGAGCAGCTCTTCTAAAACACCCCTCCACCCATACTAATTCCTAATTAAAGCATTGCCACCATTGTTCTTGGGGCACAGAAATCAAAGAAGGTCCCTTAGCCCTAGCATTCCTTGTCTGTGGCAGAAAAGGAGCTACAATTTTGGGGTCAGACTAATCCGCACTAGGCTACTAACTCTGCCAAGAGCAGATGGTGATGGTGGCATGTTGACCATCAAGGCCACCTGTGGCTGAGTGGTTGCTGAAATAAGTCATGGCCTGTAGTATCTCATCTACTTTGAAGGCCCTGATGTTCAGTCCTTTTTCTTGGTTAACTTCCAAGAGCATGACTCAAGGTAAGTGAACGTCACATAGGACAGAGGCAGCATAATATGAGTTCTGTGGTTGGACTTGGGTTGTAATAGAGCCTTCACCACTGGCGAGCTGGGAGACTGGGGCACATTCTCTCGCTCTGAATTTTAGCTTCCTTCTCTCAGAAACATGGATAATACCTCTTATTCACAAAGAGGTTTTCTAGGATGTAATAGAATATTGTATTTCTACCTTAGTACTACCTGGCACATAGTTAACTCCCAAAGGATAATGACGTGTTTTAAGAAGTGAAACTGTCAACATGGGCAGAACGCACTTGTCAGCATAACCAACATGGGCTATCCTTATAGTCAAGCTCCCATGAAAACCTGCATCCCAATTAGAACCTACTTGAGGGAGACCGTGGAAACCAGAGAAAGGACAGGTGACTTAGCCTGGATGAAGAAGGGACATTGGGAAAGGTTTTTTTTTAATTATTTAATCATTCATTAAGTAAATAGACAACTATTACTGGCCAAATACTGTGCTAGGACTCGAGAGAGTTGGAAAAAAAAAAAAAAAAAAAAGGTTGAATTCCTCCCCTTAATGTACTCACAGTCCTGGTGATGTAGGCAATAAATAAGTGAACAAGCAATGCAATGTGTAGTAACAGCTTTTGACACGTGCTAGAAAGAAAATAAATGGTATGCGTCGCTGGAGAATTATTGGGTAAAACTTGGAATCGTCTCTTAGCTTGCTTTCCCAGAAGCAGATCCTGAGATGAGATTTTGTGTCAATGTGATTTATTAGGAGGGGTTCTGGGGAAAAGGTGGCTGGAAAGGGGAGTAGGGCCAGGAAAGGAAGCAGGGGACCCCGGAGTGTGGCATCAGTCAGACTCGGAGGGCGATGCGGGCCGAGCCCTGCAGGAGAGTGGAGCCCACCAATAATCCAGGACGAAGGAGCACGTAAGCCCCTCATCCGTGGGGCGCTGGTTCAGGCTGCACCCCGGGAGGAATGGAGACGTAAATCCACAGCACTTTCCACTCTCAGTGTTCAGTCAAAGCCTCGCTGGCAGCCTAGAGTCATCCTTGGACAAGGAGACATAGATTCTGGCACTTGGAAGCGCAATGGCTCCGGGAGTTCATGTTCACGAAGATAAAAGGGAGATCCGAGGTGACGCGGGCGGAGCGCTGACAGCAGCCGCTCTGGGGGAGGAGGCTGTCACCCGATGAGAGGACACTGAAACTAGACCTGAGACATGAGAAGGACTCGGCCTTCTGACGGACAGGGAAGTGCTTTCCTGAGGAAGGATCTGTGTGGAAGCGCCGAGACGAGACACAGCATCGTGTGTTTAAGAACCAAAAGGGTCCGTCTGTCAGAACGTGATGAGCGAAAGAAAACGCTGTAAATCTGAGGAAGTCTGCAGGGTCCGGAGTGTGTTGGCCATGGAAGGGAGTTCGGTTTTCTCGCTGCCTGGACCATTAACTCTGCCAGCAGGCATCCGGAGAGGGGGTCACTGTTAAGGAGGCAAGAAGGGGAAAGTGGTAAAAACCACAGGTTTTGGAGTCTGACAGTTCTGGCGTGGAGTCCCAGTTCTACTACTATGAGTGTCATTTGGGAGATTATTTCATTCTGAGCTGTAGTTTGACCACATGTATTATAAGAACAGAAAAAATAGTACTTTACTCACGGGATGGTTAAATGTTACCTTCCATGTTAAATCACAGCCAAGAGCCAAGCGGTGGGAATACAGCAGGCACTCAAAATATGCTTGCTGGTATTATCATTATCATTAGTGCTTAAGGACTCTAACAGTTGAATGACATAATGTCCCTCTTAGGTTTTAATGTCTGTTCAGATAAAAGTGAAACAATTGTGTCTAGGGCTTCCTAAAGGAAGCAGCAGCTTTATGCAAATATAGGAGTGTTTCATTATCATCCTGTGTCTGATAGGCTAAAAGCATTCCAGCAGGGGAAGGGATGTTACTTAGGTTTAAAATAAAGTGAGCTAGATAATACTGGCAAGAAGCAATCTCAGTGTGAGGAAGACATTGCCGGCTTTTGGTTGATACATATATGATATATATATATATAATATATATATATATTATATATATATATATTGCATTATTTGGGTAATTAAAAGCAGAGCTCAAAGAACATTAAAAAGACTTTCATGCAAACAATTTTTTTTCTTCTTTTCCAAGTGAGAGGAGGGGAGAGAGAGAGACAAACTCCCATGTGCACCCTGACGGGGATCCACCCAGCAACCCCCATTTAAGGTCAATGCTCTGCCCATTTGAAACCATGCTCACAACCAAGCTGTTTTTAGTGCCTGGGGCAAAGGCTCCACAGAACCATCCCTCAGCACACAGGGCCAATCTGCTTGAACCAATCAAGCCATGGCTGCAGGAGGAGGAGAGAGAGAGAAAGAGAAAGAGAGAGAGAAAGGAGAGGAGGAAGGGAGAAGAAGCATATTTTCTCTTCTCCTGTGTAACCTGATTGAGAATCGAACTCAGGACATCCACATGCCAGGCCGATGCTCTACCACTGAGCCAACCAGCCAGGGCCCATGCACACAATTAATTAAGAATAATAAAGGTGTGAAAATTTTAAAATACTATATCAATTACAGTCTTAGAAAGATGAAGAAACTGATAGTCAATACCTTCAGATTATAATTTATATCAACCCCCCCCAAATCCACGTGTTGCTGGATGGTAATCTGGATAATGCTGCCTGGTGTGAAGAACTGGTTGGCTGAGTTATCTCTGTTTATCTCCCTCTGTTTCTCTGTCTTTGTCTTTTCCTTGCTACAGTGAGTTTGTATTTTTGGATCATGCAGTGACTTTCAGGAATTACTCAGTCGATGAGTATTTGAGCACCTGTTACAGACTAGGTGATACCAGTGTGATATGAGGAAAACTCGAGGTAGAGGCTTATTTCTCCCATATTTACCAACAATGCTTTTTCGAGGTCTCATTTCTGCCTAAATTTTCATGTGATGGCCGATAAATCTCTTAAAGGAACTTTGCTGAAAGATGTTCATAGGTGATGTGAGGCTAGCACTCCCATCTTGACTCTCGCGTAGCTGCTCTGAAGCCGAAATTAAATAACAGGTGAGAATGTGTTTTTAAAACATTAAGGTTATTTTTGGAAAGTTCTGTTGTTACCACTGCTATAGAATTTAAAAGGAAAGAGAAACATCTGATTCTGTGGACAAACTAATGAAAGCGGCTGAGGAAAGCTGATGAAGGAAGGAGGATTTGAAGAAAGGCAAGGGAAATAATCGGAATAGATTGAGAGTTTGAATAGTCACCTAAACCATCTGTTTACTGTTCATCTCTTTCTGACGACTCGTTTTAGCAGTGTTTTAGACCGGCTGGTCTGAAATGGTAGAATACATCAGGATCAAGAGGAGTTGACTCAGGTGTTGGCTAGAACAGCAGTGACTGGACCCTCTACCAGTTTCTCATTCAGTTGGTTTGGGGTCAGGCTCAAAACTGTGCGTTTCTCATAGATTTCACAGTAAGCCATACTGTGAGTCTGGGGAGAAGTTAAGGGAGCCCCTCCTCTTGCCAAGCTTGCAATCCAAATGTTTGTGTAAATGAAAAAGAGAAACATTCTAGCTCTGAGCTCCAGACGGGGGATGAGAGTATCTACTCTCTGAGGCGTATGGAATCTGACATGCCCACAATGGAACTCTCACTTCTGTCCACAAGCCTGTTTATTTTCTTGTCTTTCCCACCTCGACTGACAACAGATCATCAACCCACGTGATCAAATTAAAAACTTAGGGATTTATCTCAGCACTCATACCCAAGCCATTTATTCATTATTTAACATATGCTTACTGGTTTAGCACCCACTGTATGTCAGGCACCGTTCTAGATTCTGGGGGCTAGAGAGATAGCCAAAACAAAATCCAGGGGCTTGCCTGGCCTGGTGGTGGTGCAGTGGATAGAGCAGCGGACTGGGATGCGGAAGGACCCAGGTTCGAGACTCCAGGGTCACCAGCTTGAGTGCAGGCTCATCTGGTTTGAACAAAAAGCTCACGAGCTTGGACCCAGGGTCACTGGCTCAAGCAAGGGGTTACTCGGTCTGCTGAAGGCCTGCGGTCAAGGCACATATGAGAAAGCAATCAATGAACAACTAAGGTATCGCAATACACAACAAAAAACTAATGATTGATGCTTCTCATCTCTCCGTTCCTGTCTGTCTGTCCTTGTCTATCCCTCTCTCTGACAGCTCTCTGTCTCTGTAAAAAATAAATAAAAAAAATCCAAGTGCTCAACACCTTAACTTTTGTATGTAAAATCTAAAACACCAAGTAAATAAATACATACATACTATATACCATATGCTATAACCAAAATATGAGCATTTCTTGTCATCACCATTGCCATCCCAATTTCAACCATCATTTTTTGCTTGGTCTACGGATAGACTCATAACTAGTCCTCCTGCTTCCACTGTCTCCCAATAAATCATAGTAAGTTATCCACAAAGTTTTCAGATGACTCCTTAAAGGATTTACCAGATTATGACATTCTCCTACTTAAAACCTCTTGGTGACTTTCCTTTGCATTTAGTACTAAATCCAGACTCCTTAATTAGTATGGCATACGAGATCTCTCCAAACTGTTTTACTTAATCTCTTTGCCATTCACAAGCTCCTGTGGATTTTTCTGCGCCTCTAACATGCTAAGTTCATTAAGATCTCAGGGCCTTTGCACGTGCCATACCACCACCTTCATGACACTTTCTGTCTGAACATCTGTTTTTCCTTGTCATCCTCTAGGTCTTAGACCAAATGTCCCCACCAGACAGGAGTAGTTTCTGACCTCAATTCTAACACAACCTCACTGCCTCAACTCTGTTTTATTATTCATTGCTCTTTCTTCATAGTGTTTACTGCTCTCTGATACTATCTGGCTAGATATACGACTATGACCGGTAAAATGCGAGCTTCACAAGGGTACTGACTTATGCTGACGTGTTCATTGTTATGTCTCCAGTGCATAGGTAAGTGTCTAAACGTCTCATACACACTCTGTTAAAATTGACCAAATAAACGAATGAATAAATAAAGCTCTGTGATTAATTGTCAAGGTGTCCCTTCAGAGCCCTGCAAAGTCTCTCAATGTCAGGGAACCATGTCTGTTTCATCCTGACACCCCAGTACGGTGCATACAGCATGTTCTCAACAAATGTCTGCTGAATGTGGACATATAACATAAGCATGTCACCTCCTGACGGCTCTGTAACCACATCCTAACTTAAATATGACCTTTTCTTTTTTAGAGGTAAAGATTCTAAGGATTAAAAAGCAAGTTCTAAGGAACTTGCTTAAATAAAGACGAAGAACAAGAAAACAAAGAAAAAAAATACCCCAAAACAAAGGTTGATCATCCCAGAAGCAGAGGGAGCAGAGCGTTTAAGAGGATTAGACATCAGCGAGCAGATGTTGAGGAGGAACTGAACGTTGACAAATGGATTTGTCCTGAGGACAGATTTTGATAACTTTGAAGACAGCTGAGTCAGGAGGAGAGCGGAGTTAAGGCAGAAAGTGGTAATGAGAAACTAGAGGAGACAGGATAGGAAAGACTGTTTGGGAACACAGAGGCAAAATCCTGCAAACGCAGATACTATTATTACTTGGCGGTAGGGAATGGGATTTACACATGTTTAAACAGAAGTGAGAGTACAGCTAGTGACGAGGGAGAGCCCAGGATGAGAGCATGAGTCTAGGTGTGAGTTGCCCAGCGAGAAGAGGCGGCAAGGGAACGTGGCCCCGCCTCCCACGGGTGGGGGAAAGGTGGACAGAGGCAGGCACGAGGGTGGCAGCAGCGGACCGAGCAGAAGGAGATAAGGTTGATAAGATGCGACTGGGCAAAGGTGAAGAGTCAGCTTCTCCTGAGGTCAGAAAGGCCTAGAAATTTCAAGAAAAGGTCACTGAAAATTGTGGCCCATTTATTGATGAGTCAGGAATGGATGAAAGTGATGATCTGGTGAGTGTGGGTGGCGTGAGAGGACAGAGACTTCTAGGGACCATGTCAGAAGGTAAAGGCAGTGAGGTAATGAGGGGCCAGTCCCCGATAATGAAACGGGACCAGGTGAGTGTCATGGAACAAAGTGTTAAGGAACTTCTGAGAAAAATCAACCTCGGGGTGGTTACTAATTTCACCTGTTTCTAAATATGTACTCTCGAGCAAGTTAATTCCTGCCTCTCCTGTTAATTTCCTCTGCTATCGTTTGTCGAGATTAAACGAGAAAATGTGTACTCAACACTTACCGGAGGAGTTGGATCAAAGAGAAAAATCTAAAAAAAAGAGAGAGAGAGATTAGTCAGAGCAAGGAAAGGTTCAGTGAGGTTCTTAGATATTCTTTGAAAATAGAATATATAATAAGAATCACTAGGGAAAATGATTTTAAGTGTGTAACCCAGCCCTGTCTCCCCGCTGTGAGATTCTGAGTCTGTAGTCCTGCAGCAGGGCCTGGGAATATGCATTCTTAATATACCAGCAGTCTAGCTGATGCTCTTAAGAGAAATCCATGTGTGATACTGAGAAGAGCCTGGAGCAATGGAGTGGTGATTGATGGAGTTGCGTAGTATGGACCCAGCCCTGTACAGTTACCATGGTACTGGTGTGGCAGCCATGTTTGACCCTCTAGAATAGGGCTCTTACTCAGTAAATACTGGAAAACTACTCCCTCGGGCATTCATTGGTTCATTCATTTACAGGGTCGTATGCCAATCACTCCTATCTAGTTCCAAAACATTTTATTCACCCCAAATCTGTACCCATTCAGCAGTCACTCCCCATTTCCCATTCTCTGCTCCTTACAACAACCAACCTACCTTCTGTCTCTATGAATTTATGTGTTCTGGACTTTTCTAGCAATGGAATCATACCGTATATGAAATTTCCTGTCTTGTGTCTTTCACTTAGCAGAATGTGTTTGAGGTCCATCCATGGTGTAGCATGCGTCGGTACTGCATTCATTCCTTTTTATAGCTGAAGAACACTTCGTGTATGCTTACACCACATTTTATTTAGCCATTCATTTATTGAGGGCTAGTTTGTCTGGTTCCAGCATGTGGTTATCATGAACAGGGCCTCTATAAACATGTACATGTAAAAACTCTTAAAACATCTTTCTGCAGAAGTATCAGCCTCTGATATTCTAGTTTAAACTGTCTTGTTGAAATTACCCAGGTAATTTTAATATGGAGCCAGTAATGAGAATCTGTGTTCAAGGTATTGATTTGAAGAAAGATTTAAATTTCTGTGTAACTTTAGCACCATGTAGCAGGCAAATTTCTTTTCTCGGACTGACGGAACATTCCTTCTTGAGTTCAGGGCATAGGGGTACTCAATAATGCAGGCGGGCCAGCGGGAGAAAGAGCTGTGATTCCAGGACAACTTGGATTGAGAATTGGTGTGAGTTAGCTCAGTCCTGCCTCAACATGGCCATAGCACATGAAGTCGTAAATAGCATCCTGAATGCATCCTCCTTTTTTCTCTCCAGAAGACTGCTTTCTAGCAATGCTTAATGAGAGAGGTGACGGGTAGCACATCTTCTACCTGTCGGCTGAATAACACGGCTGAATGAGCCAAAAATGATCCTCAGAGACCCCTCACAGTGATCTGAGAAGGGGCGTCAGGATCTGTCATGGCTGCATGTGACAAATATCTAGGGGAAAATGAAAAGAAATTGCGGCGGCAATTATTTTAATGAAAGAGACCCCTCAGAATCAGGCCCAGACGTTATCTTTTCCATGAACTACTCATTGATGTCTCAGAGAGGGATGTGCGTACCCTTTGATAGGAGGCTTTGTACTTCTGACAAAGCTTACTTCAGAGGAGTTCAGAAGATTCAAAGTGCTTTCTGCGGACCTGCTCGTAGTCCCTTTCAACCCCTGTGTGGGGCGGAGGGTAAGGGTTCTTCTCATCTCACCTGATGATGGGAAGCTGAGACGCAGAGGGTAAGTGGGGGTGAAAAGCTTTTCTTTCCGTCTTTTAGGATGGGACCAAGGCTCCTGGCTTCCAGGGTGCTGGGTGTTGGCCCTGTCACCTCCTTGCCTTTGCATCACAAGAGTGACATATAATAGTTACTAAATATATATATACACACACATATATCTGCCAACATAGAAATCAGCTATTTCTTTACTTTTTTTTTGCGAGAAAGACAAAGAGAGGGACAGACAGGAACAGACAGACAGAAAGGGAGAGAGATGAGAAGCAATCCTTCATTGATTGCTTTCTCATATGTGCTTTGACTGGTGGGCTCCAGCTGAGCCAGTGACCCCTTGATCAAGCCAGCAACCTTGGGCTCAAGCCAGTGACCTTGGGCTTCAAGCCAGTGACCTTTGGGCTCAAGCCAGTGACCTTTGGGCTCAAGGAAGCAACAATGGGGTCATGTCTATGATCCCATCCTCAAGCCAGCAACCTGGTGCTCAAGCTGACGACCCTGCACTCAAGCGGATGAGCCTGAGCTCAAGTTGGCGACCCCAGGGTTTCAAACCTGGGTCCTCTGCATCCCAGGCCTACACTCTATCCACTGCACCACTGCCTGGTCAGGCGGAAGTTAGCTATTTCCATGCTAACTCATGTACTAACATCAACTGCCGGAATTGAGTTCTCTGTCAGGCTTACAATACCATTATTGATTCACCGCGTGGGGAAATTATTCACATTGGACTTTATTATTGTTGTTTGGCTTCACACAGTTGTGTTAACATCATCAGTATTTCATCAGCTCTTCATAAGGTGCCACCCTTAGTTAGTAGCATGGAATGGGACACTTTCCTACCACATTTCATTTCAT
Source organism: Saccopteryx bilineata (assembly GCF_036850765.1). Classification (NCBI taxonomy): domain Eukaryota; kingdom Metazoa; phylum Chordata; class Mammalia; order Chiroptera; family Emballonuridae; genus Saccopteryx; species Saccopteryx bilineata. The sequence continues at coordinate 252,549,969 of NC_089494.1, forward strand.
CATCACAAGGACACTATTATTGTAAAGCAACCTTGGGAACATAGTCTACTTAAAAGATAACTTGAGGTGCGATTATTTTTTAGCACAAGATAAATACATTTTTTTTCCCAGATGAAACTTTTAATTGATATTGTTCATTTGATTGAACAGTTCTTGAATTGTTAAACCTTATTTCAGCACCACAACAGCATGTGATGCCCACTGTTCTGAGCACAGGACGAACATCAGAACATCAGAATTGCTGTGTGTCTTTATTATTTGTTTTAGCTGTTAAATTATAAAAATAATGACTACAAGCACAATATCAAAATAATTTAATTCACTTTAACTATCTAAATCTAAAATTTTGTTTTTATTACTTACAAGGCATAACACTATTGGGCTATATAATAATTTATTTAATTAAATCCCCCGATGTGGAAATTTAAATTGTCCCTAGTTCTTCAATAATTAAGAAGCTGTAATGATGAAACAATCCGGTATATATGCAGTTGTATGTGCCAAAAAGGAGGATACAGTTGGAGATAAGGGATTTTTAGATTAAAGTGTACCTATAGGTTTTATACATATATTTTGAAATATGTATATATTTATAATATAAATAGCTATAAATGAGTATAATATATATTTATGTGTGTGATATATTACATGTCTTCATATATTTTTACAGATTCTAGATATATGTTGTAACTCTTCCTGAGGAGATTTAATACAAAATCACCTTTCAAACCCTGGCTTACAGTACCTGCAATAGGCCAGAATCTCCTAGGCCTAGGGCATTTGCTGAATATTGATTTTATTTTTCCTTTTTCAAAGCCAGTCCATTAATTATGCATCACAGCTCGGTTAACTCTTCCATCCTCGTACATTGCCAGTCAGAATTAGAAAGCTATGTTTCCAGTCTATAATCTTTGTGAAAAAAAAAAAAATCTAACTTTTTTTTTTTAATAATTTTATTTTTTTAATGGGGTGACATCAATAAATCAGGATACATATATTCAAAGTTAACAAGTCCAGGTTATCTTGTCATTCAATTATGTTGCATACCCACCACCCAAAGTCAGATTGTCCTCTGTCACCTTCTATCTTGTTTTCTTTGTGCCCTTCCCCACCCCCTATCCCTCTCCCATTCCCCCCTCCCCCCCGTAACCACCACACTCTTATCAATGTCTCTTAGTTTCACTATTATGTCCCACCTACGTATGGAATAATACAGTTCCTGTTTTTTTCTGATTTACTTATTTCGCTTCGTATCATGTTATCAAGATCCCACCATTTTGCTGTAAATGTTCCGATGTCATCATTTCTTATGGCTGAGTAGTATTCCATAGTGTATATGTGCCACATCTTCTTTATCCAGTCATCTATTGATGGGCTTTTTGGTTGTTTCCATGTCCTGGCCACTGTGAACAATGCTGCAATAAACATGGGGCTGCATGTGTCTTTACGTATCAATGTTTCTGAGTTTTGGGGATATATACCCAGTAGAGGGATTGCTGGGTCATAAGGTAGTTCTATTTTCAGTTTTTTGAGGAACCACCATACTTTCTTCCATAATGGTTGTACTACTTTACATTCCCACCAACAGTGTATGAGGGTTCCTTTTTCTCCACAGCCTCTCCAACATTTGCTATTACCTGACTTGCTAATAACAGCTAATCGAACAGGTGTGAGGTGGTATCTCATTGCCGTTTTGATTTGCATTTCTCTAATAGCTAAAGAAGATGAGCATCTTTTCATATATCTGTTGGCCATTTGTATTTCTTCCTGGGAGAAGTGTCTATTCATATCCTCTTCCCATTTTTTTATTGGATTTTTTGTTTGTTTGTTGTTGAGTTTTATGAGTTCTTTGTATATTTTGGATATTAGGCCCTTATCTGAGCTGTTGTTTGAAAAAATCATTTCCCATTTAGTTGGCTTTCTGTTTATTTTGTTATCAGTTTCTCTTGCTGAGCAAAAACTTCTTAGTCTGATGTAGTCCCATTCATTAATTTTTGCCTTCACTTCTCTTGCCTGTGGAGTCAAATTCATAAAATGCTCTTTAAAACCCAGGTCCATGAGTTGAGTACCTATGTCTTCTTCTATGTACTTAATTGTTTCAGGTCTTATGTTTAGATCTTTGATCCATTTTGAGTTAATTTTTGTACAGGGGGAGAGACTGTAGTCCAGTTTCATTCTTTTGCATGTGGCTTTCCAGTTTTCCCAGCACCATTTATTGAAGAGGATTTCTTTTCTCCATTGTGTGTAGTTGGCCCCTTTATCAAAAATTATTTGACTATATATATATATGTGGTTTTATTTCTGGAGTTTCTATTCTGTTCCATTGGTCTGAGTGTCTATTTTTCTGCCAATACCATGCTGTTTTGATTGTCGTGGCCCTATAATAGAGTTTGAAGTCAGGTATTGTTATGCCCCCAGCTTCATTCTTTTTCTTTAGGATTGCTTTGGCTATTCGGGGTTTAAAAAAAATCTAACTTTTAAAAATCATATACACCTGATCGATTTTTATATAACCGTTACTTTTGATGCAGTACAGAAGTCATTATCAAATTGTTTGTCCTGCACCTTGCTTCTGTAAAACCAGCAGTAAAATTCAGCAAAACAGTAGGTTTCTGCTTCACAGGACAGGCAGTTTTTGGTGACTTATCGGGAGGACTCGGCATCTGCTCACGCGGAATGCTTATCGTCCTCACAGATGGAAGTTCCCAGGCTGACTGTGGAAAGAACCGAGCTATAACCCCAGGGAAGAAGTTGTAGACTACACAGAACTTTCCAAGTCTGTGCAACTGTTGTTTCTAATTTTTATTATGATTAATAGTGATTTTGTGCATATCTTTTTAATGGTACGGGGATTTTTGAGCAAGAGTACGGTTGTCTTTGTGCTTTATGCCCACCTGTGGTTTTGCAAAGAACCAGTCCTGGAGAATAAAAATGTAAGAAAGAAATGGGATGCTTCAGCCTTCCTGAACAGTTTATACTTTGAGAAAATGTGTTCTTAGATAAGATCTCAACTTAAAAGGCTTACGGGATATCAAGAAATCACCGCTCTGAAGCCTTCCTTATTAAAAAGTACATAGACACCAGCTTTGTCACAGATAGCGCTCTTGGTTATCGGGAAGCTATTGTGCTCACATAGGATAATTAAGTCACTGGCTATGAGCTTATTGAATATTTCAAGGGAAAAATTATTTCATAAAAAATATTGTACCAGTCTGAGCATAATCATTGTTACTGGCACATTTAGTTTTTCATTACTAAAATATTGCTGCATTTTGCAGCCTCATACTGATATGAAGAGTGATCAGATTTAAGGAGAAATATTTGTGCACAGTCTACCTAAATGAACACTTTCAAATAGTTCTATCATATTCGTATATCTAAGTCAGAGAAAAATGAAATATTTGGGGGAGCACATATATTGGTACAGAGTATCACCTGAGAAGCAATTCTAGATCACAGAGGGTTCTTGGGTTACAACAATCTCAACATATGATGTTTCGAATTTATGAGGCTCATGCCCGTAAAAACTTAAACATTTGAGATATGAGTGTTTTGGCTCATACCATTATCTCCATACTTACGGACTACATGGGTGAACTAGTTTGGTTGTGCGCAGCAGAAGAATACACAGTGACGTGGACTATGAGTGAGGGAGTTGGGCTTTATCTGTGGCTTAGTTGTGTTTTTATGTTCTAGATTATAATGTTTTTGTCCATGACAGAGACAGAGAGAGGGACAGATAGGGACAGACAGACAGGAAGGAGAGAGATGAGAAGCATCAATTCTTCGTTGTGGCTCCATAGTCTCCTTAGTTGTTCATTGATTGCTTTCTCATATGTGCCTTGATGGGGGGGGGGGGACTGCAGCAGAGCGATTGACCCCTTGCTCAAGCCAGTGACCTTGGGCTCAAGCCAGCAACCATGGGTTCACGTCAATGATCCCACACTCCAGCCAGTGACCTTGCGCGCAAGCCAGCGACCTCGTCCTTCTGAACCTGGGTCCTTTGCATCCCAGTCCGAAGCTCTATCCACTGCGCCACTTCCTGGTGAGACTAGGTTATGATTTTACAACTGTGTTAGGATAGGTAAGTGACTTACGGTACGGTGTGTTTTGACTTACACCAAAATTTGGGTTACGACACTGTCATAGGAACAGAACTGTGTCACAATCTGAGGCCCCTCTGTATATCATATGTTACTCTCAAGAATAAGGACACAGCCCTGTCCGGTTGGCTCAGTGGTAGAGCGTCGGCCTGGCGTGCAGGAGTCCTGGATTCGATTCCTGGCCAGGGCACACAGGAGAAGCGCCCATCTGCTTCTCTACCCCTCCCCCTCTCCTTCCTCTCTGTCTCTCTCTTCCCCTCCCGCAGCCGAGGCTCCATTGGAGCAAAGATGGCCTGGGCACTGGGGATGGCTCTGTAGCCTCTGCCTCAGGCGCTAGAATGGCTCTGGATGCAACAGAATGACGCCCCATAGGGGCAGAACATCGCCCCCTGGTGGGCATGCCGGGTGGTCCCAGTCGGGCGCATGCGGGAGTCTGTCTGACTGCCTCCCAGTTTCCAGATTCAGAAAAATACAAAAAAAAAAAAAAAAGAATGAGGACACAAATTCAAGAATTTCAGGGTGCCTGTAGTTAGCATGACTAAGACTAAGCAGCCAGCAACTGTTCTCATCTACTGTACCCAGTTTAGGTCTCCCAGCGCCAAAACAAGCTCATGTTCAAGTGCCATCATTTATTAGACAAGTTCATCTTAGGGCATGGAATCTCTGTGTCGTTCAACATTATTGCCTCTGAAATGGATACAGTTGTAGCAGTTATTTCACAAGTCTCCTAGACAGCTAATCATTACTGGACATGCAAAGTATTCAATAGTTGGCACAGTGTCTTATACAGAGGAAGTATTCACTATCACCCTCAACAATCGGATGCATCTCTGGGGCTACTGTGTTTAGTTGTCCCTAAGAGAACTGTCCCCAGTCCCCATGCTTTGAAATTTTTTTGAAAGCAGAAAGTAAAGGGAAAAGGAAAGGGAAGAAGTGATATTTATGGGTAGCTATTTCATTCTAAACACTCGTCTAAGTACTTGATTTCATTTAATCTTTTCACCAGTCTTACAATGTCAAGAAAATAAGGCTTAAAATGGTTATTACGTGAGAACATGCACAAGGTTAGAAGTGTATGGAACAATTATTTCCAACAGTCAGTTTGGCTGCAAGATTGGAGGTAGAGACTCAGTACTGATGATGTATGTACTATGGACTTCATCTTCCTCCACCCCCTGGCATCTCCAATAACACCACTAATGCATAATGAAAGGGACTGTGATTTTGAACTTTGGCCCTTTCATTTCAAACTATAGGCTTTATCCCTGTCGCTTTCTATTATCCAAGTCTGCGTTAAGTATCTATATTACCACGTTGGAGGGACACACAGTATATTAGTTTTATTGGCCCCCAAGGAAAGAAAATTGCAGCTTCCTTTATTCTATTGAGTTGGCCATGATCTATAAGATATCTGAAAATCTAGCCATTTCTACTCTAGACTTTAAAAAAAAACTATAATTTTCTAGTCTAAACAGAAAAAAATTTTCCCAGTAGGAGTGGTCACTGTGATATAGAGAAACTATGTGGGGGTGGGGTGGGGGTGGAGAGAGGTAGGAAAAAGTAAAGGGAGAAGAAATAAATGGTGATGGAAGGAGACTTGACTTGGGGTGATGAGCTCATAGTACAGTGTACAGATGCTATAATATAGAATTGTACTCCTGTTAACTTTATTAACCAGCCACACCAGTAAATTAAAAAAAAATGTTTTTAAATGAAAATATGTGGCACTTACTACATTTTCCATTAGCTGGTCACGTGTGTTGGCATGCTAGATATAGTAGAAAAACATGGGCCTGAAAATCCATATCTTCTGGTTCCCATCATACTCAACCACTTTATGAGTGTGTGACTTTGAAAGTTGTTTAGCCTCTTCAAACCCCAATTGTTTGGATCAGTTTGAACAATAATAGTACCTACCCCATGAAATGCATATTTGGATAAATGAGATAGCATATGGGAAGCCCTTGCACTAGGATGGACCCACATTAAGCCTTTCAAAATGGTACATGACATCAGAAACGGCTGAGCACCCATTTTTGGAACTGGGCACCATTAACACCTGTAATAAGAGTAGATTAATCCCAGGAGACAAATTAGATTCCCAGGCACTGCTATAAAAGGACAAAGATGTAAGTTTACATATATCATTACCACGCAATTTGCTTAGGTGAAAAATGCAGCATTTGCCAGTTCCCAAGGCTTCGAGCAGTCTAGGCAATCACTAGTGAACAACTGGATGTTCAGAGAAAACCAATTAACCAGTCTACGCAAAGATCCCTGGTGTAAAGGAGTGAATTTAAGCACAAATCATTTTAAAGCTCATCTTTGTATATTGTGTGTTTGCTAATTGGCTGGACTGAACTTATTCTTGCTCTGCTCCTGTGGGGCCAGCAGCTAAGTCAAGAGCTTCAGGAAATTCCACAAAATCTGGATGGTTAGTGTCTTTGGGAAATAAAGGAGAAAGATCTGACAGCACAGGGATTGCATACACGCAAGTGAGTGTCGAGGGGGGTCTGAGTCTGCCCTTCTTAAATGGAGCAAGCCATCTCTGGGGAGGAGAGCCCACACCTCTCACATGGGCACTAGAAGCAAGCAGGACCGACCTTTCATCTGAACTGCTTACCCCCACGGGCATTAGTGTGATTGGTCCACCTTCCATCCTAGCTAGGTTATCTTGCCATACATACATACCCTTTGGCCACACCTTTCCTCCTCATGCATGCTGGGACCGATTTCTAGAGACTCAGACCAGAATGACACCTCTGTCTTTAGCCCCTGGAAAGTCCTGAACTCCCATTCTGACATTTTTAACCCTTTAGTGCATCCTTCACTAGACTGAAGAGTCCTAATGAGGAAGGGTCACATTTCTGCCTCAGTAAATCCTAACACCTTGCATAGTGATTAGGAACAGTCAGGCCTTAGCTTGTATGGAATGACTGACTGAAGCAATGAGAAATAGACTATGGGGTGGTTTAGATATTGGACCTGCTGACAATGAGCTGTGTGACCTTTAAGGACATCATTTAGCCTTCAGGTCATATTGTCTATGTTACGTAAAGATTGGATTAGGTGAGCTACAAAGTCTCTTCCAATTCCAAAATGATTGGATCTAGGGAAATGCCTAATCTCCTTTGTTCGTTTCATTTCTATTTTAAGCTCAACCATACTGACTTGGGATAAGCTTGTAATAGCTCCATAACCAGGATATTAGCAATATAATCCTTATTTCTTAGGATCTCTGTAAGAACTAATTAATAAATAATGTAGAGACACTTAGATGAAATACAAAAAAGAAAAGAGGAAATTACTTATTATATTTTCATAATTGCGTTTTAAATGGTAATAGTTGTAGGTCTATGTTTCACTTATGAACAGAGCTTTAGCTATTAGTGCTTGTAAAAAAATATTAGTTCTAATTTTACATTCTGAAACTTTCCCCTGCAGAAGTAATTTTCCTCCTTTATTGTTTTTTCAACTTTTGTCATAAAACCCTCTACAACCCGGCGGATTTATTGCAATAAATCTTTAAGCCCTGCGTCGTTCTTTCATGAGAGGAAAGGGTCTGCAGTGTGCCTCTCTCCCCCAAGCTCCCACGGCCGAAACGGTGCCTGGGAAGGGGCAGGTGCTGCGAAGCTGCCTGCTGCTGGAGTGAAGGAAGGAGAACAAAAATAACGACAGCAGTAAACAACCCGTGGCCACGGGAAGGCCTGAGCTCATGATGGATTTCCAATGATTTCTGGCATCATGTCTTCAAAGGTTTTATCACTCCTGGGTATTTGCAGGAGGCCTCCCCTAGCAAATGCTGTAAAAACAAAATCAGCTCTGGGCTTGGAAGTGTTTGGAGTGGTGCGTTGGGACCTTTCACGTTGGACTAAGGAAGTGGCCGATGAGAACAAGGCTGCCAGGCGGTGTGTCTCTGGGCCTTTCGGAGAGAGGGGGCTAGGATGTTTGAAAACAGAGAGGGGCTCTATGTGTAATGCCACTTGGGTGGAGGGAAGGGACTTCCTGATGCTGTGTGGCTCTGCACATCCCTGGATGACAGGCCACTGCAGAGGTGAACGTGGTCCAGGCGCAGGCTGGGAGGGTCAGAATTCCCAGGCTGCCTCACGTGCAGCAGAAGCAGGAAGCAGACATGGTATCCTACAGAGCGACTGCTCCCTAAGCTGGAGTAAATCATTCTACTTTCTTTATACAGTGTGTCCGTAAAGTCATGGTGCACTTTTGACCGGTTCCAGGAAAGCAACAAAAGATGATAGAAATGTGAAATCTGCACCAAATAAAAGGAAAACCTTCCCAGTTTCTGTAGGATGATGTGGCAGCATGTGCACGTGCACAGATGATGACGTAACACCGTGTATACAGCAGAGCAGCCCATGGCCATGCCAGTTGAGATGTGGACGGTACAGAGGAAAGTTCAGTGTGTTCTGTGGCTCACTAAATTCGAATCCGTGACCAAAGTGCAATGTCAATATTAGCGCGTTTATAACGAAGCGCCACCACATAGGAATAACATTACTCAGTGGGATAAGCTGTTGAAGGAAACCGGCAGTTTGGTGGAGAAACCCCGTTCTGGTAGGCCATCAGTCAGTGACGAGTCTGTAGAGGCTATACGGGATAGCTACCTGAGGAGCCTAAAAAATCGAACTGCACTGAATAGGTATGAAACTGGGAGAGTTTTCCTTTTATTTGGGGCAGATTTCACATTTCTATCATCTTTTGTTGCTTTCCTGTGACCGGTCAAAAGTGCACCATGACTTTACGGACACACTGTATTATGCTTTCATCTCATTACAGTATTTCTGCCATATGCAAGAATATTTCCTCTTCAGTAAGAAAACTTCTTAGGTATGCAAACTCTCTAAAGACTCTCCTTGCGTTCCCTTTGCAGGTTTTTAGGTAATAATTCACAATCTCAATAGAGGAAATATTGCTACTTCCTGATGACATCCCAGTTATGAGTTTTCTCTGGATCACAAAGTGATGCCATCAATGTGTCCACTACAGCTTTTGTCATTAGTGATAAAAGATTTGCACCAATCTTTGCTCATTCTTCTTGTGATCAAGACACATAGTTGAATACATTTGTTTGGGGCAAAGAGTGCAAGGCTGTGACTCTGAAACAGAATTGTGATGTGTGGTTCGTAAGAAAATTATCACTGGTGTTGCATTCACATTGTCAGTGGCCCCAAGGTTGGCCCCTTTGAGACAAGTAAGTTTGAGCTGATGGCATGAAGGTGTCACTTCGTAAAAATTTTATGGCCTTAGAAAAATCTGTTATCAGGGTTGTTTTCTGAATTTGAACATCTTTGATGCTTCTTTGTTTCTTCTTTGCTTCTGTGTCTTGACCTTGATTGGTTAGTATTAGTTTTCTATCATTGTGTAACAAATTAACACAAACTTGCTGGCTTGCACCAATGTACATTTATTATCTCACAGTTTTGTGGGTCAGGAGTCTGAGCACAGCGTAGAGGGGTCGTTTGCTTAGGCTTTCACAAGATCTGAGCCAGAGGTGAGTTCTCACCTGGAGGTTTTCTTGGGGATGAATATGTTTCAGTGCTCATATGTTTGTTGCCACTTTCAATTACTTGCAGCTTGCTTCTTCAAAGCCAATAGGAGGGAAAAAGAGAAAGAGAGAGACAGAGAGAGAGAGGGACTTCAGCAACATAGACACGACAGCTTATATAATGCAGTCATGCACATTGTATCTTCTCTTGGTTAGAATCAAGTAACAGGTCTTGCCCAAACCAAGGAAGAGAGTTACACAAAGACATGACTTTCAGCAGGTGAGGGTCCTGAAGAGCTACCTGAAGTATCTGTCGGTCCCATGTTTCCTCCGGGTCCTCTCTTCGTGTGTGGGCCCTATTACTTCTCTGGAATGTCTAATTCCAGGTCTGACAGATTCTACGTCTCCTTCTTCTCTGACCCCAGTTGTTCGTTTTAGACATTATTCCTCCCTTAAAAACTTATCACATGTGGTCTGCAGGGATTTTGAATGTTTGTTCACTCAGCAAGTGTTTATTAATCACCTACTATATAAAGTTATATTGAAAATGTAAAAATAATGAACCAAAGCAAACACAAAAACAAAGCAAAATAATGTGTTCATGAAGCTAACACTAAAAACTCCATGAATTTCGGATACCCAGCTGCTTATCCCAATTAGGAATGAATATAAGCAAATGAGCAATGATAATTCACCCAAGTGCTGTAAGGTGTGTGCAGTGGGGGTGGGGGGAGGTGATACATTCAGGGCCACCCCCGAAAGCCTGGCAACAGAGTAACCCTCAGAAAACCAGACTATTCCTTATTGCCTAGAACGGGTAAGAAAAATGATATTTGTTTTCTCATTTCAGCCTCACAGAAACCTAATAAGGTTGTATCAGTGACAACATTCAATCAGAAAAGAAAACTGAGGTCAATAAAGCAGTCACAGGTCAAAAAGCTTGTAAATCACACCTGTGAAATTTGAGCCCAGATAGTCATCCCACTCACATTAGATTGGTATTCATTTGGAATACAGAGATTTGCTTATTTTTGTGTTTTATCCTTAATTTAGAAATACCCTTTGTGTAACGAATTTGGACGAATCATCCATCTCTCTGTTGACTGTGATTCAATAGCATTCAAGAATATTTTTTGAATAAATTTGAATTTCAGTAGTGCATAAACAATATTTAATTTGTCACTTTATTAGTAATGAGATGGAAGCTTTAATTATTGTTATTGAGGACTTAGCTACTTAAAGAATCAGGCCTCATAGATGCCTCTCATTTAAATGTGCATTTTAATAAAGCATTTGTTCTAAAAGTTGAAAAATATTTTAATAGTTTCAACTCACCTCAAACTTAAGTATTTTGTGATGCATTAGAAGAAATATTTTTAGAATCAGAACCCATCAGCATTGGCACAGAATGAACATTCTAAGTCTCAGTTTGATAGAGAATTCGACTGGAAAGACATTTTCCTCTCGGTGGGATTAGTGTGTTTATGTTCAGTGTTATAAATAGAACAGATCCATAGCCAATTGTAAATGGCTTCTTCCAAAATTACTTCTCTCTACTTGTGTAAATGTAGACTATCTGTCACTGTGATAAAGCGTTATGGCTAGTAAACATTTATCTATCCAAAAGCAAAAAAGATATGAGTATTGAGATTTTCGAGTGATTTATAAGAAAGCTGTTTTAGGGGTGGCTCTGGACTTTAGTCATGGTTTAGCCTGGTTTAGGAGGAAGTGGTACTGGACACTCTGTGTTTTATATACATGGACACCATCAGTCATTGTAACAACCTGCTGACTTTTCTCATCCCCATTTAACACGCATCACAGAGGCAGAGTCTCAAAAGCAGTGTAGTGTTTGCTCAAGGTCTAACCTCAGTATAGTGCTCACAGATTGCAAAGCTTTTTCTTGCACAAGAGTGTTTTGTTAGTTATTTCCTCTGGATGTGTGATGTGTAATATATATTCATAAAAGCAATTCACATTTCTTTGCCCTTCCAACAACCCTGAATGATGAGGAAGACAGAGAAGCCATTTCTATGCTCGTAATGTGTCTGAGTGTCCTGTAGTTTGGGGGGGCTAACTGTTCTACAGCTAGAGGCTGGGCTTCTATTTGGTACCTGGAAGGTACCGAACACACACAAAACCTCAGCCTATCCCAGAGAATAACAAATCTTGACAAAGCATGACAGTGCATTTTCTCACAATATAAATAAAAGCCCAAAGGCCTCTCTGATTCATTCATGCTGTTTCTGACAGCCCCTTCCTCCCCATCTGGCTAATCCTCTGCATAGACCAGAGTTTGTTATGTGCTCCATTCCGCATTTCTTCAGTCTCTACTTTTTTTACATGAGGACTCAGCCAGAAGCCTCCAACTTCAGTCTAATCCCCACCTAAGTGTCTGAGGATGAACCTGTTCCTTCTTCAAGAAGTGCTCACCACTCAAAAGGAGAAGCTTTTAAAAAATAACAGCATTTTCTCATTATAAAACATAACTCATGTTGGCCTTAGATGGTTTAGAAAAATCTTTAGAAAAGCATGAATAAAAAGTTTGTTTTTACAACCTACCCTGTTTACTTCTATTAGCTTTCTGGTTTATACATGCTAATTAATACTTCTGTGACCATACACAACATTCAGATTACACTGCACACACTGTAGGTAAACTGCTTTTTTTAACCTAACTATATACCATCAATACGCTCTCCTGTTATTACATATTCTTTTGCATCACCACTTGTTATGGCTCTGTAGAATTCCACACACAAAAGCATATAAAGATCTATATTAATTTATCTAACTAGCTCCTTATTTTGACATATTTAGATTCTTATTTTCAATTTTTCAATATTATAAATACCAATAAAATGAACATACTGTGGATAAATAGATAAACAACTAAGAGATTGCATCTCTTATTTCCTTAGTGTAGATTTTGACAAGAAAAATTCTCTGTATTAAAACAAATGCGCACAGAGATGAGAAAAATGTCTCAGCCATGTCCCAAAGTCTGTCTGTCTATAAGGCGGCCTTCTTACACTGTGAATATTGGGAAAGGCATTACGGAGGTGGGTAGCTACACTGTCAGGAAGTGGCTTTCCATTCACTTCTCTTGCCTCTGATTCCCTAGCTGCTCTCCTTCCCACTGTCCCTATCCTCATAGTGAGTCTACCGTCACCTTCTGCATACATGGGAGCCAGGAAGTCTTTCCTCACGGACCGGACCGTACTCCACACTAAGACACCTGGGGCGTCTCTGACAAATCAACGGGGTTTGAGACTAGGGACTGGGAAGTGATATCGACAGAGAAAAGTAGATAAAGGACACATGGGAAATGCTGTGGTGAAGAACTTGATTGTACTGAGTAACTTATTGCTCTGTAAGATCTGCTCCCTGTGGCCGATGGCCTGATTGTGGGAAGGAACGGAGGGATCCTCAGTGCCTCTGCAGGAAGCTGCTGCCGGGTGAGGGCTTGGCAGGACAAGGAATGAAATTAGATCGTCTACGCTCTAAGAGACTTTGAAGATCTATGTAGACCAAATGCCATTTGTATGTACTTTATCGTCTTCATAGCACTTGCAGCTATCTGAATTTGTTTATATATGCTACTCTCTCGTTAGAAGGTCAACTCCAGGCGACAGGAAGCTTGCCTAACTTATTTCCTTTATATCTCTAGCATCTAGTACAACATACGGCATAATTTTGATTTCAAATAACATTGTTGGGATACAAGGATGAAAGAATTGTTATTTTCCTCTGACCCTTTAAGTACTTAGAAATTTTCTGTTTTGTCGATGGGATCACGTATCTTCTCTGCATATGTGCACCTCCATAGATTTAGGGAATGTACCCCAAGGACAGAGGAACATAATGTAGGGAAAAGTTTGTACCAACAAACCAAATACTTACCTTAAAGGGCAAACTAAATGACCACTTATTAAATATTTGTTTACTAAGTGGAGGCCAATTAACATTGTCAGTTTCTGATTTTAGCACCAGATAGGACATCCTGAATCTGGCCTTCCTAGATAAGGCTTACTGACATTTTCTCTAGAAACACTCTTTCAGTCAACATAAAACGATGCCTATCTCAACTCTGGTTAATATAAGAATTTGTATGAGGAGAAAAACCATTTGAAGGAGAAAAAAAGTCATTGGAATCAATCATTTGTAGGTTAAGGCTCAAATGTTACATTTCCCTTTTGATGGATTTAAATGGTTGTAATATATTTAAATGGAAAAATAAATCAAATTTCCCAGATGAAAGTAATGTGGTTATTTCAATACAAATGTCAGTCCAGCTGCCCAGTTCTTTGTTAATGGAACTCATCTTTCTGAATGCTTATGTGATATTCACGTTGCCATCTGGGTTATTTACATAAGCCTAGTCTAGGTTGCTTCTTTAAAAATCCTTAATGAATGCAGAGCTTAGAGAGTAGAAAGAAAATGCAAAATCAAAACCATTAAGGTATGAGTGGAAAAGCCATTTGTTCTCATTAAACATGACTTTAAACTGTCTAGATAGGAGCCTAAACATTTTTCCAACTAAAGCATTTAATTTTCTTTTTTCTCCAGTCTCTGATGACATCAAGACTGTTCCCAGAAAACAAACAAAAAATCCTCCTAGGAGCAGTCCCTCTTGTCTAAGGTCCCAGCACATTGGCTGGGCTCTGCATCTAAGCACCTACCATAGACTGTTAAAATGCCGTCTCTATAAAGATTAACTATTGTAAACACTTGCTGCTTGCCAGTCACTGTGATGTTGTGAAAACAAAGTAATCTTAACCTCAGAGAAGTTGCTTTCTCAGAGGGAGTCACTAACCAAGTAAGCAAATAAAGTTATGCTACAGCCCCAGGTAAATGAAGGTGTAAAGAGAAATGAAGCACAGTAAAGGCTAAAGATCTTACTTGAGTTTTACCTATCTCTGATTTAATTTGCACCTGTTCAGCTCATACCTTCCTATCAGTGATATCAAACTACTCAGGTTCCCAATTTTCCATTTCCTCTTTCTCTTTCACCGAACACATCGCTGGAATGTCTTTAATCTTGGATGTTCTTCCAGGAAATGTCTGATCATCTTTCAAACTCCGGGTGGAGTGTTGCCTCCTCCGTGAGCTCTCTCTACCTTCCCCTCCCCTTTCCCCCCTCCTCCCATTCCTCCAGAGCTACTCACCTCATTCTACCACCAAACCTCCTGCAGAATGTGTATCAATATCCTATTTCATTTTAACCAATATTTTCTTATTAGATTGGGAAGTTTCTCTATTAGATTGGGAAGTTTCCCTGAAGGCAAGAAATAACTTTTAACACAATTGTTGCACAGGCTGTGTACTCCAAGAATGGTTTTGAGTGAATGTATGAATGAATGAAGAATGAATGAAATTCTTCTACTGTATCTTCAACAATAAATTAAACCCCAGATCTTGGGGAGTAGCTAACACAAAGTAGATTCTTAATAATAATTTATTGTATAAATTGTGTTTCATTAAAAATATATATATATATAAAACTATTGAATAATACATAAGAAATAATTTTTACATTTGGATAAATTTTGCCTAAAAGACATATTCTCAGAAGCCAATTGTTATAATCAGTTGCTACCTAATTCCTTTTATTAAATTCTTCCTTCTTTATCTATAATATAGTCATTGATAAGGAACTATTTATACATAGATCGAAACATATCTTCATGAAAACATTATCTGTAAGTCCATTTGTATAATTCAGCGGGTGGGTTGCGTTGGTCTTCCATACGTAGGGTTCCTGACTCTTCGGAGTGATGCTGATACTTCATGCCACTACAGTTCCGGTCTTTGCTAGGGTTCGGATTGTAGCTGTGCTCAGCAGAGCAGGAGCAGAGACAGTATCTCCAATAGACGAAAGGGCCCGAACACAGAGGCGTTCTTTCCACCCAGTAATTTATCAGCAGTGGCGATTCAAGGCCCCTTTGTCAAATATGAGCGCTGGGGTAAGGAACGGGTAATGTCGTCTCATGGAAGCATCCCTATCCTGCTCATGTTCTTTACGCGTGCCCTTGCCTGTGAGGCGGCTTCCTCCCCCCCCCTCTGATGGAGTGCAGGCACTGTCCCAGTCTTGAGATTAATCACAACCTGGCAAAGTTAGCCGTCTGCGTCACAACGTTTGAACACAGGAGATAAATTGATCTAAACTTCTAAAAAGTATTGATGTGACTGGCATTCCGATTGCCACACCATCCTCTTTCTCACCTCATGAAACATGGCTTCCTATCTTTGTCATGTGAAGAGAAAAAGTGCTAACAAGGTACTCTCAGAAGTGGACGGTGGCCTCTACAGGGAAGTATAATCGTCTCCAACCTTCCTGTAAATACTCGCAGTTCTCCCATTGAGCAGAACTCAGTGACTGCTGCTTAATACCAGAAAGAGGAGTCAGAAAAATCTATTTCTCACTGAAGAGTCAGCTCAATATTGAAGCACAGTTCTAAGAAATATTGGAACCTTAGAACTTTCATCTGTATCAAAGAATTCACACAAGTATATATATATGATATATTCACAGATTAAATATTTTCTTTACACAAGCAATCTTTTCTTGATGAATGAAGCAATATAACTTGGGAAATAACACCTTGGGTCAAACTGAACAACTGGGCCCTGAAATGGGCTGCATTCTATGAGGGAGCTGCATCTATCCACAGAGCTTAAAAGTTCCATACTTGAAAAGTGTGATGGAACGCTAATTTATTTAGACTTAACTAAGATTTGTTTACTGAATTTTAGTGCATCAAGGGAACAAGAATAAATGCACCGACTTTTAAGAGAACTCGGCCATACCTCCCATTTGTGAAATTCAGCAGAGTGCTTGCTCAATGGAAATTGAGTTCTCTAAGCACAGTAAGGGAGAAGGCATTTCTGAGCTGATGAGGCCAAACTAAGACAGAGTGTATCGGCCTGGTCTGTTTTGGTTGTTTTTTTAGTTTCCTCTGGCTCTTGTCACAAATGACCACAGACTGGGTGGCTTAAAACTATGGAATCTTGTTCTGAAGGCTAGACGTCAAATCAAGGAGTCGGCTAGTCCTGCTCTCTCCAGAAGACCCCAGGGACACACCCTACCATTGTTTCTGGTGGCTGCTGACAGTCTTTGGTGTTTTGTGGCTTTTCTATTTTAGTTATTTTTTATTTTTTAATCAGAGTTGCCATTCAATATTATATTCGTTTCACGTGTACACCCCAGTGATTAGTCATTATATAACTAAATGATCATCTTGATAAATCTTGTATCCATCTGACACCATGCATGGGTATAATAATATTATTGACTGTATTCCCTACGCTGCACTTTTCATCCCCGTGACTATTCTGTAACTGCCAATTCGTACTTCTTAATCTCTTAATTTTTTTCACCTCTCATCCCCAACCCTTCCTATCTGGCAACCTTCAAAATGTTCTCTGTATCTATGAGTCTGTTTCTGTTCTGTTTGTTTCTTTATTTTTGTTTGTTTGTTTATTTTTGATTCAGTTGTTGATAGATATGCATGTCATGGCTTTTAGCTGTTTCAGTTCAGTTCCTGCCCAGGTCCTTCTTATGAAAACAACTGGAAAGTCAGATGGGAGTGAGGTCACTGAGGCCTTGAGTAGTGGGGTCGAGAGAAGGCGTGGCAGGAGTGTGACAGAGGGGCACTTAGAGCTCCGCCTCTCCGTGCGGAGCCCTGCCTGCCCGGTGTGGACAGGCTCCGTGTGTGAGGGAGGCAGCGTAGGCTGTACGGCTAGCACACTGCCAAGAAACAGTCCGTGGCCTGAATAAGGGAC
This sequence comes from Saccopteryx bilineata, assembly GCF_036850765.1. Taxonomy (NCBI): domain Eukaryota; kingdom Metazoa; phylum Chordata; class Mammalia; order Chiroptera; family Emballonuridae; genus Saccopteryx; species Saccopteryx bilineata. The sequence continues at coordinate 252,567,360 of NC_089494.1, forward strand.
AGGAGACAACAAGTGATACTGACAAAAGAACAGAAGTCTGATTTAGAAGGGAGGAGGCGACCAGACCCAGTGCGGTCTGAGGGAAGCGATGGGAAACCAGACTTGGAAGACAAGATAGAGGTCATTCCTGGCATTCAGGGAAGTGGGATGGAGGAGGAAACGGATATTATGTAGGTTTGAGGTTTCTCTAAGAGGCCCCTCCCATGCCTCAACCAGGATGGACTGTGCACTGATCTGTGTTCTAATAGCATTTTATTTAAGCTGTTCTAAGAGAATGCTACTCAAATTGTAGTCTGCAAGAGGGGGCTGCCTTGCAAGCTCCAGGCTACTTACTGGCAAGGACAAAGGACTGAATTGATCATAAGCTATGGCAGCAATTTGTTATTGTCAAAACATCCATAAGCGCTGTTTTGGATTTCACAAAAGTGTCTGTGTAGAATGAATTGGGATGAAAAAAAGTGAAATTTATCCTTCACTGTAGACAGTTTGAGAAACAAGTTCTGTAGAACTATTCAGTGTCACTGAACCGAAATCTAGTTTGTGCTCCTGGCCCTTTCGTAGCTTGTCAGTTCTGTGTGGATGGTAGAGGGATGCATCTGAATCCTTTATGAACAACCAGCTTCAAGCATGGGTGCACAGCACACACGATCAAGAAATAATTAAAATGGAATTGACCTTGATAATTTGTTGGTAATTTTTTTTTTTATTGTTATGAGAGCATTTCAGTTTGGCCACAGATCTGGGATTTGGGAATAGACACAAGCAGGAATAAATGCAAATATATACACAAAGGCAGGCAAGAGGAAATCCTCATAGGGTGTTATAAAAGCGAGAAGAGTGATGAAGGGGAGCTAGAACAGGTAGACCAGTAGTATGTTTCAAGCTTTAGGGAAGAAGCTCTTAGAGAAGAACAGGTTCAAGATGTAGACAAATGAGAGGCTAAAACTGAAACAGTCTTCAAAATCACATGACAATGAGTTCCCAGTGATGGATATATGTCTCTTCTGGGGTTGTTGCTTCTGCTTTGGACTCAGTTAAACATCTGCTCGTGTAGAATAGGATAAGTGCTTCCAGTTTCCAAGGTCACTGAGTATGATTCATCTCAAAATAAGCAACCCAGGGTTCTTGACCCAACAGAACCCTGCTCTAGGTGATAACTTTCCTTAAGAAAGACAGATCATTACTGATTTACTATATGTTCAGTGTGTTGACAGACTGAAGCCATTCTGGGCTAAGAGTCTGCTACACACCTATGCAAGCTTTTGTTGTCACACCTGCTCTACCTAAGGAAGTTCATTTAGTTTCTATCTGTGAAATATAAAATTGAATTCTTCTAAATGCCCTGAGCTCTCTGTAAGCACCAGCCTATGTTGCCAAAGTCACAATTTGCAAGGAATCTAAGCCATATTCTAATCAGAGTCTGGGCAGACTTGAAAGGATTTTAGTGATAATCTAGACAAGCTTTTATTTTACAGGAAAGGTAACTAAGGCACAAAGTATAGGAAAATAGCTAGCGTATGTTCATATTATGAGCTATTCCAAATCAACTAGAATGAAAGTTCCCAGTCCATAAAATCCTGAACACTTTCCATTATACCTCCTTGCTTCTCAGTTAACTCTCCAGTCATGGCATTGCAGATGTCTCAACAGATAAAAGATTATCCCAGACCTGGGAACTAGTTGGTTGTTCTGGAAAAGTAAACTCTGATGTGTCTTAATTATTATTATTATTATTAAGTGAGAGGTGGGGAGGCAGAGAAATGGACTCCTTCATGTGCCCTGACTGGGATCTACCCAGCAAGCCTCCTCTGAGGTGATGCTCTGCCTATCTGGGGCTGCTGCTCCATTGCTTGGCAACTGAGCTATTTCAACACCTGAGGTAAGGCCATGGAGCCATCCTCAGTGCAAGGGGTCAACTTGTTTGAATGGAACTATGGCTGCAAGAAAGGAAGAAAGAGAGAGAGAGAGAGAGAAAGGGGAGGGGTGGAGAAGCAGATGGTCACTTCTCCTGTGTGCCCTGGGAATCAAACCCAGGACTTCCACACATTGAACTGATGCTCTACTGCTGATCCAACCGGCCAGGGCCTTATGTGTCATTTTTGTCATTGCCTCATAAATACAGAAGATCTCCCTGTGCTTCAGGATATTATAGCATTCCATGGTTAAGATGGGCACGACAAACAAGTAGCAGTAAACATTGGCAGAATAAAATCCATAAATACAGAGCAACCTTTCCAATGAAGAAACTACTGTAAATTATTTAGGAGTTTTAAGGGCTTTTAGATCCCTCTGCTTTTTAAATTCAAACTGTAGGTTTTTTACTTTTTTGCTACAATTCTATGTGTCCACCAAAAGCTTATGAAAAAAAAACCAAGAGACTGGATTCTGATTCAGTGAACTTGCAAATCTCATCTTCATAGAGAGGTGTACATAGTACTAATCTTCTAGAATTACTATAAATATTATTTAAAGTAATGCATGTCAGGTGCTTTGCACAATGTCCAGGACCACAGTGGTAAGCACTCTGAAAATATAAACCACTGATATTAATAATTAGGAGACGAACCTGTCAGGATGACTCAGGGAGGTTTCTGCACGAGGGGGAAGACTGAACTTGATAATGAGCAATATATTTTCCATGTGAGATGCAATCACTCTTGTAGTCCTTCCTGGACTTAGTCAATTGGCAAGTTGAATAAGGCTTTGTTTCCATTGCCAGCCAAATCCTGCTTTGAAATATCTTCTCCCAAAATGATTGTCGGGTGCTCAGAATTTATTGAAAAGACAGGAAACTAACCCAGAGTCAGCATGTCAAGTTCATTGTTCATGTCACTTAATCCATCCAGCATCCTATGAGAGGGTAGTGTCATTGCATTTTATAAATGAGAAACAATCCTAAAATATATTAAGTGACTCACCCAAAGTTCAAGATAGAGTGATCATATAATTTATGTACTAACTAGAAGAACACTTTTGAGAGTAATAAGAGGTACTATTAATGATTCTAATGGATCAATATTTATAACTTGAAACTGTCCCAGGTAACATGGTGGTACATAGGATGATTCTCTCTGTGGATGAAAATAAGTTGTAGTGGTAGAATTCAAACACAGGAAAATTTATAGCATCCTGTGTTTAATTATAATTAATTGAAAAGCTCTTGTTATTATTTTATTATGCTGGGCTAAGCACCACTGTCCCAATACAACTGAAACCTGGGATACCACAATGAAAAACTGGTGACCTGAAGTGGATACAGGTTGTCAACAGGCTCTGGAGTTGGTATATGAGGGGGACTGTTTGTTACCGGCTGCTGTTTATGTCCCCCTGAATTCATATGTTGAAGCCCCAGCCCCACTGTGATGGTACTTTAAGGTGGGGCCTATGGGCAATAATCAAGTTTATTTTTATTTTATTTTTTATTTTTTATTTTTTGTATTTTTCTGAAGCTGGAAACGGGGAGAGACAGTCAGACAGACTCCCACATGCGTCCGACCGGGATCCACCCGGCACGCCCACCAGGGGTGACGCTCTGCCCACCAGGGGGCGATGCTCTGCCCCTCCGGGGCATTGCTCTGCCACGACCAGAGCCACTCTAGTGCCTGGGGCAGAGGCCAAGGAGCCATCCCCAGCGCCCGGGCCATCTTTGCTCCAATGGAGCCTTGGCTGCGGGAGGGGAAGAGAGAGACAGAGAGGAAGGAGGGGGGAGGGTGGAGAAGCAAATGGGCGCTTCTCCTATGTGCCCTGGCTGGGAATCGAACCCCGGTCCCCCGCACGCCAGGCCGACGCTCTACCGCTGAGCCAACCGGCCAGGGCAGTAATCAAGTTTAGATGAGATTTTGAAGATAAGACCCTTACAGATGCCCTCAAAAAGAGGAAGGGACATCTCTCTGTCTCTCTTCCTACTTGCACCAAGTATAGACAGTGTGAGCCACAGCAAAAATGTGGCCTTTCTGAGTCTGGAAGAGGATCCTCAACAAATACCAAATGGCCCGCAACTTGATCTTGGACTTCCCGCCTCCAGAACTGCCAGAAATAAATCTCTGTTGTTTATTCCACCTAGGCTGATATTTTATTATAGCAGCCCAAACTGACTATAAGAAAGGGACAATATGAAGGCATCATCTTGAAGTGCTGGGAAGACGCTTAAAGCTGAGGCCAAGGAAACTAACAGGCAAGGGAGAGGGGAGAGAGAGAGAATGAATAAGAATCCAGATGTGAGCCAATAAAAGCAATGATCTCGGTCTTCATCCTAAATGGAAGAAATATGAGGTTGCCTGGAGAAAAATCCCTGGGCTGATGCACAGGTGGTGTCAGCAGCCTTTATAAGGTGAACTATAACCTCCAGTGTAGACAGAGAGGCAGCTAAATGTAAACCAGACAATAAGAATGATGGCGCCTATCCATCCTCCCAGCAGATAAGCTAACCAGTCAAATTGACCACTGTTCTACAAAGAGAGACATACACTCACGCCCAATATTGGTCAACTAACTGATTTGGGGAAATGAATCAACAGCAAATTGCATTTGTCAATTGGAGAATAAGAAAGGAGTCATTGGCACTCATTACGTTTGCTTGGTAATTTGTCCTTTTACCAACAGGTGATATTTGTTAAAAATAGGACAGACCAGGTACCACTGTATATGCTTTGCATGTATTTACAGAATTAAACTGTGTTGTGAGGTTAAGTGATGCTTTGTCCTCTGTTTTAGAGATGAGAAGACTACAGCACAGAGAATATGATTTAACTTGCCTGACACCTTTTATATGTAAAGCAGGCAGGTTAGTTTCCCATAGCTGCTGGAACAAAAGACCACAAACATAGAGGCTTTTAAAGCAACACTAATTCATTGTCATATATAGTTCTGGAGGTCAGAAATTTAAAATGGCTTGGCAGGGTTGGTTTCTTATGGAGGCTCTAGGGGAGAATCTGTTTCCTTGTCTTTTCTAGATTCTAGAGGCCACCTACACTCCTCAGCTCATGGCTTTATTTTCCAACTTCAAAGCCAGTAGCCATAGCAACTTCCAATCTCTCTCTCTCTCTCTCTCTCTCTCTCTCTCTCTCTCTCTCTCTCTCTCTCCTTTCTCTTTCTCTCTCTCCTCTCTCTTCTTCTCCCTCCCTCTCTCTCTCCTTCTGTTATGACATCATCACCTTTAAAAGACCTTGACCCTCTTGCCCTCCCCCTTAAAAGGACCTTTATTATTCCATTGGAGCCACTAAGTAATCCAGGATAATTGTCTATCTCAAGATACTGCAACTTAGTTACATAGGTCTAGTTCCTTTAAACTACTTAAGGTATCATGTAGGCTTCTGCCTTCTACAACACTGTTCAAGTCCAAGTTGGGCTGTGGAAGCCACTACCTTAAACTGCTGCAACATAGTGAAATAATTTCACTACAAAATATTTTACCTGAGAAATATTTAAGACCTGGTTTGGCTCAGGTGTGTGCTAGGTGCTGTGTTCTTGCCTCATGTTGGATACACGATACTGAAGAAAACAACCACAATCCTGCTCTCATGTGAAATCTGAGCTTTAAAAATGCACGATGTTAAAAACTGTAGTAAGTTCTGTAAAGCAAAGAACAGTGTGCTATAGAAAAGAATAGTGACAACAAGGAAGGGACATTACAAATGAGAAGTTAAGGAGGTCACATTTAAGTAAAAATCCAAACGATAAAATAATTTACATGGGGTTTTTTTGGTATACATAACACTTGAAATAATTTTTTTCAAAAAGTTTGACAGTAGTTACATTAAGAGATTAAATCATAGGCTACTCCAGTCTTCTGTGCTTTTTTCCTTAGTTTTCCAAAATTTCTAGAGTAATTCCCTTTAAGTTAGAAATATTCCCTTTAAATTAGAAAAATTAAAGAAACTTTATTTTATGAAAGGGATGTGTGTATGTTTTTCTTTAGGATGGAATCTGTAAAAAAGTTCTTCTTCAGTCATCTGTGAAAATGAATACTGGTTCTATTTCCAAAGTATCTTGTTCAAATGTATTGAATTTTTTTTTAAGACCAAGGCTTCCTTAGACAGCACACTCCTCTTTATACTCAATAGTATGCGACCATGAAAGAAAGTATAAAGTCAACCCTCAAAAATTGGCAACTATATGGAATTGATTATTTATACATTTAGGTTTTTCAGACTATATTATTGTTAATTTCAAGTTTGTGTATATTTTGGGGGTATTGGAAGGACACTGTCCCCATCAGAATCCCATTCTGGTCACTTCTATGGCTCTAAGAAAGCATCCAGTCTATATTTAGAATAATTGACTCAACAGGAAAAAAAACAACAGGCCTCTTTCATCAATGTTTGATCTGATAGATGTATCCCAATGCTGGTCAGCTTTCCACTGAATGTTACCATGGGCAACAGTTTTAAGAGCTTGTTATGAATGAAGGAGCACAGAGAAAAGAAATACTGTATGAATATTTATCTGTATGGCCATGTTCGTTTTACTTATGTGGCTATCAAGATTTAGATCTTCACATTTTATTGATCTATTTCTCTGAGCTCTTAACCATTCTCCCCTGGAATACTGAAATGCATACCTCATCGACCTCCCTCCCCACCCCTCCCTCTCCTGGTCCAGTCTTTGAACCCACAGCTGCCAGTAAAACCCACCAAAATGATGCTCTCGCCACATCCCTCCCTACTCAAAGAGTCAGCTTGATGCCACAGCTATTTATTTACTATTATGTGACAGGCATTGTGCTAGGGCTCAGGAGTCTACCAGCACGAGTAAGAAATAGCCTCTGTGCTCAAGAAAAGGAGTTTTCATTTACAATCTAGGGGGCCAAAAATATATATCAACTTTTGAACAATGACTCCTAAAGCTGGGCAGGATGACATCAGTGACCACTGGAGAGTAAGGAGAAGGCTTTCACAGCGCAGTGAAATGAACAATGAATTATTTAAAAGCCCAAACTCAAGCTAATTAGAGAACCTCTGGGAGCCCTTCCTTTCCAGCTTCAGTCACTCTAGATTCAGCCGACTCTTGGCGTTCGTGAACTCTCCATCTCTATCTTGGCCTTTTTTTTTTTTCCACAAGCTGCTAAAGTGTTCTCTCCATTACGACATGTTTTTAAAGGCAAGTTTAAGAAAATTCAGATGGTATCAGTCTGTGAAATAATGATGGGAAGCTATTAACTGATATACCTGAAAAGTTTAAGGCTACTTTCTCAATTTTTAGAAACTATCTGAGCCTGACCTGTGGTAGCGCAGTGGATAAAGCATCGACCTGGAAATGCTGAGGTCGCTGGTTCGAAACCCTGGGCTTGCCTGGTCAAGGCACATATGGGAGTTGATGCTTCCAGCTCCTCCCCCCTGTCTCTGTCTCTCTCTGTCTCTCTCTGTCCCTCTCTGTCTCCTCTCTAAAATGAATAAATAAAAAAAAAATAAAAAAAAAAGAAACTATCTGAAAGTGAAGCTTCCGGGGAGGCTTCATCCAGCAACTGAACTCTCACACCCGAGTCCTGGTTTCCTGTTTCTTTTCTCTGCCTTCCATGTTGAACACCCCTGGCGATTCTAGACCCATCTTCAAGGAGCACCAAAAGGGTCGTTCTGGACCCCTACTCCTACTCATTGTGAAAAAGAGAACTTCCGTTTTCTAGGGGCCGAACGTAATTCCCAACCCTTTATTCTCATTGCCCTGCCCTGGGCCTCAGACCCACTCATGAATCAGTCCTCTCTGGGGCATTATGTCCATTGTCTTAACCCAATGAGGGGCTGTCTCTAGAACCGATGGTGGTGCCATCTACAGCTACAGAGTGACAAGGGGGAAGCGAGCTTACCTAAAGGGAGAACTGGAACTAGTTTAGAAAGAAAAGGGGGAGACAAACAGACTGGATGGCAAAACAAATACGGAAAGAATGAATGCATTAAAACCCAAATACATAATTAATCATTTTGAGCCTCTTTATTCTTAGATACTATTTTATAATAACTTATGCTGTAGAAGTAGTCCTGAACTCAAATGTTGTTTAAATTCAGAAGTCTATAGTCTTTATTGTGTTGTCCCAACAAAACCTGTTGAAGTATTTCACACAGAACAAGCACTCAATGAATTTCAGTCCTTCTTCTAAAAATTTCTACTCTACCCCTCTATTAAATTTTTTTCTTTAAAAGTGACCAGTGTTCTCTCTAATTTTAAAACCAAAGTTTCTTCCATGTCTTTTCAGAGCCTCATTTTTTTTTAGTTCATTTCTTCTCAGAATTGAATAGTGAGTATTCCATTACCTGTATTTTCCCCAGTACGTTTGTCCATTCACCTCCTGAAGGACATTGTGGTTGCTTCTAAGTCTTGGCAATTATGAATAGAGCTGCTGTAAAAGTCTGTGTACAGGTATTCGTGTGCACATAAGTTTTTAACTCATTGGAGGAAATACCAAGAAATATGACTTCTGGGTCATATGGTAAGAATATGTTTAATTTTTAAAGAAACCACCAGACTGTCTTCCACAGGGGTTGCACAATTTTGTATTCCACCAGCAACAAATGAGAATTCGCTGTGGCTCCACATTCTTGCCAGCTTTGGGTATTCTCAACACAACTGCAGTGGACCCTTGACCAACAAAGGGATTAGGACACAACCCCTCACAGAATTAAAACCCACCTATGACTTCTGATTCCCCCAAAACTTAAACTATACCAATTCTTTGGTATCTAAGGGCTATTTGTTCTAGGATCCTCCTCGGATGTGAAAATTCACAGATGCTCAAGTCCCTTATATAGAATGATGTAGAACAATGCATATACAGTTTTTTGAAACTAAAGTATATTATTTATATATATATAAATATATATATATATTTCTAAAATTCCTAAAATACCATCTCTGGAATCTGAACTCCTGACTTGTAGTTCTTCAAACATTAACTTTCTCCAGGTTATAGGTTAAAGTTAACTATCTCACACATACACATATAAAACACTTTGTTGAGCATTATAAAATTTGCTATAAAAATATTAGAAAACCCTAAATTCTGATCCTCCTCAAGGTTTGTAGTGAAAGAAACACTTGACTGAGTCCATGGATTTTTATGCTGAATTTCAAGGAGGCTAATCCATGAGCCACAGAGCGTCTGTGAGTCCTCTGTAATTATATGAGTGATTGTAGTATATGTGCCTTTTTCTAAGCAGATAGTTGATAGGTTTTCTTCCTCTTTCTTCAAGTGTCAAGATCTTGTTAGAAGAAAAGAACAAACTCTTCCTTCCTTATGGATATAAAAATTGAGATCCATTCTTTCATTAACTCCTTCATTCATATAAGCAATACGCATGAAATGCCTTCCATATGTCAAGCATTACACTAGGACCTACAAATACAGTGGTGGAAAATGTTGAGAACAAATTCCCTATAATCATGGAATGAAGACTATAGGTGATAAAAAGTAGAGATAACTTTATGGCATATATAATTTCTTGTACTGAAAATTTGACTCTTAATCAATCATTTAGTTTTCTAGCTATACAAAGAGTTAGTAACCAGAAGCTACTTTGGATACAGTGAATAAACGTTGGCTGACTTAATATCACATAGTTCTGAGTCATTCCCAATCCCGCATTATTCACCCTGGGTCTAACGGGCTGTGCTCAGTCACACAAATTTCTGACAGCCTGCTAGACGCCATCAGGCGTGTGTCACATTGGCTCCTATAAATCAGGTTTTCCTCTCATTACCCCTCTCTATGCCTTTGGCCTCACCCCAGCCTGTTTCTTCTTTTTTGCCTGTTTGTATTGTAGACCACCACCAAATCTCACTACACCCATTTAAGCTAAGTTCCTCAGGACATATTTTGTACTATTTCCCCTTTGCCTTTCACACCCAATCACTTTGCAAGTCTAGCTTGGTGATCTCTCACTTCCATATGTGGGTGTTAAATGTGCATTTTAAGAGTCGGGTTCTAATTATTGGACTGCTGAAAGCCTTTTCTGTTTATAATAACCTCTCAAAGCAAGGTCGTCCTCCTTCGGTGCTCGATGTGTCTGCGCTTTGTGCCCCCGGCATGCCTTTGCACACGTGCCGCCACCCCACCCAGTGCCAAGGGCACTCTGGAGACTTCTCTGAAGTTGTTCTTAGTAGTCTTGCTTTTGTGCCTTTGGCAGTGATATGACTTATAAGTGATAGCAGCTGTTATAATTACTGTTGAACATTTATTGTGCTACTGGGCTAAGTACTTTGCGAGTATGAATGGCAGGTTGAGTAACACAGCACTAAGAATTTGAGTTTTAAATGCCAGCTCTACAACTTATTCAATTGAGAGACTTGTTCAGTTACTTAAATCCTCCCCTTCGGTTTCTTGGTGTATTAAATAAGATAGAACAATAGCCAACGCATAGGTTGTACAGAGGATTGAATACAATAATGTGGTTTCATACCCTGCCTGGTATGCAGTAATCACTCAGTGAATGTTAATTGTCAGTAGCACTATTGAAATTCATAACAGGTATTCAGAGTAGTTATTACTATCTCTATTTCCGTATGAGACTTAACCGGAAAAACGGATACTGCATATTCCTCTGTTACGTAGTCTCATGCCCATCTTAGTATGTCAGAAATATTCTCAGCTTCCTTGCACCTTCTCCATAAAACCTTTAGTTGACATTCCTTCTGCAAATACTATTATTTGTTTGTACCTGATCCAGGCTAGTCTTCACATAATAAGGATATCTGGATACATGTTAATCTTCCTAAATTGGATAGTACATAATTCTTTGGGGAAACCAGGTATTAGGATAGAAAGAAGCAAGACTTGGAATAAATAAAAGGACCCAGTTTTGAATTCTGGCTCTGCCACTTGTCAGCTGGGTGACATTGAGCAACTTGCCTAGCCTCTCTGGTCCTCAGTTTTCTAATCTCTAAAATGAGAGCAACAATGATTTCCAGTCTGTTCCTGAACATTGAATAAGCTGGCAAAGGAATGACAGTAACACAGCACCTGGCATGTGGCAGGGTCCAGTTCAGAATGAATTGCCCACTCCCATGCTCTTCAATAGAACAAGTGTACTTACCCTGGTAGTCCTCAGCACAGTTAGCCACTGTCTTCCAGATGTGTAGTGTGCAGAATGGATCAGGTTAAACTAAGTTACCACTGCACCCATAGATAGCAGATGGCAATATAAATAGTGAGGATACACTGCGCTATAGGGATACTAGCTACATACATTGTTGCTATAATGTTATCTTTGTTTTGTTTTCTTTGTTTGTTTGTTTGTTACATTTTTCCACTGAGAGAGAGAGAGAGAGAGAGAGAGAGAGAGAGATGAGGAAGGGAGAGAGAGGGAGAGAGAGAGAGAGTCGACTTGCTGTTCCACTTAGTTGTTCCATTTAGTTGTGTACTTATTGATTGCTTCTTATATGTTCCCTAACTGGGGATCAATCCTATGACCTCGGTGTACCAGAACGAAGCTTTATCCATTGAGCAACCCGGCCAGGGCCTAATGTTACCTTCTTATTGTGATTTAATAACTGCATATCAGAGTTATCCCTGGGGTGATCTCTTACACTATCTCTTCTAAACTACTAGAGTGAAGAATTAATGTTTGTGAAATCCTCACCACTGTGAATGAATTTCTCACTAGTCTGTGTTTTAGTCATTGAACTTTGGAGATACCTATGACAGACTTAAACTTTGAATAATAATTGTTAGTTTACATTTCTGTATTTTAATCCAAAACTATGGTCTTCTCAAGGAGAGACACATACACCTCCCTTTATTTATTTTCCATTCCTAGTCCCTAACCCAGCACCTAGTCTGGAGAATGAGCCAGTCATCAGCACTCGGTCCTCAAAAAACTAAGGGGATAGATCACGATGAAGTATAATCATGCCCTGCCTTGGCGGAGTTCCAGGCGAGCCTCCCACATCGGGAAGGAGCCCAGGGAGGCTTTCTGAGGAAGTGAAGCACGCACTGTTTTGAGACATAAGAGAGAAGACAGTTACAATGAAAAGAACACTCATGTTCGAACCAGTGAATGGGTCTTTCAGTGACACCTCAAAAAATGTAGATTGCAACATTGGCTATTGAGCGTAACCATGAAATGGCTCACATTTTTTCATTACAACAAAGTTGCACCACTTGCTAATTGAAGTATGTTCATTAAATGAAAAAAGTATACTCCCGTGAAATAAAGATACCTGTACGCCGTGCTTTATAAATCAAATCCTTTTAAATTACAAAGTTCCATTGTTTCATCCTTGAAAGGATCACATAGGTCTTCTTGACGACCTCCAAGATCCTATCAGAATAAAGAGAATAGACTCTGTTATCGCCGCAGCGAATCTGTGGACATGAGTAATGAGAGGCCGTGGCTGTCGCTGCGCACCTGCAGGGTCAGGTGCAGTTCCGCCTCTGCGAGAAGGGCCGTCAGCACCTGCGGCACAGACCTTAGCGAATATTCTCCTCACTGGTGTTTGGATGCTCATGCTCCAGGGACTCGTAACAGGAGGTGACCAGATAAATATTATAAATCTTTCCAAAAAGTCCACCCTAGGCATTGCTAAAGAATTGGCCCTGGATCCGTGGAAAGGCTATGTAAATGAGTCACCTCTTGCCCATCGGTCCCCAGAGTTCAGCCGTGGCCCGTGGGAAGGGCTGGTAATAAATGAGAGAACAGCATAGATACAGCAACAAGTGGAGGCTGTGGAGGAAAGGGACCGACGGTGGTTTTTCTTTTCATAGTAGATTTCATCTCTGCACCTATATGTGTCAAACGTTTTACAGGGCAGATCAGTTTTAAATTAATGGAAGATAAATTCATATACAAAGGTAAGGACGTATGCCTAAGCTTTAAGATATGGGGATAAAATGCTGTATCTTCTATATATATATTCTAGATATAGTGAGAAAGAGAGAAAGAGAAAGAGAAAGATGGAAAAGTGAACTACAGCCATGCAATGCAAGTAATCAAGTTTGTGGAAACTATATTTATCATTTAACAAAAGAAATCAATCATCTTTATTCTGGGTACTGAAAATAGAAAATTATATAAGCCAAATTCCTTGTTCACAAGAAAGACAGTATCAAAAGGCAACGGGCCAGTCCTCAGTGAGTTGAAGGACGAACAGCAAGGGAATCAGGAGTCAGGGCAGGGAGGACAGGGGTGCAGGTGGGACATTTTGCCTGAGATGATGACATCTGAGCTGGATTTGTGATAGTCAGTGGGCCCCACAGTAAGTATTGTTTCAGGTCAGAGGAGAGAATAAGTTAGGATTTGAGATTATTATTTTATCCTTATCAAGTAAACACTTCCTACCAATCAGGCACGGTGCTGAGTGTTTTGCATGTAAAGTTCATACATATGAGCATTCCCATTTTACAGATGGAATAAATGAGGCGCAAGGAGAGAAGAAATCAATGGTACCCAACTCTATGTTGCAAGGGCAGAATTCAAATCCAGGTCTTTGTCAATGCAGCGCCTGGGTGGTAAGGCACCCTGTGCAGGGACATTATTAAATCTCCCCTACAAGGAAGGAGGAAACCGGATAAGTCAAAGATTTCTTGAAAGAGTGGAACTCGGACTGACTCCTGGGAGACGGATGGAGGGCACTGGTTGGAATTCTGCCTGCAGAGCGGAGCACAGCTCAGGCCTGGTTTGCTCTCGTGTGGGCCCGGGCCTTCTGATCTCCTGACTGTTTAGAGCCATAGTGGTTTGATCCTGCTGATTCCGGCCAACCCAAGGTTACCTAATAAAAGATTGTATAGCTGGAACTCCAATCCAATTTCTCGGATTCTAAATCTAGAGCAAGATTCCACCATTGCTTAATATTACTTACAGATCCTCACTTTTCAAGCATAAAATGTTGTGAACGCTCAAAAAAGTCTTTGCAAATCTATAAGTGGGCTTCATTCTGCTTCAATTTTAATAGCTCTCTATTGTTAAATATTAAATTCTGCACATTTTACATTGGCAATCCCTATCCCTAACTTTCACTGAGATCTCATTAGTTCTTTGAATAACACTTGAAATTCAGCATAATTTTTTATCTAAGAAACTGCTGGAGAAAATGGCATCTCTTTTCATGGGCTTAAGCTGGAAGAATGAAAAGTGTAGCCCTTAGGCAGGTACTTGGAAGAAATACTAAAAAAAAAAGAAAAGAAAGAAAACTTTATAAAATGATTTGTACAAAGTTATGCACATAAGATGCAATCCTGAGCAATAATGATCCAACTGATTTCTTTGTTCTTATCACCTAAGTTGTTAGATAAAATCTACCTCTAGCCATTTGCTGCAACTGCCATTTAAGAATATTTAACTTTAAAGGACAATGGTAATTGGAATGTAACTGGTAATTGTTTTATATAAAGTGTCTTCAGTGCCTGGCTCCATGCAAAAAATAGACTTCTGACTTTCGATGCCACTCAGAGCTTGTTTTTAATCTGCATTGTAATGCTCCAGACTGTATTAATGGTAGACAATCTCGCCAAGAGAGAATGCAGATCGGAATACTAAATCCCAAAAGCACAGGCGCCCCTTTCAGACTGGATTTGTCAGTTTAATAAGAGCAGCCGCTAAGAACAAAACTGCTCTGAAAGATTTAGAGCAGTCAAAGGAAAGAGGCAACAATTCCTCATGAGCCAACATTCTTTGCCAGGCAGCTAGTTGACTTAAGATAACTTTCACTTTATTCTTAAGTCTTTGAGAGCGCTCCAATGTAGGTTTCTTTATTAATAGCTCCCCTGTCATCTATTATTTAGGCATCATTCCATATTAAATCACCAGTGTGTCAATCTCCTAACACAATACACCTTCAGAGTTTTAAATAGCCACTTGACAGGAAATTGTCAGAGGAAGGGCTTATTTCAACTGGCTAAGAAGGTGAGCATGAGCAGTGCTCTGCTGATAGAAACATCACACAGAGTAAGAATTGATTATTAATGTTTAATTAGAGGAATCTCAGGCTTAAAATTTGATTTATAAGTGATGAAATGATATTTATTTATTAGATAACTGATATTTTATTAGTTTTTTATGAACTGAAACATAATATATAAAATTCTATCAAACATCTACTACATTTTCAACAGTGAACTAATAGGGATATAAAGGAACTACACATACCACTTTCCTGACTTTCAAAAGCTTACACTCTATTGGATAACTAAAGCAGATAGATAGATGGTACATAGATACATAGACAGACATGTCCTAGGAAAAAGTATGTATATATATATGTGTGTGTGTGTGTGCATATATACATATCTATGACCTAGAAAATAATAAAATAAATTTAATTAAATGCCAAAATATGTGGTAAAGATTTGCATTCCCGAAGAATAATCAAAAAGAGTGAATCTAATATGTATGGGAATTGCCGAAGGCTTTAGGAAGAGATCCCACTGAAAAGAAGATAAGCAGAAGAGAAGCAAAGGATTATCATGGACCAGAAAAGATGAGAATCAAAGCCCAAGACCAGAGACTGAGCAAGGCGTGATCACGGGCCAGGAAAGCTGGGGAGGTTGACTCACGCCGAGAACCCAGGGAAGTGTGCGGGATGTAAAAGGCAGAGAACCAGATTCTGAAGAGATCATTTGGTAACTACTTTGGAAAGGCTCTCTAGGTGGTGGGGACATTACCAAAGGTACTCACAAACTGCACTGGCCCATCTGCGGTGTCTTAGAGCCAAGGGTGGTGTTGGCTCCGTGGTTAAGCATTGTGAGACGGAGGGAGGGCCCTTAGGAGACTATGTCATCCTCTAGGAGCGGCACGCAGGGTGGAGGCCACAAGAAGAAAAAAAGGAGGCTGCGTTTTATAATTGCATTTTTCATTGACCCATTGCAATTGATAGAAAGTAAGTACAATTTTTAAAAATAGAAAAAATGAATGGGTTGAAATGGGCTCTTTCTCTGAATGCTTCCTGTCAAGTGGTTATTGAAGAGGTAAATTACTTTAGGAAGATGTCACACTGATGATGTAATAGGCAATGAGGCTGAAAATAATGGGCAACACCAGAGAGCTTAACAAAGGGGTGTGTGTGTGTGTGTGTGTGTGTGTGTGTGTGTGTGTGTGTGTGTTGGCTACCATTGCCTGGGGAATTGGCCTTGTCTAGAAATTTGCCACAAAGGAGTTGGCTGTCTGGGCTGTTAGCTGGCTCCAGACTGCTTGGTGGTTTGGAGTTTGCTGCTCTAGGCAGGTGTGTGTGCACGCATCCATTTATTGTTAGAAAGGAGTTGGCTGTCTGGGCTGTTAGCTGGCTCCAGACCGCTTGGTGGTTTGTAGTTTGCTGCTCTCAGATGGTATGTGTATATGCATCCATTTACTGTTAGCGCACAAATAATGCACCCTTGTTGTGGAAAAGTTTCTTAAAATGTTTTTAAAAGAAAATAAAGGATAACTTCTGCAACCCCACCCCATCACAGAACTGTCAGGATTTCAGAGGGTTTTGTTCTTACAGATCCAGGTACAGATTTACTTGTTGTCGGAACCATTTCTGGGCGTCATCTCTCCTCTGCCGTCTCTCTCCTCCCTGGCTTAGCTTTCCCTCTTGTTTTTTAGTTTTGCCTCTTCTGTTTTTAAATACACTTATTCAAATACATCACAACTTTAAAAAAAAATAAAATCGTAACATTTCTCCTAGTCCCACAAGGTGAAAACGCAGAGAATCCTCTACTTTCTGTGAAATTTGAGAAACCTTTATGGGCACAGCCTGTGACCACCTGGCTGACCAGGAGTATGTCTCCTTTGCAGAGTCGCAGGGAAGCAAGTGTTTTCAGAGGAGCAGTTACTCGTTAAAGCAGCGGGCTAGCTCAACCCAGGAGAATTTTCCATGCTTAGGGAATGAGCGGGTAGAAGTAGTAACACCAAAATGCACTAAGATCTGTAGGGATGATGAGCACAGTGACGGAAGTGTAGACCCGGCTGGAAAACTGGAAGGAGCTCTGTGATTCTCAAAGGCATGGGGTCTCCAGTTGGACAGCCCTGCGTGTGAGTCCTGGATCCACGTGGCTTACCAGCTGCGGTGTCACTTGAGCATATGGCTTAACCTCTCTGATGACCGGCGTTCCCTTTTGTAAACTGAATAAAACACATTCATCACACAGGCTGGTTCTGAAGAGTAAATCAGGGAATGTTTAAGTGCCTGCCACAACATCATCTGTTAGTTCTGTCTGTATGATGATGCAATGTTGGTGTAACGTGACCCTCACAGCAATAAAGCAACTGAGCTGCATAGGAAAGAAAAGATGTGCTTAAGGTCACATAATGAACGCATCGATGGCAAAAAGAGGACTTGAATCCAGGCTCAGTCCTCAGTCCTGCGCTCCCCCCTCTTTAGTAAGAAGCCGTTCCCTTCTCCACTGGATGGAGAGAGTGTGCAAGTAAACATTCAGAAAACCTCAGCTTCCCCCAAACCAATTCATTGTGAAACTCTACATCCCAACAACAACCAAAAAACCCTCTCAATATAGCGCGTTTGACATTTAGGAAGGGTCACAGCCACTTAGTATGACTAATTTGGACTGGAACCTTTTAGTGCCTGCAGTATCCAGAAATAATTTATCATCCTGACATTACGTAAAAGAGGTAAGAACAAAACAAATATTCAGAACTGGCATTTTTAAATATGTCATAGGAGCCGATCAAAGAGTCACCATTCTTTACTTTATATCAAGATGCACCTGTCTGGTACCTGTCACGGAGTGCAGCTTATCTAGACGCGGCAGGAAGCAAAGGTTATCTTTAACACAATGGAAAAAGGGCAAATGCGTGTTAACATTTAATTAAACCCACTGGAAAAGGGTGGCAAAGGGCAGGTCGGTGTGGGAAGAATGGGGTTGGTGCCTTAAGGAGGCGGCTGCGTGAGCACAGACAGGCACACTCTGTATGCAGACAGTTGCGTGAGCAGCTCTCTTGGGCTCACCGACTTATATTACAGTTGTTTGTCTGCAGAAGAGAGAGCAACCATCCATTGCAGTGGGCTAACGTTAGGGCTTTGAAGTAGATCTAGCCGGATTTGAGGAGCACCTTACATCGTGGTGACAAGCAAGGGCGGGGAGCTGGACCACTGTCTACAGACACCAACTGTATGCCACCTACTGTGTGACCTCAGGCAAGCCACTGAGCCTCTGTCTCTTCCCTCTCCTCTAACGTGGCAATGACACCTGGACAGTACTGAAAGTTGGTAAGATTAAACAAAGGAGTAGTAAAACACATGGCAAGCATTAAATATTGAGTAATTGTTAAATATAGCCCCGCGTCCTAGACCAACCACTTCCTGATAGAAGTTACTTAGCCATTCTAAGCCTCAGACTACTCATCTGGGAAACGGGTCTAATCACGGCGCCCAGCTCGCATCTGCGACCATTGGTCGGAGGGTTATTGTCTTGGCTTTTACTTCAGCACCCAGATCAGAAGCTCTGAGTCAGAATTCTGTCATGTTTCTTTTTGTGTCCAGCTTAGGGTTTTCCTCATTAATGTTTGTAGAAAGAGCAAAAAAGTTATAGAGATGCAGGTAAAACATGCTACTTACTTGTAACACAGACACATTAATGCCCAAACTAGGAACATGCCCTCAGAAAAGAATCACATGGATACTCATGAAAACATACAAGGTCTACATGGAATTATCCTCAGAAAATTGTAAATAGTGGGGTGAAATCCAGTAGTCACCCAACATAGTAACGTTCTTTCTTGCATCCTTGACACATCGTTACCACCTTCTCATTCAAACTTCCAACAATCCACAATTAAACCTTCATCGAGTAAATTTATGTCTTTCTTTGGTGAAAATTTAAAAAGTATCATTTATTGTCCTTATTCTTGAGCCTATGTTCTTTGAGATAAAGGGTAAAGGATCACTAACTTACTCATATTTATGTTTCCTGAGTCTATATAGGATATCCCAGGCACCTAGTAGATGCTCAGTAAGTGTTTATTGAACAAGTCAATCAAATGATTAAGGATCTCATACGATGTTTCTCTTTTGGAGACTGTGGCTTATTTTGAGTGAATCATCTTGTACGTATAATCTTTCCTTCAGTTAATGTATGTCTTATCATATTTAAAATCACGAAATCTAAAGAGATCAATTTTCATTTCCCGATTTAGGGGTTAAATTTAGATTTTTAAAAATACTTGACATTTTGATTTCATGGGTTATTAGACTTTAGGAAAGTCAAAATTGTCGTATCATCTTACATACTGAGAATCCAACACCAGTCCTTTGCACAGCATGGGCTTAAAGCTGGGTCACTGGACTCTTCCTTCCCATGTTATTTCTACTGCCCCATTCTGCAAACACTTGGCAGTTAACCTACAAGGAGCCATGGCTCTTTGATCATCAAATCTATGCTGTAGAAAGAACAAACATTATGATGTCATGTGTCAGAGAGAAAGGAAGTCTCACCGAGGGCCAGGGACATCCGGCACCAGGACAGAAGGAAAGCTGAGGGAGAACCCCTGTCTTCAGATTCAGTGCAGCTTTCTCCCTTCCCTTGGACCAAACTGAGCCAGTGTAGAGGAAAACAGAGATGCCTTTGCCAAGGTGAGCATGTAGGAAATGCAAAATAAAGATCTATCCAAAGTGGGCGCTGGTAGTCGAAGTCGAAAGGATTTCCTACTCACTCCCGTCACTAAATCTCAGCTGGACAGTTCTGAGGACAAGGACCACTGTGGTCTGCAGTGGAAACCAACCCGAGGGTGAGCACGAAGCAAACCTCTCCCCGACTTAATTTATGAGGAAAATACTACTGGCTTCTACTTAGGGGACATCTTGGGATAGGACACAGGAAGGAGAAGCAGCTCTCTCAGGAAGTTGAACTTCGGATAATTTTTCTTACCAACAATAGAAAGAAAAAAAAAAGAGAGAGAGAGAGAGAGGAAACTGAGGTATATTATTAGGAAATTTAAATTAATATGCCAGCCCTCATTTCCTGTGCTATCTTCTTATCACTTGTATCATTAAAAGAAATGAAAAAATTCCTTAAGAACTTCAGAGGAAATGGATATGAGGTTGACTCAGGGCTCCAGCGCCTGACACCAGGTTCTGGGAGGACTCCCGATGACTCACTTGGCCTGCCTGCGGCAGTGCTGGCTCCCTACAGAGTGACGGCCAGCAGGGGTGTGCACAAGGCAGTACCCTGCCTTTCAGGGCCCGGAGCTCGGGGACTGGCCTGCAGGTTCAGCAAGCTGGAGGTGCCTGTCTTCCACAGGCAAAAAGGAATCACAACATTCTTAATGAGACAGTGCAACTTGGCTGTTCTCAGCTGGAATCAAAGTAAGTAAGCTGAAGTTGTCTTGTAGAGGGTGAATAATTAGCAACTCCAAGGAATAAAAGAAGAACTATGATCGTGGCTCTTTGATTCCTGGAATGATCCCATTTACTGTAGTGCTACTGGTTGCTGTCAATCATCTGGTCACTAAACACCTTCTGAAGACCAGGGGCACTATGACGAGGGGTTTATACTGAGTCTCTTCCAGCCAAGCCCCTGCCATAGGGCCAAGGAGATCTGACACCTGGAGCCCACATTCTGTGTTCTAGTCCCCAAGTGGCTCAAGTCTGCTTCCAGGGCCTACCTTACCTGAGCCACTTTCCGGCATCCAAGGACTGAAGGAGGATCGCACAAAAATGCATCCAACTTAATCCTGGAATATTAGGCCAGTGTTGACTGTTTGTGGGCAGTGTGAAGGGAGCTTGGGCTTAAGGCCTGGAGTGTCCGTAGTATGCACACAAGTCTACACAATGTGCAGGAATGAACTGGGGGTGGAGTGCAGAACAGGCCATCAGCCCTCATGGATATTCTTGTCATGGCCCATGAATGTGAGAATTGGATCTAGCAACCTTTTTAGATTTTGCCCCTTTCTTTTCTTCTTCTTTTTTTCATTTTAAAAAGCATTTTTTTTTTAATTTAGAAATTAGATTTAATGGGGTGACATTGGTCAATAAGAGTACCTAGGTATCAGATAAACATCTTTACAGCATTTCAATTGTTGATTATGTTGTGTGCCCGAAGTCAAATCGTTTTCCGGCACTGTACACTTGTCCCTCTTTACCTCCCCCCTCTCCATTCCCTTCCTTTGGTAACCTCTTCATTTTTGTCTATGTCCACGAGTCTCAGCTTTATATCCCATCTATGTGTGCAATCATACAGCTCTTCGCTTTTTCTGATTTACTTCTTCTGCTCAGAATAATGTTCTCAATAATGTCCATCCATGTTGTCGTGAATAGGTCATCATTTCTTAAGGCTGCGTAGGGTTCCACTGTATTTATGTACCACATCTTTTTAATTGGAACGTTTGCTTATTTGTTGTTGAGTTTTGTGAGTTCTTTATATATTTTAGATATCAGTGCCCTGTTAGAGCTGTTGTTTGTGAATATCAACTCCCGTTTGGTTGGCTTTTTGTTTTGTTGTCAGTTTCTTTTGCTGTGCAGAAGCTTTGTAGTCTGATGTAGTCCTATTCGTTTACTTTTGCCTTGACTTCCCTTGCCTTTGGGGTCCAATTCATAAAATGTTCTCTACGGCCAAGGTCCATAAGTTTAGTACCTATGTTTTCTTCTATGTAATTTATTGCTTTAGATCTTATATTTAAGTCTCTGATACATTTTGAATTAACTTTTACGTATGGAGACAAACTGTAGTCAAGTTTCATTCTTTTACATGTGGCTTTCCAGTTTTCCCACCACCGTTTATTAAAGAGGTTTTCTTTTCTCCATTGTATGTTTCTGACTCCATTGTCAAAGATTATTTGCCCATATTGCTGGGCTCTCACTTGTGTTCCATAGGTCTATATGTCTGTTTTTCTGCCAATATCATGTTGTTTTGATTATCATGTCTCTGTAGTATAATTTGAAGTCAGGTAGTGTGATACCTCCAGCTTCATTTTTTTTCCCCCTCAGGATTGCTTTGGCTATTCGAGGTCTTTTATAGTTCCATACAACTCTGGTGATTTTAGAAAACCTAAATAAGCAATGAGGAAACCTGATAAGCAATGAGGAAATAGAAACGGCTATGAAAAACCTCCCAAAGAAGTAAAAGTCCAGGGCCAGACGGCTATACCAGTGAATCCTACCCCCTTGTTTTCTATTTAGTGAAGCAGCAAGCAGGGCACCAGCCTGGCCCGTTCTAGAATTTATAAGTAGACATAGGACAATTTATTAAAGTCCTGGGAGCTGAACTGAACACAGTAGAAAAGGCAATGTAGACAAGTGGGAGGGATGAGATAGATCTGAGCACCCAGCCTGACCTGCTACCTCAGAGATCTGGGGTCGTGTGCAAATTAACCCTGTGAATCACATCTATAAAATGGGGCTTAAAATTTCAACGACCTTATATAATCACAATGGCAGCTATGGATGTAAACAGCATGCACTAGAAACTTTACCCACACAGTAGGCATTTTATAAAGGTATTTATTTTATAGTGTGAAGAGTAGTGAGGAAGTAGGTCTCACAACATAGAAAAATACCTGGGTTAAAGGAGGAACTATTGACCTCAGAAAGGTTAAGATTAATTGGAAGGTGACATCTGTTGAAT